>NW_026652280.1:119690695-120290695 GCF_009828535.3 Hylobates moloch
TTTTTATTTTTTTTATTATACTTTAAGTTTTAGGGCACATGTGCACAGTGTGCAGGTTTGTTACATATGTATACATGTGCTGTGTTGGTTTGCTGCACCCATTAACTCATCACTTACATTAAGTATTTCTCCTAATGCTATCCCTGCCCCATCCCCCCACCCCACGACAGGCCCCAGTGTGTGATGTTCCCTGCCTTGTGTCCAAGTGTTCTCATTGTTCCATTCACATCTATGAGTGAGAACATGCGGTGTTTGGTTTTCTGTCCTTGAGATAGTTTGCTCAGAATGATGGTTTCCAGCTTCATCCATGCCCCTACAAAGGACATGAACTCATCCTTTTTTATGGCTGCACAGTTATTCCATGGTGAATATGTGCCACATTCTCTTAATCCAGTCTATCATTGATGGACATTTGGGTTGGTTCCAAGTCTTTGCTATTGTGAATAGTGCCAAAATAAACATACATGTGCGTGTGTCTTTATAGTAGGATGACTTATAATCCTTTGGGTATATACCCAGTAATGGGATTGCTGGGTCAAATGGTATTTGTAGTTCTAGATCCTTGAGGAATCTCCACACTGTCTTCCACAATGTTTGAACTAGTTTACAGTCCCACCAACAGTGTAAAAGTGTTCCTATTTCTCCACATCCTCTCCAGCACCTGTTGTTTCCTGACTTTTTAATGATCGCCATTCTAACTGGTGTGAGATGGTATCTCATTGTGGTTTTGATTTGCATTTCTCTGATGGCAAGTGATGATGAGAATTTTTTCATGTGTCTGTTGGCTGCATAAATGTCTTCTTTTGAAAAGTGTCTGTTTATATCCTTCGCCCACTTTTTGATGGGGTTGTTTGATTTTCTCTTGTAAATTTGTTTAAGTTCTTTGTAGACTCTAGACATTAGCCCTTTGTCAGATGGGTAGATTGCAAACATTTTCTCCCATTCTGTAGGTTACCTGTTCACTCTGAGGGCAGTTTCTTTTGCTGTGCAGAAGCCCTTTAGTTTAATTGGATCCCATTTGTCAATTTTGGCTTTTGTTGCCATTGCTTTTGGTGTTTTAGACATGAAGTCCTTGCCCATGCCTATGTCCTGAATGGTATTGCCTAGGTTTTCTTCTAGGGTTTTTATGGTTTTAGGTCTAACATGTAAGTCTTTATTCCATCTTGAATTAATTTTTGTATAAGGTGTAAGGAAGGGATCCAGTTTCAGCTTTCTACATATGGCTAGCCAGTTTTCCCAGCACCACTTATTAAATAGGGAATCCTTTCCCCATTTCTTGTTTTTGTCAGGTTTGTCAAAGATCAGATGGTTGTAGATGTGTGGTGTTATTTCTGAGGGCTCTGTTCTGTTCCATTAATCTATATCTCTGTATTGGTACCAGTACCATGCTGTTTTGGTTACTGTAGTCTTGTAGTATAGTTTGAAGTCAGGTAGCGTGATGCCTCCAGCTTTGTTCTTTTTGTTTAGGATTGTTTTGGCAATGCAGGCTCTTTTTTGGTTCCATATGAACTTTAAGGTGGTTTTTTCCAATTCTGTGAAGAAAGTCATTGGTAGCTTGATGGGGATGGCATTGAATCTATAAATTACCTTGGGCAGTATGGCCATTTTCACGATATTGATTCTTCCTATCCATGAGCATGGAATGTTCTTCCATTTGTTTGTGTCCTCTTTTATTTCATTGAGCAGTGGTTTGTAGTTCTCCTTGAAGACATCCTTCACATCCCTTGTAAGTTGGATTCCTAGGTATTTTATTCTCTTTGTAGCAATTGTGAGTGTGAGTTCACTCATGATTTGGCTCTCTGTTTGTCTGTAATTGGTGTATAGGAATGCTTGTGATTTTTGCACCTTGATTTTGTATCCTGAGACTTTGCTGAAGTTGCTTATCGGCTCAAGGAGATTTTGGGCTGAGATGACGAGGTTTTCTAAATATATAATCATGTCATCTGTAAACAGGGACAAACTGATTTCCTCTTTTCCTAATTGAATACCCTTTATTTCTTTCTCTTGTTTGATTGCCCTGTCCAGAACTTCCAACACTATGTTGAATAGGAGTGGTGAGAGAGGGCATCCCTGTCTCATGCCAGTTTTCAAAGGGAATGCTTCCAGTTTTTGTCCATTCAGTATGATATTGGCTGTGGGTTTGTCATAAATACCTCTTATTATTTTGAGATATGTTCCATCAATGAAACAGACTTTAAACCAACAAAGACCAAAAGAGACAAAGAAGGCCATTACATAATGGTAAAGGGATCAATTCAACAAGAAGAGCTAACTATCCTAAATATATGTGCATTCAATATAGGAGCACCCAGATTCATAAAGCAAGTCGTTAGAGACCTACAAAGAGACTTAGACTCCCACACAATAATAATGGGAGACTTTAACACCCCACTGTCAATATTAGACAGATGAACGAGACAGAAGATTAACAAGGATATCCAGAACTTGAACTTAGCAATGCACCAGGCAGACCTAATAGACATCTACAGAAATCTCCACCCCAAATCAACAGAATATACATTCTTCTCAGCACCACATCGCACTTATTCCAAAATTGACCACATAGTTGGAAGTAAAACACTCCTCAGCAAATGTAAAAGTACAGAAATCACAACAAACTGTCTCTCAGACCACAGTGCAATCAAATTAGAACTCAGGATTAAGAAACTCACTCAAAACCACACAACTACATGGAAACTGAACAACATGCTACTGAATGACTACTGGGTAAATATAACAATGAAGGCAGAAATAAAGATGTTCTTTGAAACCAATGACAACAAAGACACAATGTACCAGAATCTCTGGGACACATTTAAAGCAGTATATAGAGGGAAATTTATAGCACTAAATGCCCACAAGAGAAAGCAGGAAAGGTCTAAAATTGACACCCTAAGATCACAATTAAAAGAACTAGAGAAGCAAGAGCAAACACATTCAAAAGCTAGCAGAAGCCAAGAAATAACTAAGATTAGAGCAGAACTGAAGGAGATAGAGACACACAAAACCCTTCAAAAAAATCAATGAATCCAGGAGCTGGTTTTCTGAAAAGATCAACAAAATAGATAGACTGCTAGCAAGACTAATAAAGAAGAAAAGAGAGAAGAATCAAATAGATGCAATAAAAAATGACAAAGGGGATATCACCACCGATCCCCCAGAAATAGAAACTACCTTCAGAGAATACTATAAACACCTCTATGTAAATAAACTAGAAAATCTAGAAGAAATGGATAAATTCCTGGACATGTACACCCTCCCAAGACTAAACTAGGAAGACGTTGAATCCCTGAGTAGACCAGTAACAGGCTCTGAAATTGAGGCAATAATTAATAGCCTACCAACCAAAAAACATCCAGCACCAGACGGATTCACAGCTGAAGTCTACAAGAGGTACAAGGAGGAGCTGGTACCATTCCTTCTGAAATTATTCCAATCAATAGAAAAAGAGGGAATCCTCCCTAACTCATTTTATGAGGCCAGCATCATCCTGATATCAAAGCCTGGCAGAGACACAACAAAAAAAGGAATTTTAGACCAGTATCCCTGATGAACATTGATGTGAAAATCCTCAATAAAATACTGGCAAACTGAATCCAGCAGCACATCAAAAAGCTTATCCACCATGATCAAGTGGGCTTCATCCCTGGGATGCATGGCTGGTTCAACATACGCGTATCAATAAATGTAATCCATCACATAAACAGAATCAAAGACAAAAACCACATGATTATCTCAATAGATGCAGAAAAGGCCTTTGACAAAATTGAACAGCCCTTCATGCTAAAAAACTCTCAAACTCCTAACCTCAGGTGATCCGCCTGCCTCGGCCTCCCAAAGTGCTGGGATTACAGGCATGAGCCACCAAGCCCGGCCCACCAAAGCACTTTTAAAAGTCTTTACTAGCTGTCTGTTTGGTCACAATAATGTTTATAGTGAATATGCCTTTTTCTTTAATAAACACATTTAACATTTTAAAGTTCTTTTTCTGAAGAGTGATTTTTGGTTTTGATGGTTGATAGTGGCCTTAATTCATGCCAAACTTACAGAAATCCCGGTCAGTTTGTACTGAGCTTCTGCACATAGAGTTTTATATAAAACCAAGAGTTTGTATTTGAAGGATGGAATGTTGATTTAAAACCCTTTTTTGTACATAATCATTTTAGAATTTGAAGAGGAAAACTTTACAAAGCTTGTCAGATTACTTTTCAGATTTCTTTCTTTTGTTCCCTAATATTACCTTGTAACAATACCGTCTCCATCTCCATATGCTTCTAAATCACATTAATTCCACAGCAAACTTTATATTATCAGACATAATTTAAAATGTGATACAACTTAAATTCACTGTGCCAGCTCAGCATTCCTAGTTCATGTTATCTGCAGTGTTTGAATTATAGTTCAGATTTATTGGACCAGAGAATGAGAAAATCCAAATTCTCTAGAATTGATTTCTTACATGGAATGGCTGACACAGTGGGAGATGTGTTGCTGTTTAAAACAGAACTTTGAGACCTCCCCACCCCCGTTCAGTGATAAGAGAATGAACAATGCATTTTAATGGAAAAATTGAAATAAAGCAAGGTAGTTCAAATTAACTGGAGAACCATGATTGTTGGTTCCAGAAAAATTCACTGTTGTATTCCCAGTGTTTGAAAACAACTGTCACATAATAGGCACTTAATTAATTTGTTGAATGCATGACTAAGTGTATTATAAGCCAAGAGAAGTTTTAATATGCTTATTACATGTTTAATACAAGAAAAGCGTTATCTCAATTTATTCAGGATATAGTAATAGGTAGATGATGATTTATACTGCTCTACCTTGATGAGGCCTCTAGCTTTCCACTAAATGTTTGTCACTTATGATAGCAATAACAGTAATAGAAGTAGCATCTAGCATTTACGTAATGCTTTTTATCATTTAGTAAATACTGTTTATTAAAATGCACACATATATGTTCTCACTTGTCTTCAGAACAAATTTGAGTGCTCGGTGGAACAGGTTCTAAGCAAATGTGAGATCCCTCTTCTCCCTGGATGTTGGCCTTGTACGGTAGGAAGGGCAGATATAATTCTTTGATTGGTGAGGAAACTAAAAATAGAAAGAATAGTTTATGTGCCAAAAGCCACACTTTAAGTTTGTAATAAACATACACCTAAATTACAAATAATCTGACATCTTTTCCACTTTAAATTTATTATAGATTTAACTGACTTTGCATTTCATTCAATAATTTCTTTGCAATGTCACTGAAATGCAGTGATGGATGTATATTTAAAATTACTATAAAGCCAATCTTGAATGAAATAAAGAAGTGTAATATATAGTAGATAAGAAAATACTATTTTTCAGAGCCAAGCATGATCTGATTTTTATCAGTATTTTGAAAGTATTTATTCATTTCCCTAGATAAAAGACTGTACGTGATTTGGAATATAAGGAATAAGATTTGGTTGTGATTTATAAATCTCTTTTGTTTTCATTCCTCTTATGACTCCTTAGGAATAGGTGAAGATGTCCCTTCTGAACTCTGTTTTTTTTAAACTTGGTTTTTGAAGGACCTGTTTGTTTTTCATTTTCTTGCCCTTTCAAATAACCAGCAGCATAATTAGTATGCTATGGTGTTATGGGAACAAATTATGAAAAAACAAAGATTGAAAGATTGTATAAATCTATCTTTCATATTTATTTGGAGGATTTAATTTCACAATATAAGGTATTTTAAAAATAAATACTTGGGTTTTATTCTGGAAATGTTCATATTAATGAAAGAAAGAAAAACCTACTATTTAATGAGAGCTTTAAGATTGTATCTTATGGGAAAGTCCAACTTTAGGTATAAAAGGATCAGTTTTATTTTGAGATTTTTGGCTAAGACTTTACTTAGTTAAAGATTGCTTTCTCAGAACTGGAGATTTTAGGAGTGCCTATGACTTGACAGAAACAACTGGGATAGACTATTCTGATGTTCTTTAATGTTTAGTTGGTAATTCTAAGGGAATAAGAAATACTTTGGTAAGTTAGATGCATGGTCCAGCTAGCTTAATTATCTGTCTTACATGCTGGGGACTATATGGAGAGTGATTCCTGTCCTTCATAGTATTGGTCTCATAAGATCAATTTCTATTTCAAACAGCTTCAGGTCTCCTTTGGTCTCCAGGATTTGCATATTTTCTGTTTTATCTTTAGTTTTGATGGAAAAATAATGTGTATAAGCGAACATCTATTAAGATAATAGCTTTTTGTTTTCGAAATTTCTGCTAAATCATAAGGCCTGATAATTCTAGAGCTAGTATTTGAACATTCGGCACAAACGTTAAATTTCATATGTTTAGAATAATTAGTTCTTAAATTCAAAACGTATTTGGCTAGCCAAAACGTGATGTCTGACTTTACAGGAGATGAGAAGTATTTAAGTGATGATATATAAATGAAATATGTCCTGAAAGGCCCCTCATAGAATTGCTTTTACTGAGTAATACTTTGGTATTGTGTCCTTGGCTCAAATCAAGAAGGATAGAAAGGGAAGGCATACAGTTGTATTTATAAGGATGTCGTTGAAGACCTTGGTTATATATCACACAATTTCCCTTTTATGAAAACCCTTCAGAGTATCTTTTTTCTTTTATCTTTTCCTTTTTTGGGGCCGATTTGACACGTGAAATGATGTCTTGTTATTTAAACGTACATTTCTTTTGATTGCTAGTACATGTTTTATGTATTGATTGTTTTTATTTTATTTTTTTAACAAATTGCCCTGCTAATTTTCTTGCTATTTTTCCAATTGGGATGTTCATTTTTTTCTTATGGACTTTCAATTGTACTTGTATATTGCAAGGAGAGTAATCTTTTACCATACATATTTTAAACATTTTTCTGCTTTCTCTAATTTTTTATGTTTTTTTTATTTAAATAAAACTTTGGGTTTGTTTTTCTAAGTGAAAATGAGGCCAGCCATCTTTTGTTTGCTTTATTTCCTTTAAAGATTATGTAAGTAGTTATCAATATTTTCTCCAAATACTTGTATTTTTGTCTTTTGTTTAAAATAAATATCAGGTTCCTATCTAAATTTTACATTTAAATACAGAATATAAGCCTCATGAAGGCAGCAGTTTTGTCGATTTTATTCCTTATTGTTGGCTGTATTCATGGCACATTATAGGCATGTAATGTATATTTTTGAAATAGATAGTATAAATCTTTATCTAAACTTTATATTGTTATAAAAATGTGAATAGAAATCTAGCTTTCTTAACCTTTTTAGAAAGCCGGACATGTACTTTTAATTTCTATTTAAACCTGCTGTTTTTCCTCTGTCCCAACGTTCTTCCTCTTGCTTTCCACCTATTTCTGTAGAAAATCCTTCTGTGGTAATACACTGACAGGGTCATAGTCTACGTTTCAAGTTTTCCTAACATGATCTTTCTTTGTAGCACTCGTCATAGCTGCAGTTTCATGATTGTTTGTGGAATTATTTAAATGTTCTTCTCCCTGCTTCCACCCTACAACCCAACATTAGTCAGGGACTTTACTTATTTTTGTTCATCATCGTACCCCACTGCATGGCACATTTAGATAATTAATAAGTTTTTTTAAATGAGCATTTTATTTTTTGAATAGACTAATAAACTGCCACAAAAATCACATACCAAGTCCTTGCACATATTCGGTCCCCTTCAAGACTTTTACATTTTATATTATTGATCTATCTGTTTTGTTATCAGTCCCATACAAATTTAATAACTATACTTTTAAAAACATTTTAGTATTTCTTAGGTTATAGTGGCTTCCCATATACTCTCTACAACAGGTGTGTCCAATCTTTTGGCTTCTCTGGGCCACGTTGGAAGAAGAATTGTATTGGGCCACACATAAAATACACTAACAATAACGGTAGCTGATGAGCTTTAAAAAAATCACACACAAAAAAATCTCAATCTCATAATGTTTTAAGAAAGTTTACGAATTTGTGTTGGGCCACATATGACCTGCAGGCCATGGGCTGGACAAGCTTTCTCTACACTAATTCACACAGTTTAAAACATTTTCCAACTATTCTCACATATTTATTTTCCAGTTGTATTTTATAATCATTTGTCAAGTTCAAAAAATCTCATTGTATATTTGTAAGTGTGTGTGAGAGAGAGTGTGTTTGTGTGTTGGTTTGCAGGGAAGGAATTGTTTTAAATTTGTAAATTGGAGAGAGGTTGTGTATTTATAATAAAATACTCCATTTTCCTATTTAGGAGCTTGCTATGCAGCTTTTAATTTATTGAATGTGTTTATTTCTCTCAGTTAATTTAAAAACTTTATTTATATAGAACCTAAACTTTTCATGTTAGGATTTTTCTTAGACATTTTCATGCAGAAACTAGTTAACATAGCAAGCTCGAATTTGCTATCTTTAGAAGGATTTGTTTACAGGGTTGGCTTGTCCTTGGCTGTCATCTGAGAACTTGACTTTGGAATGTTCCCTGTGGTACTAAGTGATAAGGTTATTTGGTGTACTAGGGGTACTGAATTTCGTTGTGCCAATCTGCCTAGACTTAAAAAAAACTTTGATTTATACTTCCTTCTGGGATTTTTTTTAAATATTGTGGCTGAGTATGTAGGCAGAGAGTGTCTGTGTGACCAGTCCCTCCAAAATCTTTGAACTCGGGGTCTCAAGAGGTTTTTCCAGACAGAGATACTACACACATTACTGCATTTCTTTGCTAGAGAGCATTAGAAACTCACACACAGATCTCTTCAGGTGCCACTTGATGTCTTCATCTCTCATTAGTTTTATCACTTTTAAATATCTTCTCTTAGTTTTTCCCAATAGTCCCAATATTGTCATCTCCAAATGAAAATTCCGTGTACTTTTTTACAATATTTATCCTTCACATTCATTTTTCTTGTCATATTGCAGTGATTAGATCTTCCAGAACAATATTGAAAAATACAGTTGACTTCAAAAACTTTATTTTCAGTATAATTGTGATAGTGTTTTATATTAGATATGTTTTCTATTATCTTTAGTTTGATATTCTTTATCATAGTAAGAAACTATCCCTTAATGTCTAGTTTATTTAGTTTCATTAGAAGCACACAATGCATTTTAAGTCTTTTTTGATACCTGTTGAGACAACCCAATTTTTTTGTTTCTTTATTAATGTGATAAATTGTTTCACATATTTGAAAAGCCTTATTTAAAAAGAGTCATGATATAGCTAACTATCCTGACGATAAACTATCCATATGATTTTAAAGTCTTGCTATGGAAAATAAGATTAACTTAAGTAGTATGCTTATTGTAATTTATTGCCACTTAAATAATAGAGGTTAATAGAAGGATGCAAGAAGAGATCCAACTTGTTGTATCATGGAGAAAAATAATTGTATGTATTAATAATAATAAAAATAAGACTGTTTAGCATATTTCTAAAGGACATTCTCAAATAAGTAATCTATATTTGGTATCTGTTTGCCAAAATGTATATTTTCTGTATTTTAGCAACACACACAAAGCTATGTGTGTGAATACATTTTTATAAATCTATGTGTTTTGGGTACAAAAAAGTCTGTTGCATTCAGACAGGTTTTTTTGAAGCACTGACATTTGCTTCCAGCTCTCTTACTTTTACTTTCAATGCAATATGATGAAATAAACCATTTTACATATACGCATAATTGCCACAATGTCCATACTGGTAATACTTGATTGTTAATACTGATAGAGCATGAGACAGCATGATGTCATAAATTGGTTCTCATCTTATTTCCTCTGTAATTGGTCATGATCATTACAGATGATTTCATCTTGCTAGGATTTGCTTCCTTTATTCTGTAACTATATTACTAAAATGACATAGCGATTTTTAAATTTACAGTTAAAATACAGAAAAATGCTCATTTTAAGCATGGATGTTTTAAAAATCATACGTATTATTATTTTACATTGTATTACTAACTACATTGTCAGACTTATTACTGAAATATATGTATGAGTACGATTATAGTTTTTTGTAAAAATACTGTATTAGTCTGTTCTCACACTGCTAATAAAGACATACCTGAGACTGGGTAATTTATTAAAAAAAGAGATTTAATTGACTCACAGTTCAGCATGGCTGGGGAGGCCTCAGGAAACTTATAGTCATGGTAGAAGGGGAGACAAACACGTTCTTTCTCACATGGCGGCAGGAAGGAGAAGAATGAGTACCCAGTGAAGGGGGAAGCCCCTTATAAAACCATCAGATCCCGTGAGAAATAACTCAGTATCATGAGACCAGGATGGGGGAAACCACCCCCACGATTCAATTCTCTCCACCTGGTCCCTCCCACGACACGTGGGGATTATTGGAACTACAAGATAAGATTTGGGTGGGGACACAGTCAAACCATATCAAAGGTTAAATATTTTCTCACAATAAAGAGAGGATATATGTAAGTAAACACAAATTCTGAGATTTAATTGAAATTTAGTGAATCATGTTTTTCTTCAGTGTTCTTTCACATAACAGGTAATTTTTTTTGGCTTAGTAAAAATGTCTCTATCTTTACTTCTTCCATCTTTCTCTGATAATGTGGCAAAAGGCAGCTTTTGAAAACGAAGAAAATGCTACAGTAAAAGCATGTTTTTCTGATTTCTATCAGCTGTGAATATCTAGCATTAATTTTCCTGATAGAATGTTTGATGACTATAAAGAGGAGACGGGTAAAAAGGAGAAGATGCACCCTCCACATAGGTCAGTGGGGAGGCGGACTTACAAGTACTTTTAATGCTACTTTTAGGGTGGTACAAAGTTACTGAAGCCTAGGAGGTCTACTTAACTCAGCATCAGATGTTGCGTAAAATGTTATGGAGGCTGACGTATCTGAATTTCAGCATTGCTTCCATCTCCTTCTCTGATAACTGGCCCCAGTAAACCTATCTAACATTATTTTCTAGTGTGTCTGTATTAGGATTCTTTAGAGAAACAAAACCAATAGGATAGGGTGTATGTGTGGGGGTATGTGTGTGTGGGTGTGCGGGTGTGTGTATGTGTTTGTATGGAACCTGAGTTTTTGAGGAGGTATTTTTAAGCTTGAATTGACCGAAAGTGGTCGTGATTTCAGGGAAGGAAAAATTGAATCAGAGGAAAGGTTAAGAGAAAATGAATATGTAGAGGGTGTGAGGGAGAGGGAAAAATTCATTGTGATTTCGAAGTTCCCAGGTTGGAAGATGGAGTAAATGAATCAGATATATCAGGAAACACATGGAAATTGAGTTTTGTATGTGCTGCATTTGAGATGCCTGAGGAGCAGTTGGGAATGCATATCTGGAGAACAAAGAGGTCCAGGCTAGGGGGAAAGTGAGGTCTTCAACTTAAGGCCTGTGATTTAGCCCAGTGAGAAGAGAACATCTAAGGACAACGTGTAAAGCTGTATGAAGCCCTAAGAGTGTCAACATTCCTTGCCCTATAAATGTTTGATTGCCTGATTAGTTATACTCATAATGAGTTCTGTGTGAAGCAAAAGAAATGGGAACATTTGATTAATCTACAAGATTCCATTGACATTCTCAAAAGTAAATTGTCATATGTTAAGGCAGATTACTAAAATGGAATTCTTTATGTATATCAGCATGACTGAGCAAGTTAACTAATCTGTTTGACACTCAGCATTCATCTATAGACAACCCAACCCCGTGATTGGTCCTACTGTATCCACACTTGTCTTACTATAAAGGAAATCTCTATGTAGTAGCAGCAGAACTTTTTTTTTTTCTTCCTCAACTAAATGTGATGTCAGTCCTGTATAAAATCTCACTTCTTCCCTTGGCCCCTGCCAACCTATCTCATCTCTTTGCACATTTGACTCCAGCTGAAGGAGGCTTCTTTGTGTTCCTGCCCAAGGGCCTGTGCATATGGTAGTTACTCAATAAATACTTATGAAATGGATGAATGACTCTGCCTTGCAGATTTGTTCTGAGAAGTAAATGTGAAAAAGTATGTGAAGAGCCTAGTGATGTACCTGGTACATTAGAGATGTGAAATAAATGCCTCTTTTGACCATTTTAATTTTTTGTTTCTCCAAATCCATAATCCTGACATTTCTGTCGTCTTCTGCTGCAATCTACTTTCCCAACCCTTCTCATCCAGCCAGCTTACTGTCTTTGGTTTTGGCACCCCCACAGGCCACGGACCGTATATGATCTCAGTTTGTACTTCGGTGCGAACTGAAGAGATCACAGTTTCATACACGAGGTTTTTCATACATGTCATCTCTTGAGTTACCCTCTTATGCTTCAATAATTACTTATGGATTCCTAGTCCCAAGGACACTGAGCATAAAAGTCGTTGTGCTGGAGATTCTCAGAAGAATAGGTGTCCTCTGGGGACTTGGTCACAGACCTAAAAAGGGACTCTTTACCACTCACAAAGCACTATCATGATCACACCCTTTTTATATGGATTTGGAATCAGCACTTCATAAATTGTAGCCAACACTGATTGAACACCAAATATGGGTCAGGCAGTGTTCTAAGCATGTTACATATATCACTTGATGACTTTGGTTTTATTAGTATTCTTGTTTTATAGTCACTAACTTGCCTAAGATCATGCTGCTACTGATTTTCAAGTTAGGATGTAAGTGCAGGTGGTCTAGTTTCAGATTCCTGTCCTTACCTATGCTTTTGATTCAATACTGCCTCAGCAGCAGTTTCGGGGTCATAGAGTTAACATCTATTCTTTAGTGTTTGATTCTAGATTTTAAAAATAATTTACCATTATAGTTTTCAAATAATTCTAATAGTTTCTTTCTACTCTTTTACCTACCACTTTAAGTCTTTATTCCCATAGGGCAGCTACTGTTAACAATATTTTCAGAACCTTTTTCATCATAATTTTTTTGTAAAACATCTTAGTGGCTTTGTGATTCCCCCTTTCAGTTGTTTGTTTTCTGAAAGTTCAGCTTATTCTTAGTTCATGAAAGTTTTAAATACCAGTGGTCTAAACACAACTCCGGTATGTTCGTGTGTGTGCATGTGGATGTTCCACCTGTGTCCGAGGCAGATTTTTGAAATTAATTAACTTCCTACCTGTTTGGAACTTATTTACATGAGTTTCTGTCTGAAGGAGATGTACTTCTATTTGAAAACTCCAGGTTGATGAATTTTTTGGGTTGCCAGGACTGAAACTTATTTGACAAATCATCTATGACCCTATCACCTTGATGCTCAGAAACAAATGAACCAACAGCCCTTCCTGACTAAGGAAACAGGTTTTGATGGAGTTTTCAATACATGGCTTTATGGACTCAAGAATCAAGTGTTTTCTGAACAATGTGAAGAAAGTTTTGTTTCTAGATCCTTATACGTTCCTGTGTCTCCTTTTCTTTGAAAAGCTCTGCAATTTTTAATCAGTAACACAAAAATGCCTCTATGGAAATGTCCATAATTCTCAGCATGCGGTGGAACATTTTCCGAAAAAGTGAGGTCACCAGAAGCACAGAGCAGAGAAATCCCAGATGGCACTAATATTTGATTTCATTTTTAGCACGCTCATATTCAGCAGATGGGTTGGAAGGCTGACCTCTCTGACACTTCTGCATCACTGCCTGCTACTCCAATTGCTTTTGCGAATGTTTTTTCATAAGGCATCTCCTGGTACCTCAGAGATTGATGCCTGGTCGCCTGCCTGTGTTATGCTTCATTTCACCAGGATTCTGTGTGGTTGAGAGTTGCTATATTCTATAAAAGGGGAAATCCTGGCTCATCAGTATCTCAAGCTTTTCCTACAATCTCTCAAATTGCGTGTAACGTCTTGGAGCATATCATTTTAGCTTTCTAGGTGTACCCCTGATTTGTATCCATCTTTAACTTATCCTAGTCTAATTTTCTGCCTTCTTTTGCCATCGAAAAAATAGCAAAAACCTCAATTACTTTTGCAGCAACCTAAATAGCTAAGCCAAGAATAATGTAAAAAAAAAGTTAAATGTTTTCAAAATACCTACTAAGTACAAAAATTTGATTATTTTAATATGAACATTGCTGAGTCTCCTCCTTGAGCTATAGTTTCAGTGGCCAAGAGCAAAGACCTGAGTTAGAGTTCCCAATCATGCTGTTTTCTTTCAGGATAAGCTTTAAGTGTCAGTTTTCTTATTTGTAAACTAGTGATATTATTCGTGCCAGGCAGTTAAGATTGATGTGAAGATTAAATGAAGAAATGAATGTCGTCATATGGTTGTCACAGTCTCTGGCACAAAGTAAATACACAAAGAATATTAGTTTGTGGTGTGCAAAATAACTTTTGTATGTATAATATAAATAAAATATAAAATAAATGGTAAAATTATTTTGTTTCATTATTACTTAGATTGTGAGTAAAGTGAAATGTTAAGAATTTTTTAATGATCACACTAATGCTTTATTTTAAAACTTTCTATAAAATTACTGTGTTCCTTGTTGTGGACTATTATGTTGTCCACACATCTAGAGATGACCCTCTTCTCCCTCCTACCCTCACCTGCTAGTTTATATTTCAGTGGCGTGGCTACAGACAAGGAACTATCAGATAGCATGAGTATCCAGTGGGCTTTTTTTTTTTTTTCCAGGCAGGTTGACCCATGTGGCCATTTGTTAAAGTTCTCTGAGAATGCTCAATTCTGAGGAGGATTAGATTGCTATGTCCTTCCAGGTTGCTTGTTCCCACACAACCAGATTCTGGTACATATTTTAATGCATAGCATACTTTTGGCTTAGAAAACATTGCACATTTAGTAGTCATTTTGCTTGAATCAGATCTCTACCTGATGTCATTTTGATGAATTTAGGGTTTAGATGACTAAATTGCAGCTTTGTTGTGAAACTTTCTATAGAAAGTTATTTTTTTCCTTTTTATAGGTCTAACATAAGGCCAGACTACGCAGACTCCAATTTCCACGACTTCAAGATGCACACCTTCACTCGAGTCACATCCTGCAAAGTCTGCCAGATGCTCCTGAGGTAAGCCTGCTCAGTCCTGGTTTTCAGTTTAAAGGAACTGCTATAATTGCTAAGTGTTTCAGACTTTTCTAACCTTCTAGCCAATAGGTTCAAAGTGGGGAATTTGCCTTAGCAGTCTGGATCCCACAAACCTTTGCCAGGCTTCGTGCCTGGACAGTCCTTTCAGAAGCTCTGGCAAGCTCCTTTCCCTCTACTGAGGGGGTGCCTTGAAGAGCACTGTTGATACTTTTTTTCTTCTTCTTGCACTAATTTCATATGGGCAGAATTTTGCACCGTTTAATATACCACTCTCTTATTTCACCTTTCAGGGGAACATTTTATCAAGGCTATTTATGTTTTAAGTGTGGAGCGAGAGCACACAAAGAATGTTTGGGAAGAGTAGACAATTGTGGCAGAGTTAATTCTGGTGGTAAGTCATGTTTATTGTTGCAATTCTATTTTTAATGAGGACATAAAATTTGCTAAACGTAATTAAGGCCTAATTTACTCTGAATATGTGTTTATTGTAACATATCTGCTTTTGAAACTTATTTATAAGCACAATTAGAAAAATGCTTAAAATTTACGTGAGTTTTCTGCATAACTTTGTTTTAAATTATTTAAAATTTGTGTGACTTTTATACATATCTTGGAGACAGAGGTCTTCAAGAGGGAGTTGGATGGTTTCATGTCACTCATTTCATTAAAAGCCCTAAATAAATGACTAAAACCATACAAACACAGCCAAAAAACAGAGTAACAAAAACAACAGAAAGAATATATTCTTCTATCTTTAGTTCTTAAATTTCCTTTTTTTCTTTTAAATATTTAGCTCAGGAATGCTAATAGTGCCAGAAGTAAACATCACACAGACTAATTCATGAATTAATGAACTGAATACATTGTCATTTTGCAGCACTTAACAAAGAGCATATATCTTTTGGGTTTTATGTAAATATTTTCCTCTTGGTTTTTAAAAATAATGCTGCATGATTGTTACATGAGCTAGTTTCTAAGACGGCTGGCAATTATGCATTCAGTAGCCTATTGCCTCTTTCTGCTCCTCTTGGGCTCTCTTCCTTCTCTTTATTTTCTGGCTTCTTTATTCTTTCTCTTTCTTCTTTTTTCTCTTTGTCCTTTTCCCCTGAGTTTCTCTGTGTTTTTATCAATAAGACCTTTCAAAATCAGTAAAACTTTTGAACACAAGAAAGGATCTTTAACAGCTTGAGTTCAAAAGGTAGCCATGTCAACCTTTGATTTTCCCAAAGGAAAAGGTGGACATTGAATTATTTTGGATAATGTGAAAAAGAATGAAACAGAGAATAGCTTATTTCAGAGCTGAGTTCAGAAAATAGGCAATTGTAGAAAAGGTGAATCCTATTAGAAGACTGAGATCATAGCACATTCCTCTCAGACATTTTGAAAGGACCCTGTGTGCCATTCTCTGTGCTAGGCATGAGCAGCTGTAAAGTGACAGATCTTGGCATGAGTTGAGCACCTACACTGTGCCTGTCCTGCCTGGGTGCTCTACTGGGCATCTTCTTGCAGGAGCTCATTCCGTCTTCAGAATGGCCCTGCACATTTACTGATGGGGGTTGGATTGCTTATGCAGTTTACTCAAGGGCTGTTAAATAAACTTACTTCATACATCTGTCGGAAAGTCAGAAACAGTTTACAAAGTTGTATTAGAAATAAAAATTATTGTTGTTATTCTTTAATTGTCACCCCGATAGAATTTATCACTTGAATTTTTGTTGTTCCATCTCTATATGCCCCATTGTTTAATCTCTTTGGAGACAGTTAACATTTTATTTGCTCATAGTAGGCTAATGTTTATATAAATCCCAAGGCCCTGTCTTGATGACATGATATCTGTGAAGAATGTAAAATGATCCCATAGTTGGCATGGTTCTAAAGGAAATAGTGTAGGAGAATAGTTTAGAGTCAAGCAGAGATGGTTGAAATCCTAGCTTTGCCATTTGTTAGCTATGTGAGCTTGGGGAATTTACTTAAATATTCTGAGCTTTTGTTTATTCATTTTGTAAATTAGACAATTATTATGAAGATCCAGTGAGATAATGTTGATTCTTACCACAGTACCTGAGCAAAGTGAGAACTTATGATTTTAATCTAAGGTGATATAGTGAAAAGTCAGGTTGTTTTTTTTTTTTTTTTGAAAGACGTGGGCTTATTTAGTATTTTTGTTGTTTTCACGATCTGGAGTACGTGTGGATGGGAAAGTTAATGAGCACCAAACTTTAAAATAATACGCAAGTGTGGCATTAAAAGGACATAAAATTTTTTAACTTTTAGGTTATAAAAGTCAATAGGAAATCATTGAAAATTCCTAGTCTAGTCAAATAGAAGAGTCATATATTCCCAGTGTCTGTTCCTAGGTAATTATTTCAATGTACTCTGTCCTTACGTAAGTCATTTTGTCTATGGCAGTAAAATCTACGAGCTCTGAAGTCTTGGTCTGTTTGAATCCTAGCTTCACAATTTACTCCCTTGGTGACTTTGAACTCCATTTACTTACCCTTTGTAAGTATTAGTTTCTTCCCTTATGCTATGGTTTGGCTCTGTGTGCCCACCCAAATCTCATCCTGAATTGTAACCCCCACGTGTCAAGGGAGGGGCCAGGCAGGAGGGGATTGGATCACGGGGTTTCCTCCACGCTGTTCTCATGACAGTGAGTGAGTTCTCCTGAGAACTGATGGTTTTATAAGGCAGTATTTCTTGTTCTTGCTCTCTCTCTCACTTGCCACCATGTAAGATGTACCTGCTTCACCTTCTGCCATGATTGTAAGTTTCCTGAGGCCTCCCCAGCCATGTGGAACTGTGAGCAAATTAAACCTCTTTTCTTTATAAATTCCCCAGTCTCAGGTATTACATTATAGCAGTGGGAGGATGGACTAATACAGTAAATTGGTACCCAGAGTGGGGGGCACTGCTATAAAGATACTTGAAAATGTGGAAGCGACTTTGGAACTGGGCAATGGATAGAGATTGGAACAGTTTGGAGGGCTCAGAAGAAGACAGGAAGATGTGGGAAAGTTTGGAACTTCCTAGAGACTTGTTGAATGGTTTTGACCAAAATGCTGATAATGGTGTGGACAATGAAGTTCGGGCTGAGGTGGTCTCAAATGGAGATGAGGAACTTGTTGGGAATTGGAGTAAAGGTCACTCTTGCTGTGTTTTAGTAAAGAGACTGGTGGCATTGTGCCCCGCCCTAGAGATCTGTGGAACTTTGAACTTGAGAGAGATGATTTGAAATTGGAACTTATGTTTAAAAGAGAAGTAGAGCATAAAAGTTTGGAAAATTTGCAGCCTGATGATGCGATAGAAAAGAAAAACCCATTTTCTGGGGAGAATTTCAAGCTTGCTGCAGAAATTTGCATAAATAATGGGGAGCTAAATGTTAATTGCCAAGACAATGGGGAAAATGTCTCCAGGGCATGTCAGAGATCTTCAGGGCAGCCCCTTCCATCATGGACCTGGCGTCCTAGGAGAGAGAAATGGTTTTGTGGACTGGATCAAGGGCCCCACTGCTGTGTGCAGCTTAAGGATTTGATGCCCTGTGTTCCCAGCTGCTCCAGCCATGGCGAAAAGGGGCCAATGTAGAGCTCAGGTCGTTGCTTCAGAGGGTGCAAGCCCCAGGCCTTTGCAGCTTCCATGTGGTGTTGGACCTGTGGATGCACAAAAGTCAAGAGTTGAGGTTTAGGTATCCATCTAACAAAGATCTAATAACCAGAGTCTACAAGGCACTTAAACAAATTTACAAGAAAGAAACAAACAACCCCATTAAAAAGTGGGCAAAGGACATGAACAGACACCTCTCAAAAGAAGACATTTATGCAGCTAACACATATATGAAAAAAAAGCTCAACATGATCATTAGAGAAATGCAAATCAAAACCACAGTAAGATACCATCTCACACTATTCAGAATGGCAATTATTAAAAAGTCAAGAAACAACAGATGCTGGTGAGGCGGTGGAGAAATAGGAATGCTTTTATACTGTTGGTGGGAATGTAAATTAGTTCATCCATTGTGGAAGACAGTGTGGCAATCCCTCAAAGACCTAGAACCAGAAATACCAATTGACTCAGCAATCCCATTACTAGGCATATACCCAGAGGAATAGAAATCATTCTACTATAAAGATACATGCATGCGTATGTTCACTGCAGCACTATTCACAATGGCAAAGGCATGGAATTAGCCCAAATGCCCGTTAGTGATAGACTGGATAAAGAAAATGTGGTACATATATCATAGAATACCATGCTGACATAAAGAGGAATGAGATCATGTCCTTTACAGGGACATGGACGGAACTGGAAGCCATTATCCTCAGCAAACTAATGCAGGAACAGAAAACCAAACACCACATGTTCTCACTCATAAGTGGGAGCTGAACAAAGAGAACACATGGACACAGGGAGGGGAACAACACACACTGGGGTCTGTCAGCAGGGTGGGAGAAAGGAGAGCATCAGGAAAAATAGCTAATGCATGCTGCGCTTAGTTCTTAGGTGATGCATTGATAGGTGCAGCAAACCACCATGGCACACATTTACCTATGTAACAAACCTGCACATCCTGCACATGTACCCTGGAACTTAAAATAAAAAATAAATAAAACTTTAAAAAATGCTCATTGCTCATGGCCACTTGTCTTCAGGCCATAAGGAAGATGAAAATTGACTGCATAGACCATGAAACAATGTTCAATCACTTTGGCTTTTGTAAGCTCACCTTTTTAAGAATACTTACTGACAAAATTTGATTTAAAAAAAAAGGATTCTTATCTCTAGAGTCTTCCTAGCCATTTAACTCAGCTTTGGCATGCTGCCTTGCCAACAACTCACTTGCACTTATAATTTAATTGTAGTGACATAGACAGCAGATTTTCAAAGAACTGTAGGTGGATTTTCAAATTCCTCAGCCCCATAACCTTTGGTATGTGATCATCCTGGCCCACCTTCACCAAGAATCCTATCAAGTCAGTTTAGCCAGAATCCCCCTTATATGTGATGTTTCCTCTCAGTAATTTTCCATCCATTGACCTCACCCTCCTCCTTGGCTATAAATCTCCACTTGTCCATGCTGTATTTGAAATTGAACCTGGATTTCTTTCTCCTTTGCAATTGTTCCTGAATAAAATATGTTATCACAACTTAAAAAAAAAAGAAAGAATCGAGCTTTGGGAAGCTCTGCTTAGATTTCAGAGGATATATGGAAATGTCTGGATGTCCAGGCAGCGGTCTCCTGCAGGGTCAGGGCCCTCATGGAGAATCTCTGCTAGGGCAGTGCAGAAGGGAAATGTGGGGTTGGAGCTCCCACAAAGAGTCCCCACTGCCACTGCCTAGTGGAGCTGTGAGAAGAGGGCCACAGTCCTCCAGATTCCACAATGGTAGATCCACCCACAGTTTGCACTGTGTGCCTGGAAAACCCGCAGACACTCATTGCCAGCCCGTGAGAGCAGCCAGGAGGGGGGCTGTACCCTGCAACACCATACGGGCAGAGCTGCCCAAGACCCTGGGCACCTACCTCTTGCATTGGTGTGACCTGGATATGAGACATGGAGTCAGAGGTAACTGCCCTGCTGGATTTCAGACTTGCATGGGGCCTGTAGGCCCTTTGTTTTGATTAATTTCTCCCATTTGGAACAGGTGTATTTATACAGTGCCGGTACCCCCATTGTATCTTGGGAGGAACTAACTTATTTTTTATTTTACTGGCTCAGTTGGAAAGGACTTGCCTTGTCTCAGATGAGACTTTGAACTGTGGACTTTTGAGTTAATGCTGAAATTAGTTAAGACTTTGGGGGACTGTTGGGAAGGCATGATTGTGTTTTGCCTATGAGGATGTGAGTTTTGGGAGGGGCCAGGGGCAGAATGATATCGTTTGGCTCTGTGTCTGCACCCAAATCTCATCTCGAATTGTAATCCGCATAATCCCTACATATCAAGGGAGGGAGGCAATTGGATCATGGGGGCATTTTCCTCATGCTGTTCTCATGATAGTGAGTGAGTTCTCAGGAGATCTGATGGTTTTATAAGGCAGTTTTCCCTGCTCTGGCTTGCTCTCTTGCCTGCCTCCATGTAAGACTTGCCTCTTTTGCCTTCTGCCATGATTGTAAGTTTCCTGAGGCCTCCCCAGCCATGTTAAACTGTGAGTCAATTAAACGTCTTTTCTTTATGAATAACCCAGTCTCAGGTATTTCTTTCTGGCAGTGTGAGAATGGACTAACACCTTATAAAATAGGGCCAATAATAGCACTTAGATTTTAAAATATTTTTAAACAAATACCCCTATTTAGTGCCAGGTACTGTTCTCAGTACAGCTGCTCCTCCATTAATGATGGGGTTATGTCCTGATTAAGCCATTGTAAGTGGAAACTATCGTAAGTCAAAACCGCATTCAATGCACCTAACCTATTGTACATTATAGTTTTGCTTATCCTACTTTAAACATGCTCACAGTACTTGAAATACAGTTGGGCAAAAATCATCTGGCAACACAGTACACTGTATTGTTTGCTTCCCCTTGTGATTTTGTGGCTGACTGGTAGCTGTGGCTAGCTGCTGCTGCCCAGCATCATGAGAGAGTCTCATTGGGCATGTTGCTAGCCCAGGAAAATATCAAAATTCAAATATTAGAGTCTAGTTTCTACTGAATGCATGTGACTTTCATACCGTTGTACAGTGGAAAAATCATAAATGAACCATCCAAAATTGGGGACCATTTGTACTTTACCACTGTTAACTCATTTACTCCTATATAAATTCTGTGAAGTTGGTATTATTGATATACTTATCTTACAGATGAGAAACCAAGGCACAGAAAAATATGCAATCTGTCTAAGTTGCTTATTCAATACAACCAATATTCAAATCCAGGCAGGCCAGCGCCTAAGTTTGTTCTTACCACTGGGCTCTGCTACCAGTTATGTGAATGAGCTGTGATGATGATATGTCAGATATGTCAAAAGCCCAGTACTGAATCCTAGTGAGTAATCATGTGCTTGCCTTTCTCGGTGAAAGGGAGTGATTTTCTAATGGTTTTTTAGGCAGAACACTTTAATTAAATTAGTAAGTACCCTATGTTTTTAGGTTTGAATGTTCTGTAGTGCTGCGAGAAGACATGCATCCCTGGGGACCATACCTACCTTCTTCCCATGGAAACTCTCAAGACCGGACGGACTTGAGACACAGTCAGTTCTAGGGCCTCTTATTTTAAGATGAAGAAACAAGGTCATAAATATATGAAAATAAGATAACTAAGAATAATACTGTTAGTGCCCTGCAGATTGTAGATAATGCTTACTAAGATATCCTCAATAAAAAAGTAGCATCATTCTCTGAACTTTGTTATGTAATTCATTACAAAGCAGGAAAATGTTTTTATTAAAACCTCTGGCTAAATTTGCTTTTTGGAGTTTGTAACATATTCTCTTGCTCTTCTGATTCTTTTCCCTGTTTTGCGTATTTCCGTTGACCTCCATTCCCCTTCTGTTTTATACATCGGTGCCCTTTCTCTCCCTCTCCTTCTTTTAAGTTCTTTCCTGCTCAAGATTTTGAGAGACCAGTAACACCGAATGCTTGTAGTTCATTAGCGGTATGAAATGCTAAGAACTTGCCTAGGAGGCTTCCTTTTTTTACTATCAGATTGGGGTTTGCTGGGTAGCCCTTATAAGGGGCAGTGTCTTCAGGGGGAAGAAGAATCTCTGTATCACTCCATCAGTAGCCTGTACCTTCTGAAAGCTGGAAGCCATGGCATCTTCTCCTCACACTCATTCCTTCTCACCCTGGTATAGGTGGTAACTGTGGGTAGAGTGTGAGTTTGAGCTTGGTAGGTCTGATGTGAGTGTGGTAAAGTAGGTACTATTTTGAAGTCTTGGGCAAGCTAGACTTTATGAGCTGATTCTCAGCTTCTCAAGCTCAACATTGACTTAAGTCTTGTGTGATCCTTTGTTTGGGCATCCAGGAATAATTGCTTGCTGCAGTTCAGTAATATAGTTTTTCATGACTGGCATAGGGTTTGGGGGAAATGCGGTTGTAGGGGAGGGCAGGAAAAGGGATAAGATATATCCAGGGGATGGAGACATAGTTTACTTGAATAGGGCTTTTGCATGGAGAAGAGTACGATATGATATCAACAGAACTTGACTTTGAGGGAAATCATTTCAACAGCCAAATTGAAAGCAAGTGAGCACTACTGACTTAAGACAAACTCAAATGTTTACATAAATCAGACTCCCCCATAATATTAAATCATAGGCGGTTTGAAATTCACCCATACTTTACAGAGCTTTATAGCAATAATGTTTAACACAGTCTAACCATACTGTCAAGCGACAAAAAGAGATCCTGATTGGATCAGTGTGGGTCAGGAGTCTACTTGTGATCCAGAAAGCTGTGACTAGTAGGAGTTGTTATAAACATTGGATAGCTGGCGTGAAAGGCAATTCCAAAAAGGGGAGTAGGCAGAGGTTGGTTAATGGATACGGAAGTACACCCAGATGGGAAGAAAAAGTTATAATGTCCTATAGCACTATAGGCTGACTATAATTAGCAACAATTTATTGTATATTTTCAAATAGCTGGGAGAGCAGATTTTGAATATTCCCAACACAAAGAAATGATAAATGTTTGAGGTGATAGATATGCTAATTATCTTGATTTGGTTGTAACACTTTGTATACATATATCGAAATATCACACGGTACCCCATAAATATGTGTAATACTGTTGGTTCCCTGCAGATTGTAGATAATGCTTACTTATACAGATATCATTGATTAAAAAGTAGCATCATTCTCTAAACTTTGTTATGTACTTGATTACAAAGCAGGACAAAAAATTTTAAAACCTCTGGATTTGAATGTGTCAATTAAAAATAATAAAAGAGAAAATTTAAGAGGGGGAGCATGCTATCTTTATTCAACATCAGACTTGTTTATAGAAAGGGATAGTCAAGTGGAGAAGAGGCACTAGTTGTACAAAATGACAGGGTAACTCAGGGGCTCAATGAGAGGTAGATAATCTTTTACTCTACGTTTTAGCAGGCAGATCCATAGGACATCACATTTAGGCCTTACCTTACTTGACCTTTCTCTTTCATTTAACACTGCTAATCATCCTCCTTGATGCTATCCATCACAATGCATCATGCCCCCATGCCATCTTTTGGAAATCTGATTGACTTTCCTGGCTTAGCTACAACCCACACCCCAGGTAGATAAAGGTCTATCTGTGCATAAGACTTCTCTCCTGAAGTATGGATTTTAAATTTCCATCTTCTCCTTACGTATCCTCTCCCATGCGTCTTGCAGTGACCTCAAATGTCTCATAACTAAAATCAACCTCATTAGTCCTTACCACAAACTTCCCTCTCCTATGCCTTGTCTTAGTTAAAGGCCCACCATCCAAACACTCACACAGACCTGGGTGTCAGCCTCTTCCTCATCATTATTCCCTTTCCTGTTCTTCTTAGCTCTCCTCCTAAGTCTCTCTAGAATGCATTGATAATGGTGTTGATATACAAGAAAATCTCATTGTCTCTTGCTTGAACAACTCAAAAGTTTCCTCCCTGCTCTTAATCTTATTCTTATATAATTTATAAAATTATCTTCATTAGAATTAAGTCTGATGGTTTCACTCTTTCACATACTGTACTTTACATTTCTTACAGAATAATGTCCAAACTTTCCAATATGGCCTACAAAGCTCTGAGTAATTTGTACAGCCCATTTTTTACCACTTCCTCCCATCCTCCAACCTATAACACAACTCTCTTTAACTACTCACAGTTCTCCAACCACTTTTTTTATGTCTGTGTATCTACATGTATTTTTTTTTCTATTTTACTGTCTTTCCTTCTCTTTTCTGTTTAGTAAACTTAATGTTCATTTTTAAAAACTCAATGCAAATGTTGCCCCCACTTTGAAAACCTTTTCTGACACTCCTAATGCCTGGGCTTTATTAGTCTGTCCGTACTCTGTGCTCCCCCTGACATCATATGTTTACTTTTATCACATTTATTATAATTGACTCTATGTTCATCTCTTCAATTAGACTGCAGGCCTCTCAATGATAGAAGCCATGCCTAATTGGTGTTTTGACCTCAAGGAAGTAGTGGGGAATGGTTGAGTGAGTGAATGGATCAACAAATGGACAGACAAATGAGTACCACTGTAGTGCAGCAGGGCTTCTGGGCCCTGAGGATCACTATAATCTTAGAATCAGAAACAGAAGAGTGTGGGGGATTGTACAGTTTTGGTTCCACCTTCGTAGAGACTAGAGCTTGACTAGATTGTGGAAAAGGGGAATAAAAACCTTACCTGAGTCCCCTGGCTGGTACTTTATGAATGAAAGATAGAAAATTAGGTAGACCTTTCAGATTCCTTTCTGGTATTTTGCAAGGAAAGGCTCATGGCCTAAGCATCGATTGTTAGGCCTTTGAGAGGAGACACCTGGGTTAGGTTAATAAGCAGCAAGAAAATGAAGCAATTCACAGAACGCCTGATGACAAAAATGCCTCCCTTTCTGAAAAAGTCTACTCCCTGATCCAGTCAATCCAATTGTTAGAGTTCTCACTTGGCTCTTACTATTTTCTCTCCCTGAAACATGCTCCCTTTTCTCTGAACAGTTCCAAGGACCACCCTTTCATGACTTTCTGTCCAAACTCTTTGCCAATCATTAACCGTACCTTGACCATCCAATGGTAGCCTGAATTAAATTGTTCTCTAATTATTTCTATATAGGCTTTATGCATTTGCCAAGGTTAGGCTGTTTTGTGGTAACTAACAAACCCCCAGGTCCCATTGGCTTTAAGATATAAAAGTTTATTTCTCACACATGCACTGTTTACTGTGGGTTCAGTGGCTCTTCAGAGTAGCTCCCTTCTAATCAGGGAACCCAGATCAGTTTGATCTTGTGACTTTGCCAACTTGACACATGGGTTCTAGGGTTGCTGATTTACAGACCCATAGCCTAGAGGCAAGCAGTGCCATTTTTTATCAAGTCCATTGGCTAAAACTAGTCACATGGCTTCAACCTAACTACAAGGGAAGCTGGGCAGTGTAATGAAACACATGGACTATTTGGTGTCTGTCTCTACCCCTGTTAGATTATATGCTCCTTTGCTGTTCGGAATATGTTTCTCATCTTTTGTGTCCACCCCTTAGTACCAAGTTCAGAGGAGTGGCACTTAATATCAAGTTGCTGTTGCTTTTTCCCGTAATAGGACTATTTCGATGAGAATGTAATTTTTAGTGGTGTTATAGGATGTGACTAAATATTATTAAGCATTTGAAGTATCTCTTAACACTTCTTTTTGTACAAGTTAGCCCTTTTTGGATGTTGTCTTCCTTGGGTTGGAAAACTTTTTATATTTCATGCTCTATATCCCTTAAATTTATCTAGTCTTCATTCACCCTGGAAATGATAATTACTTGACAAAAATGCAGTGTATTTCTGAATGAAGCACCTCATTTGTATTAATATATGATTATGACAGATTATTAACTCAAGTACATTTGAAGTATGAAAAAAAGATGTGTTAAGTTTATTTTGTTAATAAGACAAACCATGCAACTTGGAAACAAATTTGAATGTTGGATGATTAGTTTATGTCTTAACACTTGAGGATTTGCATGGATATAAAGGGCAGGCAGTTCCACTCTCCTTTTCCCTGAACTTGAGTTGACTTCTTCACATTCACTATGGCAACCTCAATGATCAACACATACAGGAGCTCTGAAGTGCATGCCAAAACTTTCCAACCTTAATAATGAATAGGTATGAACTCCACTATGCAAGCTTCTCTGAACAAGTCACTGCAAAGCTAATGTAATTTTAGGGTGTTGTTTCCTTCTCACAGTACATCACCACGAAGGTCTAATCCCAGACAGCAACCTTTGTGGACATTTGCTTTCCCCCCACTATACTACATGACTAAGCCCCTTTGGTCCCCCGTTCTTACTCTGACATTGACCAATATAGCTTGCTTTGCATCCTCTCAGTTTAAACAAAGTAACATTGGAAAGCAAATATTGCTGGAGCAAACGACTTTGGTATAATGCATCTTTTCCTTTAGTGAGAATGCAAGCCTCAGCTGCCCTAATATTTAACTGAAGCAGATCCCCATTTGCTTATCTGTTTAATTGCACTTTTATCTAGGCCAGCTGCTGCTCCTGCTGCTGCCATAGCCACTCCTAATTGGAAGGACGTTGCTGTGGTATCCTAGTGGTTTAAAACTGAGAGACTGCTACCTAGAACCTGCACCCACATTGGTATCTGAACCGGGCTCCTTTATAAATCATATTGTATATTTTAGCATAAAAGATAAGCTTTCAGGATACAATTTTATTTCAGCCTTCTACTGCTAGGCATTTTATCACATACTTTTATGTGAACTGAAGATTGATCATTGATTTCATAACCAAAAATGACTTTAGTTCTGCATAATATTACTTAAAACTCATAAAGACAGTTTTATACTTGAGTAGTTATTATTCCTTCCATCAGTTTGGGTCAGTTTAATGGTACATTAATAATTATTAATGTGAATTGGAATCTATTATATGGTTGTATTCCTATTAGAGCCCCCAAAAAGACTTGAAATCAAAGCTTCTTTCTAAGTATTATTTATAGTTTAAAGTTTGCTTTATTTTCTTTTTAAAACATTGCTGTATATCTGAGTAGTGAACATAACATTTGTGAAAGTGAACTTTCTCGAAAATTTGATCAGTCGAACCGTTTTTTAGTTGTAATGTCTCACAGAAATAGCACTTTAGTCATGATGATAGGGTACCTTCAAAAACTGTACTGGTAATTAGTTTTCTGTGGCCCCTGTTGAGACAGGTGGTCTTACTGGACATTGATTTGTTTAGTCTGAATAGAACTTCAGATAAGATACAAAGCAAATTGTGCAATAATGTATGAATTGAGAGCCACTTATATTGAAAAACAAAATAGGACTGAATTTTATATTTAAACAAGTGAAAATTGTTTAAATATTCACTTGAAATTTAAAGCTTTCTTAAAAATTGTTTCTCTTGCACCAATAATGCACATTGAGCTCTGTGCTGGCATTGAAGATGGAGTTCTACAAAGGCTCCAAGCACCTCAGTAACACCACTTCTCAGAATTATATGAAGCCAGTTGGGACAGGATGAAAGAATGCAAGGTATAAACTCCTTGAGGGCCCATGAGTCACCATCTAGAAAGGTTCTTGAAGGGGAAGAACGTTTTATAGTTTATCAATAGGAACCTGAGAAGTAGGCTGCAGGGTAAATATAAGTTGAGGATTAAAAACTTTTGGAAACTTGAAGAATTGAATTACAATCCTAAGAAAGTTCCCAGGAGAAAAAGAGAGACACAGAAAGAGAGACTTTTTCATCCCATCTCAACCAGCAGCCAACCTTTCTTCTAGGTCAGAGTACAGCCAAAATAGATTTGATGATAATCAGCCCTAATTATCTCAGCTCTATTGCAGAACTAAGGCATTAACAGAGTTTTCTAGAGATCCAAGTGCCCACCATAGTAGTTTCAGGTGGATACCCAAAGGAAGTAAAAATGGGGTTGCAGGCTTCAAAACTTAGAGAAACTTTTCCATAGAATACTTCATACAAAAAGGTTTCTTATTCCATTTTTCCAGCCAGAATGAAGCTTTACTTTGAAAAATATATGTATTTTCAGTGTTGCAGTTGGGTTTTCCTTTCTCTCCTTACTATTATTTTAGTGTCAGTGAATAGGCTATTGCATTAGTGTGGGTATGACAGTTTAGATTGTGTTTATAAGGGAGGCAGTCTGTTTAATGGTATAGCCACTGTCACAGGCACAAAAGCATAAATACAGGAGCCTGGCTAAGAATTTCTGAACTCAGCAGATTCTAAGAGTTACTGATACTCCTTTGGCTTTTGCCTTATTCTTAGAAAATTTACAGAATCCTACCATGAAACATGATTAAATAAAAACAGACTTCCAGGAGCTGCTATTTATGTGGTACACTCAGCATGATCAGATCAGAGTGCAAACAGCTCTATGCCGTATCCATAAATGCAGCAGGCCTCTCCTTGGCAGAGGGTGAATGTGGTGGCCATTAGGACAGGAAGGGATGGCAAGGAGAAAGGCAGAGGGGAAGCCCTACTAAAGGACTCATGCCCTTGGAGTTGCATCCAGCACAAAGCCCTTTTTCAATTTTTCCTATCTGGGTTACACAGAGGAGGCTTTGTGTAGAGCATTTCTTAAAGCACCCAATCAGAAATATGAGGAAAGTTGCTTCTCTTGATGAGACACCAGAGGAAGAAAGCAGGAGACAATGACAAGGGAGGAAGTAAAGGAGGGATAGCTGAGTAAGGTAGACAGCTGAGTCTAGTTTGTTCCCAATGTTGTACCAGTCTCATCAGTGCTGTGTCTGGGTCTCACAGCCTCTGGTGTTCTATGATGGATCCTCACTTATGCCAAGAGCTGGCCGCCTGGCAGCCAAACCCTGCACAAGATATGAAGAGCCTGTAAATGCAGGACTTCTGTTCCTGGATCTGCTCCTCTGAGGAAGAGGTGCAACTGTCTCCGTAGATACTTGACCACCATAAATACCATTGTTTCCTCTTTCTGGGGGTCACTCAGAGAACCCTCATGGAACATGGTGTGACAACTACTGACTCACGGGGTTATCATAGGTTTTATGCAACGAACAATACATTTAAAGTATGTTGTAAAAGACTTACTTAGCAAGGACCTAAAAACACTCCTATGGGAAGAATCAGAAAAAAATAATTATTTTTGAATTGAAATTCAGGTGCACACTCATTTATGAACACTGAACCCAAAAGAGCTGAGGTTTCCCCGATTTTGGAGCTCGTGTAGAAAGCTTTCCTCAGTCTTGTTGGATAGAAAACTTAAACTGCTGCCACTGTTTAGTGCTTCCTGCAGTTTATGACTCTCAGTTCGGGCTCTAACTCACCAGTAGGGGAATAGGGATATTCTGGTATATATAGGTCTTTCTGGGCAAACCAGTGAAGCAAGTCTCACAGCTGTTCTGTTAAGAACCTAAGTTCCCCTAACCTGGGTTCTAAGCCTGGGCCAGCCAAATGGCACTTTTGTAGAACCTCTTCCCAAACCAGCGCTCTTGGGTGATCTTTCTTCTGAAACATTATGTGTTTCCAATAGGGAGGAAAAGAAGAAATGAAGTAACTTTTTGTCCAGGAATACTCCTTTGTAAAGGTTGATTTCAGGGCTAGCAAAGATGCCTTCATAGAAGGCAGTTATTTGTGAAAGCCAAGGTGATAGGGTTTGAAATTGACAAAGGGATGAGGACTTAGCTTTTCTTCTGAAGGTGACTTTCTGCCCATGGATCTTCCATTTCTATTAATCAGAAGTATTCCTTGAAAAAAGAAAAAAAAAAGAAAAAAAAAAAGCTAGAGAGAAAAGAAAAAACGAACCAACCTCCTGTTCCATGCCCCAGGCAATCTTCTTGTGTAAAGCAATCTGTGGCAGCTAGTCAGGTGTCCTGGCAGGAGTTTTCCCCTTTCAATTCTGGCTGGGAGCTTCTTAGAATCTCTTAAAGAAACATCCTACAGAGCTCCCACTTAGGCCTGCTCTTTCTCTCCTGATGTCTCTCTGTGACATCTTTTCAGATGCTTCTTTAGAGGATCATTTTGGATGGGGACAGTATAGGCCTGGGCTTATGATGATGAGGGATTTCCTGTCTGGAGAAGTTAGAACATGTATAAGTGCTCCTGGGTATGGGGAAGGGAGGCAAAGACGCTGCCCACCAGTTTTCCAAGTGCTGTGTGCGCCCTTATCCCCAGAACAATCCTTTGCTCTTCTACCATAGCGCGCATTTGAAGATCTCAGGGCCCTTATAACTGTTAGGCATTTACAGGGACTGAAATGTAATGAAGGAATTGTTCTTCCTATTTCTGGAGGTAAACTAAATATGAAAAGAAAATTAGCATTAAAATCAATCCTGACTCAGTTTCAAATTCCATCTTTAAATCAAACTGTATTTCTCCCAAAATTAAAAATAAAAGTTATAGCCACTTAACAAAAAGCAATTCACACGAAATGTTGTACTGTGTATAATTTGCAATGGTTACAAATAGTCAATGCGGTACCTTTGTAGGCTTAGTGTTTTTAGATTCTTAAAACGAGATATGTTGAAAGAAAGGTTGCATTTAGCTTTCTCTCATGCATATAAATGTAGTGTAAGCCCCTGTTTTAAGGAGCTTTATGTGGTAGAACTGACATTGCTTAATAAACAATGGAAAAAAGTTAAGCATAACCTAGAAGTCATTTAAAACTGTGAGTCACTTTCCTGACAAGCCAATAGGGTAAGAGAACCAAGGCTGCAAAATAATTACTAGCCCAGCCTGAGGGACGGCGGAAATACATTACAGGTATCAGTTAAGAAAACAAAGCAGTGGTGTTTTACCACTCTGCAGAGAAAGCTAAGGTTGCTAACCAAACAAAATAACTTTACACTGACAATGCCAATTTTTACATTTCTTTCAGAACAAGGGACACTCAAACCACCAGAGGTAAGATTAACATTTTAAATATTTTTTATAATCTTTGCATTTCAAGTTGTTTGCTAACTTAACCAGGCTTGAGCTTTTACACTGTTAAATGTGCCTTTAAAAATAAATAGAAATAAACAGAAACAGAGGGAACAACCAAGTGATTGTGAACAAAATGCAAAAGTTAAATCCAAGGAATTTTCACAGTCACTGTCTGAAGGTCTTAGGTAGAGAAAAAATGTGAATGTTTAATCAAAGACTGTGTATGAAATGGGACTGGAAGTACAGAGGGAAGGGTGGCCCTTATCGCCAGAAGTTGGTAGATGCGTCCCCTGTCATGAAATGTTGTGTCACTGCCCGACATTTGCCAAATTACTGAAATTCCGTAGAATTAGTGCAAATTCTAACGTTGTTCATCTAAGATTATGGTTCCATGTTTCTAGTACTTTTCCATTAGAGCAGAAAGATGATGATTATCACGTCCTATTGATCAAATCAAGATCTGGTAACATTTCCTTTTGGTTTAACACAGTCTCCTAATGGCTTAGAAGTATGTAATCCATGTTACCTCTCAGAATAAAGTTACTTAAAAAAAAAAAAAGGTTATTTAAAAAAATACAAAAGATGATGGGATATGTAGGAAGTAAATAGCAAGTTGCCCATCATGAAATACTTTCCTGTTGAAAATACTGTCAATGGTGTTGTTTGATGTTGTTTATATAGAGTTCCCCAAAGTTACAAAATTTCAGACAGAAAAGATTTTAATGGTTCCCAGACAATCATTGCGTTGGCTTTCAACCAAAAATAACAGATTTCTTACCTGTCTGCCCCTCCCACAAATGGCCATAGCGAAACATTTTTAGAAATCATAGAACAATAAAATACAAACTATATGTTATTAGTTATATGAACTAAAAGTACAGTAATCTGAAAATTTCAAAATAATAATGATGAAAATTATGATTTGTAAATTAACATCTAACGCTTAAAACCTCTCTTTAAAAGTGATATTAGTATGTTTTTAATCTAACATCTAGTAAAAATAAGAAAAAGTACAGCAAAATATAAGAGGTGCTTGTCTCTACTTTTTGCATAAGTACATAATTTGAACATACAGGATATCAAGAGCGTGATATAAAGAGGCTCATATGCACCTAAATCAGTGCATCTGTTGATTATATTTTAAAACCTAAAGTCTAGACCAAAGAATGCATAACAAGGTGATTTTTTTTAATAGGCCATATGAGTTTCTTTAGAGCTAAAATAAATTAACCAAAGAGTTCCTTTAGTGTTTCATTGACAGGTAAGATTTTTCATTAGGGCTGTCAGGATTCTTCCAGCAGTGCCAAGGATCTTGCAAAGCAGCCTTCTTTCACTTTCTCCTGCTATTATTATATTATTGAGACAGAAACCTTGTAGAGTTCTGAACTTTAACTCAGTGTTACTTAACACTTATCCTTTTAGATATATGTATTATTTTTTCCAGGGAAGATGGTTTCATTTTATTTTAATTAAGTAATGCGAAGTGGGTGTACTTACAGAAAGAAAATATGCCAATAAGAAGTGGGTAATAATTTTCATGTGATACTAAATAATTCTCACAGGCACTTTTATACTTTTTAAATTACACGTAAGCCTATGATGCAAGAAATTAATTTTCACATTGATTTTTAAAAATATATAACATCAGTTTTTTAGTGACTTGTTTCACTCTTCAATATAACTTTTATTTACTGTGTGACTGTACTAAAAATCTCTATTTTGTGTGGATGGAGGATTATAGTAAGCTCTGAGGCTAGTCAATCCATTTGGAAACTTGAGTTTGTTTTAAGGGAGCAATATAGCAAACTAATATTAAGAAGCAGCTCTCACCCTATACCAGGTGTGTTCACTCTCCAAGGCAAATGATTGTATGCTGCTCAGGAATCTTCTCATAAGTAAATAGTGAAGCACTTTTGTAATTTGTAAGCTCTGTGATTTTTATTTTTTCTCCTCTCTTGAAGACCTTTCTCTCCATGTACCAGTTTATAGGCCTCCTCTGCTTCCCTTTCAATAGTTATGATTGTGAATTTTTTATTTTTAATTTTGCACTTTATTTGCGAGGTAGGTCAGTTTTCACTAGTCACAGGATCCGTGGGGCATCCATAACCATACCTGGGCTGTTCATCTCACATCCCATTCTGGAGTGGACCTTCAGAAAGCTCCTCTGGCTCCAAGAAGCAAGTTTATCATTGCATACCTATTTAGCTACATTAAATCCATTTTTTTTTTAGAGGGAAAGAAAGGTAAGGTAATGGTAATGAGGCAAGAAATAACTGCCAAGTGCTTATAGAATTGAGTTTGTTTGGTTCCTGCCCCCCCACCCCCACCCCCACCTCCCCAGCCCACCACTGTTAGGTAGATCAAAGGAGACTGAGAAGGTCGTGGAGACTGATTCTCATGGTGGTGTGAGGCTGTAACTGAGAGCTCCAGGGGTGGCTACTAGATGTGCCCTCTCCTCCTTTCCCTTCTCTTCCTGCTGGGGACAAGGGCCTGTCCAGCTCCGTCATAGACTTTTGAGAATATAGACTGGGGAGGGGAGTATAGGCATAGAGATGACAGAATGACAAATGAAATTTGCACTTTAAAATTGTTCAAAATATCTGCTAAACATCTCCAGGTTTTTCAATATAAAATACTTTTTAGGTTCTTTTAAAGTATAAAAAAATCTTAGCCTCTCCAAATGCAGTTGGTTTAGGGAGGTGAAAATTTCTCCTATGTTTATTTTCTAAATACACCAGTTCATAGTTTATTCCACTGCACACCCTTCCTGTAGGAAAGTTTCTGTTTTCAGAGTGACTGATTTTCAGTGGATTTTCAGGAGGAAGAACCTGAAGTGTAAGTAGTAAGGCACCAAAAGAGTAGAAGAATTACTTTGTGTGAATTTAAACATTTAAAATAACAAAAAGCTAATAATCTATCACTTATTAATCCTTACCATGTGGCTGTAACTGCGCCAAGCATTGAAGATAAATTAACTCATTTAATTCTCACTGCAAAACCTATGAAGTTGGTGCTAGTATTATCTCCATTTTATAGATGAGAAAACAGGCACAGAGATATAAACTTAACTGTTTGTGTTCAAACTGAATTTGAACTTAGGGAGTATTATTCTAGAATCCATTCTCTTAATACTTGCAATGTGTAGCCTATTTCAATTCTAAATTCAAGGTGTAAGAACACAGAGTTGCTCTTGAAGTCAGTGTCCCCTTTTCACATTTTAAGTTTATAGTTCCTACATGGGACTAATTTAGGCATTCCAGGAATCAAACCAAAGAGTTAAATTCATTTTTTTTGGCTTCCTAGTACTTTGATAGTAGTAGGTATAAAATCAGTAGAAAGACAGCTTCTATTGTGCATTAAGATGATGGGATATGTAGGAGGTAAATAGCAAGTTGCCCATCATTAAATAATTTCCTGTTGAAAATACTGTCAATTGTGTTGTTCGATGTTGTTTATATAGAGTTCCTCTAAATTATAAAATTTCAGACAGAAAATAATTTTTCTTTAAATTAGTGTTCTTTCATATTATCAGACATGAGTCTGTAACTCATTATGCTTCCAATTTTTGTGCCTTGGCTACCAACAAATCTAGAGCAAAATTTTCCTTTCACTCACAATGACTCTTGTTATAGCTTTTCTAGTGCAGCTATCCATCTTGCTCGACATAGCTTCAATGCTGATTTTAATGATCCTAGCAGTCTTTTACAAATCCATGTTGAAAGTAGTTGGAGTAAAAACCAAAGTTACATTTTAAAAATTTCTGCAATTTGCTTTTACCTGAGAACCCTGCGAGTCTGCTGGATATGACTTTGAGGCCCTTAGGAAGGCTGGAAAAAAACCTCATTTCATCCATTTAACTTGTGAATGAAAACAACAGAAAGAACCCTGAGAGAAATCCATGGCTAATGTGTGCTTAGCACAGCCAAGTGTGCTCTGAATGAAACCAAGTCTTCACACACAGATACAAACCCCAACACATAAAAAGAAAATTGCTTTTGTGAAAATCTAGATTGTATGATAGTCATAGACTCAGCATTTCATCCAGTTGCATAATAAAGAAGTGAAATCAAGCCCTTCTTAATTAGTGAGATTACTGTAGTTATTAGGTGGGAATGAGTTTAATGCTTTAGAAATAAAATATGTAACCATGCATTTTCATAGATTTAAAATCTCTTGTTTTGTATTTCATCTGTAATTTTTGTAATGCAAAGTTGTTTTCTTACAGATTCATTTTCTATAATAAGAATTCATTTTTATGATTCACAAGCTGCATGTCTGTTTCGTTTTTTAAAGTGTTCAGATACAACTGGTCTATAATTAAAACACTATTCTCATTTAAGTGTTGGCTAAAATCAGAGCTTCAGATCTTTGTTTTGAGGTTGTATACCTTCTTCAGTCTGGTCTGTGAGGCCCCATAAATAGCTGAGTTAGAGTTTTAGGAGATCAGTTTAAGGCTATTGCTCATATGTCTTGGCTGGGAACATATTCTAACCAAGATGGCTGCTGGGCTTTGTTCTGTCCATCGTCACTATGACTTAATAAATTGAGTCCCAATATTTGGAGTTGGCAACCAAAAAGATTTTTTTTTCTTACTGTTATAAGTTACCAACAACTTATCAAGTGTAATGATATACAAGTGGAAGGCTTACTAGAAAAACAAAAAGGTTAAATTATAAAACAAACTTTAAAACCATATTCTGATCAAATTTAGTCATACTTTTAACTGGAAAATGTGCAACATTCATTTGCTTTCCAAAGTGCCAGTAGTAATATAATTTAATAGTGCAAAATTACCAACACATATTTATTTTGCTTTGTTTTACTTTTCTGCACAGAAACGAACCAATGGACTGCGAAGAACTCCTAAACAGGTGGATCCAGGTGTGTTTCTGATTAAACCTTCCATAATCATGGCTTCCGCTAAGTGCTTATGAAAGTAAATGGGAGTTGCTGTGGAAAGTCAGGCATATTGTTGGCCTTTGTTCCTCATAATTTGGTGTATAATGTGTGACCAGGAGGTCACGGTCTAACGTGTAAATCATTCACACGAGTAACTACCAGCAACCACCAGCATTGCACTCTTTCCACAGTCAGCAGTTGAGCTGGTTATTTGCTTACTGAACAGCCTCAGGGTGCCTGGTTAATGCTCACATATCCAGCACCCTCCCTGTGTTCCTTTGTAAATCTAATAAGAAAACCAACCAGCTAGCTGGCACTTAAAAACTACTGTTTTCTAAGTAAGTAGGGGAGAGCATAAACCAGACAACTGGTACCCACCCCCCATCTGAGAAAATTTCTTAATTCTATATCCATGCTATTTTATAATAGCAGCATGTTTTTTGGGGACTTTGTGACAAGTTTCCTCTCCGGAGACCAATTATTTGTCTGCAGAAAACGTTCAGTTGTTTTCTATTTAGCATTGTGAGATTTGCCCTGTCATTATGTTAGTATAATTATTTTTCATCCATTATGCAATGCCTTCCTTCCACAGTTTAATTACCAAAGATTTTTTATGTATGTGATCCTTTTGTTGTGAGTAAAAGGTGTTCACAGTTAAAGGATTCCAAATACATGAACTTGATGATAAACCAAGGAGAACATGAAAAATAGAGTAGCTTTGCTGGAAAATAATCTGGACTATGTGTTTCATTTTGTTTTCCCATCCTAAGTGGTATTCACCTAGTTGTAAAGTTTAGTTTTCAAAGCATTATAGTTTATAACTGAAACCACACCCATGATAGCCTTGCTAGTTTATGAGCTATTTAAGATTTATAGGAGCTTTGTTGCCTCTGGCTAGAAATTGCTTCACTGGTGTCCTGAGACTAGTTTAAATCTTTTAACTACAGAACAAATTTGAAGCCATTAAAAAAACAGGGGTTCTGGTTTACTTTTTAATAGTTCTGACTTTCCCAAGAGAATATCCTTTGCAGAGGACTCCCTGCAATAATATTTAGAAGTGACTTTCTCTGTTATTTTCAGTAGGAGTATATGACTGTGAACATAATATTTTTGTCTTATTTTGTGTGAGTTATAATATCGCTGTTTCAGAAAAATTACTTAACCTTTATAAATGTTATTTTTTAATGTATTTTTTCTTTCTTCTCCCCTCAGGGAAATGCATTTTTATATTTGTAGTGTGTCAATAGGAACATATTTGACTCAACCATTTATAGCCAAAATTTTCTAGAATCCCTTACATTATTTAGATTAGTAAATTCACAGATTATAAATATGGCAAAGTAGAACAACAATAAAACAAATTTATACTCCCTTATCCTAAAGGTGATGGCTTTGTATAGGTACAGTTTTTTTGTTTTGTTTTTCTATTTGTCCAAAGACTTTAGAACTTCATGAAGAATAAACTTACAAGAGAAGTGCTGTTGTATGTTATGTTTGTAAGAACATACGTGGCTGGGTGCGGTGGCTCACGCCTATAATCCCAGCACTTTGGGAGGCCGAGGCAGGCGGATCATGAGGTCAGGAGATGGAGACCATCCTGGCTAACACGGTGAAACCCTGTCTCTACTAAAAATACAAACAAACAAACAAAAAAATAGCGGAGGGTGATGGCTGGTGCCTGTAGTCCCAGCTACTTGGGAGGCTGAGGCAGGAGAATGGCATGAACCCAGGAGGCGGAACTTGCAGTGAGCCGAGATCGCGCCACTGCACTCCAGCCTGGAGACAAAGCGAGACTCCGTCTCAAAAAAAAAAAAAAAAAAAAAAATTTTCCATTACGTATAATAAATGTATATGAGTGTATTTTTCCGTTTTCCATAGTTTTGGAAATAAAAAAACCAAACACTTGATGATCTTGCCTGTTGAAGCTGCTGATATAGTAAGCCTATTTCTTCCCACAGCTGTCTTTTGATTTAGGCTTGACTTATGTATTTAAAGTTTCTTGACTTTTGGATCTCTGCCTCTTTCTGCTGGTTAGTTGCAAAGCTTCTTTGTTCAAAGTTAACCCTTGCTTGATGACCAGCGTGCCTTGATCCTCATGTGGCTATTGTTTAGAGATTTTCAGACAAAATGTTTACACAAGGGATCAGTAAAGTTGAGTCTGTGTAGACAAACTGCTTCCACAATGCATTATTTGCTGTTAGTATTTCTACCATGGAAGTTCCTCTGTTTTTTTATCCTATAGTTAATTTACTTAACATCTCCAAGTGCCAATACATGACTTTGCAGGGCCTCACTTAAAGTAGGTTATAAAAGCAACTGATTAAAGAGTTTAGGAGGCCAGGTGTAACCACTTCACCAGGTCCAAATTTCAGAGCCATGTTCAAAGGTATATTATATATATTCTCTATGGCCCTTTTGCGTTGGAAAGGAACTTAATGCATAGTCCAATGGGTAGTAGGTGCTTAATAAATGCTACGTGAATTAATAAGTGATGATACAGTTTTTATGTATGCATTGACATTCTTTTTAAATTCCTCCTGCTGATATACTAATGAAACACAGCATAGTCTAGTGGTGGGAAGCATGGCTCTGAGCCATGTTGCCGGAGCTTGGGACTGGCCTTAGCTGTTTACTTGCTGTTTGAACTTCGGCAGTTTCCCTCCTCTCTCTGTGCCATAGTTTCCTCATTTGTAAAAGGAAATTAATAAGAGGACCTACCTTACGTTGTTGTTGTGAGCATTACGTGAGCTAATATATGTAGGCCAGGCATGGTGGCTCATTCCTGTAATCCTAGCACTTTGGGAGGCCAAGTGGGAGGATCACTTGAAGTCAGGAGCTTGGGACTCTGGTGAGCTGTGATGGCACCACTACATTCCAGCCTGGGTGACAGAGCAAGACCTTATCTCAAGAAACAAAAGAGCAAGTAAAGTACTTTCAGAGGTGCCCAGTATATAGTAAATGTTAAGTATAGCAATTACTATATTAACTAGTTTATATTAGAGCATGTTCTTTAATATTGGACATTTTGTCATGTGAAGGAGAATAATATTAAACAGACCCTGAATTTTATGTTGAATTTCTGTTGAAATAAGAAGCTACATAATCACAGCCATTTTCAGATTTGTTGTTATTCCCCCTTAATCTAATGACTTTCATGATCTTTTGCTTATCTTTACCAATAAACATAGTCAACTGTGATAGTTGAGAGTTTTTTTTTGGTGAAATTATTAGTGTTTGTTATTGTAATGAAGAAGCAAAGAAAAACTCCCAATATTGAAAACATATATTGTGGGGTTTATTCAAATCCAAGAAAGGGTGAACTGTAGGTTTGCATTGTAGCTTGTTAGCACATTTAAATCATTCACTCCTAATTCATAATTGTGATTAATCTTTATAGACAGTATTTGCAAATGGCTTTGCTCTTTATTTTTTATTGTCTTCTATTGTGTGCTAATAAAAGTATCAACTTATAATCTTGACTGCTTTTATAAATATAGTAATGTATTAGATGCAAATTCTGGTAGCTCTTTTGGATTTCTTAAATATAGCAGGGAATTTTCATCAGTTTGTACTTTTCTTCCTAAGACAGATGTTGGTATCAGGAAAATAACACTTGTAGCAGACGTATCAATTATTTCAGGAACGTGGAGGTGCTAGGCCTTTTTCAAGAACATGAGATCATAAATCTCAAGAAAATCTGAGCACTGGTGTAATATTTTTCACCTAAAGTGGCACACAAGGTCAAAGTTACCAATTAAATTTTAATACTGAGCTTTAAAAATTTCCTTCTGTCTCAGTGTAGGAGATACAAGATTTATTTCAGTTTGCATATGGCAAATCTGTATACCAGGGCATGTATTCTTTTCACTGGGTCCATGTTTTTAGATTATTGCAGAATTGTCTTATATATGTGAAACTCATAGCATCCTGCATTTAAGCCTACAGTCACTAGCTTTTAAACACTTCAGGCCATCATTCTGTGTTGTGCTGCCTTGAGATTATGTGGAGTAGATGGGAAATGTTTAAATAGCTTACACCCTTTCTGATCTTAAGTTATTCTTGTGCTTTGTGATAACCTTGAATAATAAATGAATAGATAATGATTAAATTGATAAGAGTCCTTTCTGACAACTCTTGTTTCTCAGATGCTCATTGTTAGACTGTTGATTACAAAGAGATGCATGTGGCTTAGAAAAACTGTCTTTTCTTATTCACCAAGGAGATGTCTTACTGTTTTGTAGCAGAGACATCTTCAAAGATTGTCACTTCCTCTTTCAGGTGGATAGGATTGACATATAACGCCATTCTCATTTGTTATTGTATGAAGAAAGGAATCTAAGAAATCTTTCTTTCATTACCAATTTCATTTCTTATCTGACATTAAGCACAGGATTGTCATTAATTATAAAACATGACCCCTTTCCGTAAATAATTTATATTCTTCCTAGGAAAGGAATAGATACAGACACAAAGTTCTGATTGCATAAATGCATGTATATAAATGTACATATAAATTTTTAAAATATTATATACTATTACGCAGATCTATTACTATATAGCAGTGTCTTAAAAACAATTAGTGCGGCCGGGCGCGGTGGCTCACGCTTGTAATCCCAGCACTTTGGGAGGCCGAGGCGGGTGGATCACGAGGTCAGGAGATCGAGACCACGGTGAAACCCCGTCTCTACTAAAAATACAAAAAAAATTAGCCGGGCGAGGTGGCGGGCGCCTGTAGTCCCAGCTACTCGGAGAGGCTGAGGCAGGAGAATGGCGTGAACCCGGGAGGCGGAGCTTGCAATGAGCCGAGATCGCGCCACTGCACTCCAGCCTGGGCGACAGAGCGAGACTCCGTCTCAAAAGAAAACAAAAACAAAAACAAAAACAAAAAACAGTGAATCGTTTAATAAACATATAAAAAGGTCTAGGATTACACAATACATACAAGAAAGCAAAACAAATTGGGAAACACAAATGTCTCAAATTGCTTTTAAGCTGGGTTACATATAAATGTTTTCATTTATATAAATAAAAATTTTTATACTGGCTTATTGCATTGAATTACAATTTAATACTATTGTTTTTAGTGTTTTAATTTCAAAGGATTGTGAAATTTATTCCAAGTCTAAACAGAATTGTTGATTTCTTTTAGATTTGCTTTTAAATGTAATATCAATGTGTTCAATAAATAAATTTTATATTTTTGTTTCCAAATAGAAAACATTGAGAAAAATAACAACACAGTGTTTTTAAATGCACTTATCTAAAAATACATTTTATCTCTTTTCTTTTTTATGAGGGAGACAAGTGCATATTCCTGAAGGTTTTAGTAAATGAGTTTTTGTCTATAATAGATAGTAAAGTTTCTATAGATTAGAATATTTCCATATTAATCAGTCAAACCTGCTTCTGTCTTTTCTGTCACCTCCAGAACTAATTTCTCATCAAATATAAATCCTAATCTAAATATTGGGAGCATAATTGTAAATGTGTAAAAATATATTTCACATTGAAAGAAATGAACTTGAAAAAAGTGGGACAGTAAACCCAGTGATTAAGATTCATTGCAGAGAAATGAGAAATCCAAGCTGTGAACAAATGCTGAGGAGCATGCTCTGGTTTTTAAAATAGCTGACTTTTTTTCAAGCTTCTATTAAACCATGGACAATAAGACTAGTTTTGCACTAGGACAGTTGATCTTCTTGTAATCATTTTTAGGACTACCTTTCTGATTCCCTTTTCCGTCATAACAGAGTTCTGAAATGAGCACCACAGCCCCTTGCTCGCATCTTTCTTGGTTGGAGGAGGATTTATTTCTCCCCTTCAAGGCTCATTCCGAGTTCACAAAGGATCACTACTGCTGTTGTCTGGCAGGTCTGTGCATGCCTTGCCAAGCCGTCTTTTATACTGGTCAGGCACCTTCAGAATCAGAACAAAGGTGAGGTGAATATCTGGAGATGTGCATGGGGGTGCTTTTAGATGGAAAATATTCATCAGTAATATGACTACTGAAATAACAGAATGTTTGAATTATATTTAGAATGTACTCTGGGCCATTTATGCACTTCTAACAATTTCTATTATTGTAGTAGTTATGTTTTAGAAGATAAAGTATGTATCTATTAAATATTTAGAAGAAAATCCTGAAAAAGAAGTAATGAACCTAGTGAGCTACTTCGAACATTTATCATCAATAAACTGTTCCCTACTTAGAACATCAGATATGGAGTGGACTTCCTTTGCCATATCTATGGTCATTCTGATTGAATACCATTCCATTTCAGGAAAAGAAGGATATGCCGTATAATGCTAAGTAGATAAAGAAAATTCAGTAATTTCTTATGGGCCAGCAACCTCTGAGAGGCAGATAATTTTGTTTCAGCACTTAGGTCTGAAGTAACTTAAATGAAAGGAACCAACTGGGTCAAAACATATTGACTTTCTATAACAATATTTGATGCAAATGATATCCAATTGATTTTGGGAGAGGACATTGATAAAGTAATTCTTAATATAATTTATGATCTTATTTATGCTACAGTTCTATGTACAAATAGCAAGATTATTATCAAATTAACTAGAACCCTGGAGTGCTATTTGTGGAATTTTTGTCAGAATGACTCGTATTGGCAATTAGTTATCTTTCAGCATATTCAAATCAAGTTGATTTCTAAATTTTTAATTTGAATGAAAATAAAAGCTTATGTTAGGTTCTTATAGTTGTTTTTATGGATCATTTTTCTTTTGAGGCTCATTCATTTTCTTCTATATAGGTATTAGAAATATGTAGAAGTTCCTCTGCCTTTGAGGAACTTGGAATTTTACTGGAGACTTAAGACATACAAACATAACGTGTCAAAGTAATATTGTATAGTACATGATGAACTACCAAAGTGTGTCATATAGGTTATGAATGATCTGGTTGGCTGTGAAGGCAGATGAGGGAGAATTTTTTGCAAACTGAAGGACACAGGACAGGGAAACAAAATATCTAAACTAGACATCAGTAAAAGTAAATTTACTAGAACTACCTATGTTTAAATGAAGTTATCAGTCTGTTCCTAGGTTTGAGTCAGTTCAATTATATACCAACCAATATGCTTTTGATTACCAAGTGACAAAAACCCATTTCAAACTAGCTTAGGGAAAAAAAAAAATGAGAGTTTCCTGACTTAGGTAACTGGGAATTCCAAAGCATTTTGGCTTCAGGCAGAGATGGATCCAGGGACTCAACTGATATTATTAGGGTTCAATTTCTCTTTGTGTCTTAGTTCTCCTTTCTCTTCTATTGGTTTCTTGTCAACACGCACCTCACAGAGGTTTTTCCCATGTGGAGGCAAAGTTGTCTGTTAGCAGCTCTTCATGTACGTTGTCCCCACAGCTGGTTAATTCAGAGAAAATACAACATCTTTTTCTCAGTAAATCCAGCAGAATCCCAAGGAGAGCTTTAATTGGCCTGGCCTAGACCATGTGCTCTTCTCTGAAGCAATCACTGCAGCCAGAGTGCTCTGTTGACTGGCCAACCTGGCTTCTGTGCTCACTTCTGAGGTGGGAAGTGGGACTGAACTAGCTTGTCCACATGGAATTTTTTTTCTATAATTCTGTTTACAAATGAATAGGAGAGAGGAAAGAGAGGCTTGGTTTCAGCAGATTATAATGTACATCTATTATTGTGTGCAACAAGTTTCAGACAGTTTTCATCCTTGGGCATACTGTGGCTAGGTTTTCCACCTCTCCTACCTTGTCCTTTTTCCATTTGTAGGATCCTCTGTTTGATAGTTCTCTGGTATCCAAAATGGTTGATCTGGAGAAGTGAACCAAAAATAGGAACTGGAGATTCCCAACAAAGGTTTATTCCAACTGGAAGCTTTTTGTTTGCAGTGGTTAAAGAAAACACTAATTTTCTTGCCACATATTTGATCTTCTTGTAGCCGTGTCATGGTACCTCACTGTTTTTAGACAGTGATCATCCTTTTTTCTACTGTTATCTGCTCACATGTTAGTATAGATTGGTTTATTGGATTAGAGAACTGAGGAAACAGAACCTAACACAGCATGTTTTGTGGGGACAGAATTGAAGAAAGGTGCCATCCTTAAAGGAAAGGTCAGGGTAAGAATGTGGGAGAGCCAGATAATACAGCTCTTAAGGCATTAAATTTAAGCCACTACCTGCTTCGCAGCAATAAAGGAGTAATGAGGAAAGAAAGAGAAGGAAAGATCTTTTTAAATTTTATCTATATTAAACATATTCATGCATAACAGCACTTTTAATCTCCAACAGTAGCCCTGTGTGGTGGTATAGACCAAGGGTTCTACAGTGACACAGATCTGGATTTGTGTCCTGCTTCTCTACTAACTAGCTACATAACCTTAGGCAAATAAACCTGTTTATCATCTCTAAAATGGAAGTAATAGCAGCAGCCATCTCCCAGTATTATTATGAGGATTAAATGAGATAATAAAGTATCAACCAAGTTTAGCACATACTAAGTGCTCTGAAAATTATGATGATAGTGGTGGTTATTGATACATATCGATACCTGTATTTTCTATTGCTATGTAACAATTTACAATGAATTTAGCAGCTTAAAACAACACACGTGTTATTTCAGTTTCTGTGAATCAGAAATCTAGGCATGGCTTAGTTGGGTTCTGTGCTTCAGGGTTTCGTACAATACTTCACTTAAGATATTGGCCAGGGCTGGATCTCATCTGAAGGCTCAACTGGGGATGGGTTCACTTCCAAACTCACTTACACTGCTTTTCACAGGATTCCATTCCTTTTGGACTGTTGAACTGAGGGTCTTATGACCTGGAACACTTGGCCAGAAGCTGTCCTCAGTTCTTTACTGCATGGACCTACTCACCATGGATGCTTGCTTCATCAGAATATGCAAACCAAGAAGGTGATAGGGTTTCCTTGCAAGGTGGACATTAAAATGTATAATATAATCACAGAAGTGACATCCCATCACCTTTGCCATATTCTTTTGGGTACCCACATTCAGGGAAGGGGATTAAGTATGTCAGTACCAGGAGGCGAGGATCACTGGGGTTTTTCAGCAGAGGGAACCAAAGTTCTGAGAGGTTAAGTACTTCAACCAAGGTCACACAGCACTCAGTGGGTGCCAAACTTAGTTGCAGCATATTTGGCTTTAGAGACCTTATCCTTCTAGACATCTTCTGTATATTTTACTTATGTCAAGCTTTGGACAGAGAAAAGCTTATTTCCTGTGGTCTAGCTGTATAGTTCTGTGGAAATTAGCAGTGGGATCTGGTCTGATTTTCAGAGTTCATTAGTGGCTGCTGTTACCAAGCAGATTTATGGGTGATTTTATTTTATGCATTGTTAATTTTGAAAATGTTAATCTGAAATTGCTACAGTATTTCAATTAATTTGGGCGATTAAAACTTAGCACCAGAAGAATCCCTACCAGAAGATAAGGCAGCTAATTAGAGGTTCTGAAACAAACAACTGTAGACACTGGCACTGAAACATGCCGTATGGATGACACCCAGCAGAATTCAGTCTGCTTAACAGTTTGGAAATGGAAAGAATAATTTCTGGCAGTCTAAATATTAAACTTGAATGCAGTTGAATTTTTTAAAAGCTATTTTAAGGAGTTAACTATTTAAATCAATGTATAATTTTAAAATATCATGCAGTTCTGAAAAACTACCTTCAGATTATTTTGCAGTGTTGGCTTTTGGATAACTGCAGTGGTGACAGAAATACAATAGATATTTGTCGTCCAAGTATTATTTAAAAATGAGGCAGCATACACTTTTTAAAAAATAACACTTGAGCTTCTTTTGCTAGAGTTTTGCATTTTGTAAAGTTTATCGTAAAATATTTGGAAAATATAAGGAAGTGTAGAAAAAGTTCTCTGGACAAATTACCTCTAATCCTCTCACTCGGCTAATCACCCTGTATACTTTTGTTGCACACTTTTTTCCTCATATGTTTCTTTTTTTTGTGCAGCCACATGTTTACTAAATGCCTATGTTTCCAGTTTGATATTCTCCTTTTATCACTTAATTTTGTTTCATTGAGCATATTTGTTGATTCACTTGTTCTTTCAAATGTTTGACAAGTATACTGACTTGGTATTAAATGTACAAGAATGAACAAGATGTATTTTCCCTCACACAGCTCCCTATGTCCTTGAGCAAAGGTAATGGTGAAGATTTGAGATCAGGGAGATACAGAGGGTATGCTTAAAAGAGGCATAGACTTTAAATATGTGAGCATCAGGAAATGATGTCTAACCTAGAATCCAGGATATGAGCAGGGATCAACAGCATCTGAATGGAGAGAAGAGGGTTGCAGGCAGAGGGAACAGCTCCAAGAAAGGCCCTGAGTTGGAGAAGGCACAGGATGGTTAGGGTTGGAGCAGGAGAGCCATTCACAAAGAGAATGGAAGGAAAACCAAGGCAGGATCTTGGTTGATGCACATCAAGGAATTGGACTTTATTCTGATGAACAGATTGAGCCTTTGGAAGGGTTTTATCCAGAGGAGCGACATGGGCAGCTAGGACTGGTTGAAAAGATCATCCTAGCCACACGCACTTGAATCTTGAATCATTAAATACTCTTCAGAAAAAAAGGAAGTGGGTTTTAGTATAATTTATTGTTGAACATTAGTCTTGTTAATTTTTATTTTTATAAATGCTTTGATGAACATCTGTGTATGAACGTACTTTTCCATATGGCTGATTATTATTTAACAATGGCGTCATAGAGGTACAGTATCTGGGTGAAAGCATATGAACTCCTAGATTTTGGATGTAGATGTTGCCAAATTTACCTTTCAGAAATGTTACATTGAATTATATCCCCACATATTATTGGGGTATGAGAATATGTCTTATTTTATACCCACCAACCTTGTATTGTTCTTTTCACTATAAGTCATTAGATAGGAAAATAATAGTATCTTACTATCATATCATAGTAGTTGATACCATAATATGAACTTCCTTGATTTTTAGTGAGATAGATTATTTTAATGTTTTTGGCTATTTGTATTTTTTCTGTGAATTATCTATTATGCTTACCCCCTCTTTCTAGTCAAGGTTTGGTGCTTTTCTAAATTACTTCTAAGAATATATGTGTGTGTGTGAGAGAGATCAATCTTACATTTATTGAAAATATTTTCATATTTTTTTCTGGCGTATTTGTTTCTATATAAAGTTTTAAATTTACCAGGGGTCAAAGTTACAGACATTTTATTTATGATCTGTTTTACTGCTTTTATGCTTAGAAAATTTTCCCTCCTCTGACTTATTAAGCACCTACTTACAATTTTATTGTTTAATTTTTGTAGCATTTGGTCATTTAACTTATTTTTAAGTAATAACTTACTCATTTAACTTATTTTTATTTAAGGAATAGATTTTAATTCTGTGACTAATTCCAAATGTACATTAAAATGTTTTTCAGGATTTACAGAATTTAAATTTATCTTTTTTTTTTTTTTTTTGAGACAGAGTCTTGCTCTGTTGCCCAGGCTGGAGTGCAGTGGCAAGATCTTGGCTTCCTGCAACCTCTGCCTCCCAGGTCCAACCGATTCTCGTACCTCAGCCACCCAAGTAGATGGGATTGCAGGCGTGTGCCACCATGCCTAGCTAAGTTTGTGTATTTTTAGTACAGGCAGTGTTTCACCATGTTGACCAGGCTGGTCTCAAACTCTTGGCCTCATGTAATCCTCCTGCCTTGGCCTTGCGGTGTGCTGGGATTACAGGTGTGAGCCACTGCACCCAGTCTAAATTTATCTTTTTTGTTGTTGCATAACAACCACAATTATATTGTGTACTTTTTGTTTTGTGCTTTATTATACACATGGCTTGCTAAAATTATAAGTTATCTTGTGCAAAGCATGTCACAATACATGTTCTGTATAGATAGGAAATTACATTTTAAACAAATATAGATACTTAATATTGAAATAATCAGTTTTTTTTTTTTTTGGTAAAATATGACAAACTAAGCCTAACTTCCCCAAGGATTTTTACAAGTAGGAAGAAAAATATTCTGTGGCTCTGCCTTTTGAGTTCAGAGTAGCTCCTGTCATTGTTCTTATTTCCTTTTGTACATATATGTCTCCCTTTATTTTACGAATCTTCCTCATCTTAATTTACTCTGCTGCTCCTGGGAGTGAGACTAGACCTATTATTTTAAAAGAGCTTTAGTTTTAGTAATTTTTCATCAAAGTATGAAAATTTCAACTTCTACTTTATTGGAAGCATGCAGTAGATATGTTCTCATTTCAAAAACAGTGTGGAGATTCTACACTTTCAAGTTCTAATTTGGAAAGTCTTATATGTCATCATGAAAATATTAGATGTTTAATAAATAGACTTTCTTGCAGAAGTCGGTTGTAAGCTGGTAGAATAATGACTTTGGATTCCTGCCTGGCATGTTGCCCCTTATGATCTGTTCGCAGAACATGCTTCTGGATGTCCAGATATTAACAGTTGTGATCATAGCTACCTATTATATTAAATGCCCCAACAAAATCGTGTGATGTCTTCAGTTCAGGACAGAGCTTTCCTTCTTGGGAGTAAGAATTACTCTTTCAGTTTGTCTAGAGGACATGAACATGATTAGATAAACAAACATGAAAGTGTACATGTATTTCTCTACCTCCACCTACCATTATAGGCCTAACATTATAGCTTTTCACCCCAGAGGAAGAAACTTTGCCATTTCAAAAAACTGTAATGCCATGCTTTGGGGATCCCAGATTTAAATACTTTGTGCGTCTTCCATTTAAATTCAAGCAGTATCCAAGAACAGAATCTGGCCAATGATTTTGAGAAAACGAAATGGCAACACCTTCTTGGAATCTCAAACTGTTCAAGGATTTTTTTTTTTTTCTAGCAAAACAGGAAGAAATTGGGGAAAAAGCATATGGACTCAGGTTGAGCATATGATGTATTTTCAACTCGAGTCGGCACTTTACTCATATTTGTAGTGTGACTTAAAATTAATTTGGGTGAAGCACTCAGATTTGAGGGAGGAAAAAAAATCCCTATTTGGGACTAAGTCAACATTTGTGGCATCTCATTAATCGCTGCCTTATGTAACTGCTTTCCCCACCTAAAGAGAAGCTACTGGGATGAGAAAAGTTTATAATATTAATGCCAAGTACAGATCTTGCCTCTCCCAAAAGGAGTTCATTAATCACCATCGAAGCACAAGAACAAACATACTTTATGTCTCTTGCCAGTTTTTTTCAATAACATTTCTGAAAGGCAAAAAAAAAAAATATGTTTAATCTTCATTTGCAAAGGTTTTAATTTGGCTGTTATTTAATTTGTGATAATGTTATGTAAATTTAACATGCTCTGAGAATGCCCAGGCATAGGGTATAGAAGTAGAGTGTGTTGGTTAAGAGTTTGGGCCCATGGATCAGAGAGATCTGGATCCAGATTCTTGGCTCTGTTACCTCCTCTCTGTGTGGTCATAACACAGGCAAAGCACTTCAAGCTCAGTGCTTGGCACAGGATAGCTGGCCAAGAGCCAGCAGTGATGGAAATTCTTACTCTTACTGGTAGGAAGCAGTATGGGCATCAAGTTTGAAAACATGACTTTCAGTCCAAGCTGCTGTGCAAATCTTTGGACAATTTAATAAGCCTCAGTTTCTAATCTGTAAAATGGAGATGAAAATACTCACCCTACCCACATACCCTGGCACAAATGATATAACGTATTAATCAAGATAGAAAACTGAACCTAGCCATGGCATGCAAAATCATGTAATATAATTTTGAAAAGTGCCAAGTTGTGAAATCATCTTTATTTTGCCATGTATCTCAGATTCTCAACTGTAACATTATTTGGGTGATCAGTATGTAGTATTGATTGTATTTTAGTGTCAGCCATGTAGTTACTCTCTCCTCTAAGGAGTTTTTTATTACCATTCACTGGAAATTACACAGCTTTTTCTTTGCAATTATTTCTTTACCTCTTTTCTTCTGCCTTCCAATTTAAAATTCATGGGTAATACAGCACCTCACGAATAGATGAAAGGGATGACAATCCAAAAAAAAGAAAAAACTAATGTAAACCTCATGCTGGAAAACAGAAACACCAATTTAAACAATCATAAATAGGAAAAACAAAAAACCTGTTGTGCAAGAAAAGGAGGCTCTAGTCTACCTTTATTTACAACCATCAGATACCGAGTATCAAAGATAGGAATGGATCCATGGTGAAATTTTCAGGCATTCTTGAAAATGTGTTTATTTCTTTCTTGTCTCTATTAGAAGATGTGCCCTGTCTCCTTCATTTCTTTATTTCCATGGCCCCTGCTACTAGAAGCATTGTAAAAAGCCAAAAGAAGAACAAGAAATTCTGAGGACATGGGTGAAAATGCAGCCTTGAGGTTTCTGAAAATAACAGGAGACAGACAAGGCTGGTGTCCAGCAACAATACTGGGTAGCTCTTTTTGTCCCCACTTACACAGCGAAGGATAAAGAAGAGACCCTATGGACACTTAGTAAGGATTACTTCATGTTTTAATTCAAAGTAGTTTGGAAAGAAGACTTTGAGCAGAGTGGAATAGCAGGAGTTTTTTGTAAGGTGAAATAGAATGAAAGTGCAGCCAAGAATTTTTCTGTCTTCAATTTTAAAGAACACCGGCATAACTCGTTTTTCTTTTTTTTCCCCTGTGTTCTTTTTGACCTTCTTATCAGCTCCTGACTTTCTCCCTTGGGGATTTTTCACTGTATAGTCAGCGCTGACTCCCTTAGAAATCCTGAACCCCACACCCGTATCGCGAAAGAGTTGAAGAGAATTCAAATAAAGACGTTGAGCTAAGTAGCTTGTGAACTAACTGTTACGGGATGCCTCAGTAATAAGATACTGCCAGCTAGAAGCTAAAATAAAGTGAAATTCCATTTAACATGTGACAATCAAAACTGTATGTTTCTCCTAAAAATATAAGCTAAAGTTAATATTAGACATTAGAAATTCCTACTGAAACACCTACATTCATTTAATAGTAAATTTCTTTAGAATTGTTAGTTTCCTCCTCTCTAGACTGTCCAAACATAGTTCCTGGGACCACGCCTGTAGTTTCTTTCTCTCACTACAATGAGGAAAAAGTTGATGGTTTGCTGATCTCTTATTCTACACATTTCATTGTACTCCATGACTGCAAATTCATCTTTGTATGATTTATATGTCAATCAGCATGTTGGTGAAGTAGCCATGGAATGAATATTAGAGTGATATTTGTTGATGTACTAGAGGTTTTACATACTTTATTTTTAATTCTTACAACAAAGCTGTGAGAGGTATTATGCCCATTTTACAGATGAGGAAGCTACACTGAGAGTTGTGACAGGTGTCCAAATTCATGTAAGTAATAAACGCTGAAACTGAGCTTTTAACCAAATCCTTATAAAACTTCCATATATGTGTTTCCATAACTAGCAGAAGCATTGTATGTTTTTAACTAATTTAGGAGTCTTGTAGGAATGCATTCATTAAATCAGTGCACTTTATCAGAAGATTTATTTTTTAGCCAGCCTGGCTACAATTATGGATCATGCCAGATGCTCAGTGGAGGGAGGAAGTGAGATGAAGTAGGCTAAAGGGAAATAATCTTGGTCAGATTGAAGAAGGATAAGCACTCTTAATTGTCAATATCAAATGAAAGGAGAAATATGACCTTGATGTGAAGGCTTAAGGCAGGGTTGCTATCATATGACTGTCTGGGTCCTGGATGAGAGAGGACCAGCTGAGGTGATTGGAGAGCCTGGGAAAGAGCTTCTCCGAAGGGCCCAGTTGGGCAAAGGGCAAGCAGACACTGCAGATGGCCCCTCGAGTCTCTGCCAACCTTAGGATGCTATGATTCCAAGCAAGGAAGGGAGCTCATTCCACATAGCATTTTAGATCTTTCATTAGTGTGCCTTTGATTTTAACGTGATTAGAAAATAAAATCATAGCAAAATATCAGGAAATGACCCCAAACTAATGTAATAAATGCTGCTTCTGTTTGTTCTTTATACTGTCTTTTCCCTTAATGTCTTCATTAAGATTTGTGTAGAAAGCAGGGTTTTAAGCATGATGTTGCTATTTTAAATAATTTATAGAGGATGATTGTTTTTCTGTGTTGTGATTTGTTTGTGTGTGTGTGTGTGTGTGTATAATAATCCTAACATAAACCATCATCAGCGAAACCATCACTAATGATGGCAATAAACCTTATAATAAATTCATTTACATTATTTTGTGTAAAAATTGCATCTCATTTCCTAGGCACATATGGAGACGTTGTTGGATTATATTTCCTGCATTGCTACCCCATTACAGGCATGCTCTTATGTGCATGTGTGGGTGGCCAGACAATATAAGTGGTTAAAAAATTAGTTTTGTAGTTAGCATTGCACAGCTCAGTGCTTTTTCTCACTACTTAGCAGGGTACCCTAGTCCATCCTTTGTTACTGGGGGTGTTATTAGCATCTACCTTCCAGAATTTCTGTGTATTGATTAACTGAGAAAATATATTGTGGAACATTAGCACAGTGTCTGGCTCTTTGTCTGTACTAATAAATGGTAGATATTAGCATCACCTGATTTTTGCCACCATTTATACATTCCTGGAGCAGAGGTGTAGAAGGTGAGTTAAAACCTATAGAGGCAGGTTCTGGATACCAGACTGTCGAGGCCATAGCCATGCTGTTGTCTTGTTTTGATTTTAACTGTGCAGATCCATTAGGGCAGAGGCAGCAGTACAAGCTGCTGGCTCTTACATGTTTGGCTTATGGTACCTTTTTGAAAATCAATGATACAGAAACTCCAGAGCTAGGCTGCCTAGGTTTGAATGCAGTCTTCACTATTTACCAGCTCTGTGACCTTGCTCAAGTCACTTAAACCCTCCGTACCTTAACTTCTTTAAAATGGAAATAATAAGACCTACTTCATAGGGTTGTCATGAGGCTTAAATGAGTTAATATATACTAAGGTCATAGAACAGGGCCTGGCACATGGCAAATGCTTTATAAGTGTTAGCTAGTATATTTAAAAGTAAAATATTTTCAGTTTTCTAGAGATAATGATACAATCTTACAAATAGATCATTATGATATTTAAAAGGCTATAGATTGGTATTTAAAGAGAACTGAACATGGGCTGGGCAGTTAGTGCAGCATTTTCAGGGTAAGAAACCAGGCACAATTTGATGGCCTTAGAGGGCAGTGGGCACTTACTAGCTGTCTGTAGAATGACCTACACTGCAGAAGGTAGCTAGTAGGAATTTCAGTCCCTAAATTTAGGAGTGCATGAACTACACCATCGTGTATTTTCTTAAAATCAGCTTAATTCCAACCTTGAGCTCTTATCCGTTTGGTTGGCGTGTGATGACTGCATGTTCATGTCTCACACGGGGAGCAGTGCGATGTCTGATCTGAAAGTGCTCCAAGGCCTAGGGCCCAGCATTCCTAAGTGCTTATTAAGCTGCTGAAGTCTTACGGCCTCCCTAGACAAGCCATGACTGGTAAGCAGTTCCTGGGTGCTCTGGGACCCACAAACCTCTATATTCTTCTGCTTCTGGGGAGTCTCCTCTCTCCTCTCCTAGTTCTGTCAAAGGTTGATCCTTCTTTCTCCTCTCCTCTGGGGCACACTCGGCATAATCTCTTCAGTAACCAAGCTTTACAAAAGGCAACGAGAATTTGTGACTTTATAAGCTTTTGCTCACTACCCTGCAATGCTCCCCAAGGCAAGGAAACAAAGGTCTTAACAGCCTGCTTATAAGAGGAAGAGAGGGAAAATACTGTGGAAAACATGCAAATTAATATCTCAAGTGGGCTGGGTGTGGTGGCTCACGCCTGTTATCCCAGCACTTTGGGAGGCCAAGGCAGGTGGATCATGAGGGCAGGAGATGGAGACCATCCTGGCCAACATGGTAAAACCCTGTCTCTACTGAAAAAAAAAAAAAAAAATATATATATATATATATATATATATTAGCTGGGTGTGGTGGTGTGCACCTGTAGTCCCAGTCACTCAGGACGCTGAGGCAGGGGAATTGCTTGAACCCAGGAGGCAGAGGTTGCAGTGAGCTGAGATCGTGCCACTGCACTCCAGCCTGGTGACAGAGTGAGACTCCGTCTCAAAAAAAGAAAAAAAACTCAAATGATCTTGCTATAGAAGTAATGAAAGGGAGTGAGGGATCAGAAGCCACGGTGATCCTCTGTGCTGCTTCTGGAAATAGCGGCTCCTGGTCCAGACATCACAGATTTCACCTACCTGCCATAGTAATGGCCATCACAGTCCTGAAGGCCCACACACCAATTTCCAAATTGCAGATATCACCTTGCTTCAGGTCACTCTGGCATTCTCCAAGGACTGTGCTTTTGAGAAATAAGATATTAACTCTTATATTTTTTTCCCTTAAAAGTAAGAACATTGTTATTCATGAGTTCCAGTAGCCAGTTCTGTGACTTTGGTAGCTCATTTAACTTTTCTGGACATTATTTTACTCTTGACAATTGGTGAGTTGGATTTGATTATTTCAAATACCTGTTCACATCTTAGTATCCTAATATTCTTTCTATAGTGAAGAGGAAGGGTAAGGTGAAGGGCTAAAGGAAGAGAATGTGTGTGGTGAAAATACTGGCATAAAAACCTCTATTCTGCAGGCCACGTGGTGTTACTTATGAACATGGTGACCTCGGGAGCATTCTCTGAAAATACTCTTCCCCCTCCCTGTTTTGATTCTGGAACAGTTTCCCTTTTCCTCACAGTTCTACCTTCCTGCAACAGTTGCATTTACAGATAATATCCATCACCCTTTGTTTCTTTATGCATCACTAGTGTGTGTATAAAGCAGAGATGGCAAGAGCTGCCATGCGTTTTGGCCGTGTGATTTTGCAACCAGGAGACGACCTAGTAGGTATGCAGCAATACTGACATGGAGAGATCCCTCCTCCCTCTGGATCAGGCTGGGACAGAGTGGTTCTAGCATTGGCCTGCAAGACACTGGCTCTGCCCTCAGCAGGGACGGCTGTGTGCAGTTAGGTATGTAAAACTAGTTGGCTCCCGCCCCTGAGCTCGTCATATGACCGATCATATGAAAGTGTATTTGTGAGCTATAATTATTGAGGTATGTGCCTTATCTCCCTTGCTAGACTGATAGCTCCTTTGAGGACAAACACCTGGTCTTTATCTTTACAGGTCCTAGGGAGATTTAGTGCAGGACCCTTCACACAAAAGTGTTTAGCAGTGCTGTGCCAACGAGGGTGGATACAGTGGGAGTAGTCTACCTACTCGTGGGGAAGGATATTTTATCACTGACATTGCTGAGAATTGCTGGCCCATGTGATAAGAAAAACCAAGCCAGCTTTGATTAAAAGACAGTTTTATTATTGTTTTTAAATTATCCCCAGACAATGCACCCCTTGTTGTCCAGCCTGACATGGACCACTCTCAACCCCCATATTTTCCCGCAATCTAACCCTTCTTCTACACCACTGATAATTAGTAAATTATTATTCAATTTGTCGGCTGTTGTAATAGTCTCCCAACTGTTCGTCTTGCCTCCAATCCTGACTTCTTTTATTGACTCCTCCAGACTATCAGAAGAATGATTTACCTAAAGGAGAGACAGCATGGCCTTTCCTACTTAAACTCTTCAGCCCATATCAGAACCAGTCTACAGTATATTAACTATAAAAGGCCCCCAAGAGCTGATTCATACCTTATTTCTACTCCTCCTGCAATAGCAGAGATCTGGTAATTTTCCACATGTACTGAATTCTTTCTTGCCACTATACCTTGGCTCATGCTCTTGTTTCTGAACAAAATGACTTGACTTCTCTATTTACTCTACTTCTATATCTGGTTAATTCCTATTTATCTATCATTCATCCATCTAAACTTAATTCCAGTATTCCCGCTTCCAAGAATCCTACTTTATAATACTCCATATCTGGTGTGCATTGTGGGTCCCTCTCCCATGACAGCACTGCTATAGTATTTTTTTTTTTAATGGTCTGGGTGCACATCTACTTTCTACAATCTTTCATAAACTCCTTAATAACTGGAGCTTCATCTTTTCATATTTATACCCATAGTATCTGGAACATAGCAGGTGATCAGGAAATATATATTGAACTGAATTGGAAGCCCAACTTTATAAAAGAGAACACTGGTTTGTGGTGTGAAAATTCTTTAACCTTTTTGAAAAGCCGACCTATGCTGCTGCTTCTTATACTTTGAAAGTTAAGAAAATGGTTTGTTCAAGCACTGCAAGTTCTCACTTATAAGTAGGAACTGAACGATGAGAACACGTGGACACATGGCGGTGGCGGGGAACAACACGCCGGGGCCTTTTTTGGGGGTTGGGGAGGGAGAGCATCAGGAATAATAGGTAATGGATGCTGAGCCTAATACCCAGGTGATGGTTTGATCTGTGCAGCAAACCACCATGGCACATGTTTACTTATGTAACAAACCTGCACATCTTGCACATGTACCCTGGAACTTAAAAGTTGAAGAAAAATAAAATAGGAGGGGACGGCAAAGAGTGATTGTACAAAACAAGGTGAAAAATATAGAAAACATTATGTAATAGCTAATGTATGCTTATTAAACCATTAGGAAAGAGAAAAAAAAGAAAATGGTTTGTTAATGAGCCAGCAGTCCTATTTTACTAATTGCTTATTTTTGAGACTAATGTACAAAAATAATGAAAAGCATTACATTTGAGTATTGGTGAGCCCATACTATCTTTGTTAATTTTTTTTCCTGTCATAAGATCAATTAATAAAAGATTTCAAACCCACAGCATCATAGAACAGAGACATGTCTTATAAAGTGATATTTTGATAAATTTTGCAAGAATCTTCAGGAGAAAATCATTTGTCTCTAATATCAACCACTTAGAGCCAAATTAGAACAATAGGAGTTTCATTTAGGATCCATAAGTAGCTGCAGTAGAATATTACTATGACACTATTTGCTGAAATTATAAAGGGGAATTTGCTGGTACCAAAGGCAAGGCAATCAAATTTTTCAGCAGAGGTAAAATACTACCAAACGCTTCATTTTGCAAATTGGCATTTTTTTCTTTGAAGCTCTGACCACTTTATAGGCAATTATCTTGAATCATGTGGCATGTAAGTCTGCCTATTACATTCTTCTAGCTATAATACGTTTGGTGAAAGAGCTTATCAAACCATTTTTTTTCATTATGTTCATTTTCGATCCAAAGTTACCAAGGATTCAAAAATCTGGAGAAAGTTTATGGAGGTTACAGAAGACCCAGAGATATTTTCAAAGCCTTTCCAATAGAATATTATGTATATTTATTTTTAAGAGTAATATTTGGACCAGAAATACTTGGTTTAGGACAGACATTTCTCAACTTTCTTTCATTATAAAGTTATTTTAATGACCTAGATTTACACAAGCCTGTAAAACAGTGTAGAAGTCTGTATCTTAAAATTCCATTTGAATATCTGCAAAGGAAAAGTGTATTTTTAAGTTACTGAATACACTTTGCATTAGGTAATTATCACCCTCAGATGTTTCCAATTAATCCTGACTAACCAGATGAACTAGAGTAACACAATATTCCAGTCTTAAATACATTTTTTTGGTTTATACAAGAATGTGGATTTACTGCACATATTCTTAAAAATAAATTCTTTAGCATATTTAAAATATGCTTAGATTTGTAAAGAACTGTAATTGAAAACCCAGGGAAGCTTCAGGAGGAGAAGACCAGCCTGGAGCAGCCCGAGAAGTGGATGTGCAGGTCATTGCTGTGGATAGTGAGGGTTTCAGTGTTGGGGAATTTCTGCTCTCTGATTGACACCTGCCCCATTGTGAAAGTGCTTTCAACTGCTGGAGTTGGATAGGGTTACCAACTTTTAGCTTCATTGCTTTGCCCATTACTCATATGACTAATATGTCTTTTTCTACCCATTAGGCCCACAGAAAGTGTGCTTTTGTTAGCATTTTTCTGGGAAGTATGGTACCTCGCAGAGCTTTCATTTGGTTAGTAAATGTTCTTGCTAAAACGTCAGCACATAACCTGTCATTCTGGTTGCATTTGGGCTATAAGAAGCTTTAAGACCAGTGGCCTTGAATAAAATCCATTCAACTCTTGGTGCTTTTAGTGAAATAGAAAAGATAACTATTGGACCTCTAAAAACATTGATCATTGAAAAACAGCAGCATTTGTGCTGTGGAAATGCACTGTGTGTGTGTGTGAGAGAGAGATAACTTCTGTCCCTGTGACGTTGTTCTCTCCACTTCAGGCAGATACTTTTTTTTCCCTTATAGAAATCCTTTCAGGAAAAAATCCAAACTGAGCAGAGTAAAAATTGAGACAGTATTGTTTTGTGCATGTTTTTTGAGCTTCCCTAATGTTTTAACTTTATAGCTTTTTTATAAAAACAATTTATCATATTCTAAAATGTAATTTTAATCACTTGGAGGAAGGGGACTAGGTACATTTGTATTCATGTCGTGTAGGGATGTAAATTTGTTGACAGTCTCATTTTGCAAAATAGATTTAATGCTGAAAAAATCATAGCAATTCATTTTTTAAAAATAACAGCCTTTTTAAATACAGTGCTCTAGTTTTCAAATTTTAGGTCTATGCCATGTAAACAATTATTCACATTATGAATTAAAATTCCATTTGCTTATAGAGCAGCTTAACTTTTTTGCTTATAGGCACATAATGACTTGAAAATCTAAGTAATAATTGTTCATTTAGGAGAGGAAAATACCTTCCTCAACTAATCTGTAATACCAACTTAATTTTCAGTGGTAGGTAGGGAAATTCAGTATCACCAAGTCCCATAACATGTTAGATATACAACAGAACCACAGTTGTAATGATGTTGTTCTAAGGACTTACAGTCTAAAGTCGTTCCTTATTTGAAATACAGAATTTGACAACACATATACACACAGAATGGCCCCATATTGTCATATTTGTACAAGCAAAATTAGTCAAGAAATGCAGAAAAATTATTTTGTTAAAATTATTTTAAAAATATATTCTTTAATGATAAACATGCACGTATGCTTTCATTTATTTAACAAACTTTTATTGAGAGATTATTGGACACCAAACACTATACTTTGGATAAACAATTGAACAATTTTCATGGTCCCTGACCTTGTAAAGCTTATATTCAAGTGGGGAGAAAACAAAACAAAATTAATATACAAGTTATGTTTAATAACTATAATAAAAATTCAGAAACACAATTGAACAAAGGAATGTTCAGTGTATCTGCCCAGGAGGGTTGCGAAGACATTGCAGAGGCGGTGCCCTTGAGGGATTAGAATGATCCAAAAGCATAGCCTTGCACTGTGGAAGTGAGTGGTTTACTTCGCGGAGGACGGTAGCAAGCACTTTGGGTGCGTGATGGGTCGTGCAAGAGTGGTGCCTCTCGTGTGTACATGTCACAGAGCTGCCCCGTGAAGGAGGCTGGTGGGGACTGAGCTCCAGCTAGCAGATCCTGGCATGGGAAAGTGTCTACCCTGGGGAAGAAACTTTTGTTAAATAATATTATAAGGTTAACTACATAAAGTTTAGAAAATCCATATAAGGAAAAAAGTTCTCATAATTTTACACATCAGATATAAGCATTGTTAATATTGTGGCCTATGTCTTTACGGATTTTTTTTCTGTACTTCTTTATGGGTGTGTGTATATAGATATATTTAAAAACAAAAATGAGGTCATCTTGTGTACACTGCTGCTTGCAACTTGATTTTTTTCCCTCAACAATATGTTTGAACATTGTGCCTCCCCTGAACACTTGATGAGATTATGTCCTTTTGGTTTGTGCTTCCGTAGCATTTGCAATTTTTCTAATGTAAAACACATAATGCTTTATAATATTTGCCTGTGTAATTTTCCTTTTCCTTGTTAGACTCTAAGCTTTTTGAGGATAAGGGAAAAGCTGCCTTGTTTATTATGTTGTTCACATTCCAAGCAGAAAATAAGCATTGGATGTGTTTTTAAAAAAATTAATATGCGTAGGGATGAATGAATGCCTTAGGAAAAGGTGAACAAACAGAAGCTGAAAGCTGAAATACCAACAAATTATCTCCTAGGATCTCCTTCACTTTGCAGCCACAGTGAATGATGTGTTCCATAAAAGGGAAAATGGCTGTAAAGTGAAAGCTTCAGTCTGTCAGACAGGGAGGCTATAAGGCCATTGGTCTGCCTTGGCCTGGTGCATATTTCCATCTTTCTTTCTGTGAAGAAATAGATGGATGTCTATAGGAGCTGCCAGTGCGTATTTCCATCTTTCTTTTTGTGAAGAAATAGATGGATGTCTATAGCAGCTGCCAGTGCGTATTTCCATCTTTCTTTTTGTGAAGAAATAGATGGATGTCTATAGGAGCTGCCACGTGAGTTAGTTTCTTTTCTAGTTACCTTGTTTCAAAGCCAAGGGAGCCAAATCTCAAAATGCCTTCCCACTCACTTGGATAATTAAGATGAAAATAACAATTATATAACTCTGTGTAGCAGAAAAGAAGTCTTCAAGTTTGGCACCTTGAAAGTGTTCACTGTTGCCCCTGGTACTCCAAGAGTAATGACTCTGTGGGAAAGGTCTGCAAAGAAAGGAATCTCCCTTTCTGAGCATTGCAGGGTTCAACATGCTGTGACCTGGAACTGGAACAAGTGAGAATAAACTGGGAAAGAAAAAAACATGGAGTGGGGAAAGAAATGAGTAAATTAAAGGTGAATCAGATTATCTGTGGGAATATTTTTTAGATGCCAAGGAATTTTCATTTCAGTTTAGGAGAGATTTCCCTGATACATCATGGCATTTCTGAAGCTTTCCTGTGTCTTGAGGTGGGGGAAAGGGAAGTATAAATGTTTGCCATTAAGAATTTGGCAGTATTCTGGTGATTTGTTCATTAAGATTGTGAGGATGAGGGGTGGAAAAGGTCTAGTTTAACCCTCACCACTCTCCCTTTTGTTTCTCATTGGAGATTTTATTACCTAATCAATAGATTTTACAGAACACTATTTGCATGTTTTAACTCATGTCTAAAATGAAGCCTTCAACAAAAACCAAATGCAGGTAACAGCATATCCCTAATACCCAACATAATAGCTGATGTATAGTAGAAGCTCAGTAGGCATTTCCTAAAAAATATGACTAAATTGGGATACATTTCTGTAGATTCCAAGAAGGTTATGTAAAAATATAAAATATTTTTATGTTTATCTACATATATAGTTATATAAAAATAAAAGCACTTCCTCATAAAAAGAACAATCACTTTGTCAGTGCTTCTGCATACTTTAAAGAAGAAACTTCGGAATCCCAGGTGGTTCTTTTTTTGGACATTGTAAAGAGCTGAAGTCTATAGGATTCGTAGAAATGTAAGTAGTTATTTTTAACAGGACCATCTGTGGCCATTAATTTATTTAGTAAGGTGAATTTCTTTGATGAATTTATCTAATCTCCATTCACATTTCCTATGTATAGTTTTGAAGTAACAAGTCAGGCCTTTTATCCTTTTTTTTTTTTTTCTGAAAGATGGTATTTTCAAAAATATCTCAACATAAAAATGCTTTGCCTCCAGGTCTTAAAAATACGAAGGATTCCCCATTTAATAAATGGTGCTGGGAAAACTGGCTAGCCATATGTAGAAAGCTGAAACTGGATCCCTTCCTTACACCTTATACAAAAATTATTCAAGATGGATTAAAGACTTACATGTTAGACCTAAAACCATAAAAACCCTAGAAGAAAACCTAGGCAATACCATTCAGGACATAGGCATGGGCAAGGACTTCATGACTAAAACACCAAAAGCAATGGCAACAAAAGCCAAAATTGACACATGGGATCTAATTAAACTCAAGAGCTTCTGCACAGCAAAAGAAACCACCATCAGAGTGAACAGGCAGCCTACAGAATGGGAGAAAACTTTTGCAACCTACTCGTCTGACAAAGGGTTAATATCCAGAATCTACAATGAACTCAAACAAATTTACAAGAAAAAAACAACCCTGTCAAAAAGTGGGTGAAGGATATGAACAGACACTTCTCAAAAGAAGACATTTATGCAGCCAAAAGACACATGAAAAAATGTTCATCATCACTGGCCATCAGAGAAATGCAAATCAAAACCACAATGAGATACCATCTCACACCAGTTAGAATGGTGATCATTACAAAGTCAGGAAACAACAGGTGCTGGAGAGGATGTGGAGAAATAGGAACACTTTTACACTGTTGGTGGGACTGTAAACTAGTTCAACCATTGTGGAAGTCGGTGTGGCGATTCCTCAGGGATCTAGAACTAGAAATACCATTTGACCCAGCCATCCCATTACTGGGTATATACCCAAAGGATTATAAATCATGCTACTATTGCAGCACTGTTCACAATAGCAAAGGCTTGGAACCAACCTAAATGTCCAACAATGATAGACTGGATCAAGAAAATGTGGCACAGATACACCATGGAATACTATGCAGCCAATAAGGGATGATGAGTTCATGTCATTTGTAGCGACATGGATGAAGCTGGAAACCATCATTCTCAGTAAACTATAGCAAGGACAAAAAACCAAACACCGCATGTTCTCACTCATAGGCCTTTTATTCTTTAGCTATATATTGTATTATTGTACGTTTCACGTTAAACATACTTTATTGAGGCCATTAATTTGAACGGAAGTACGGTTTTCTTTCATTAGAAAGAGATGTTGAAGTATTGTGCCCAGTAGGTAAATTGAGGCAAAATGGCATTTATTGAAGTGCTTACATCCTCATATAAATTCTATGCCAAAATAAAAACTAAAACCTACATTGCAGATTTTCTAGTCATATTTCCTCTCGTTTGGCTGTACTAATAGCAATTAGTTAGCAATTTCTCTTCCATGACTGTACTAATGATTAAGTTGTTGAACATACATTTTTAACAACACCAGTGAAACACCTGAAAATGCAACTGAATAACAAGTATGAAAATGCTGCTTTAATATCCAGTTCTGTTTTATGTTTATAATTAATAGAACTTTAATCATAATATGTGTTCTGTGAATCCCAGAGAATATCTTTGCATGGAATCCTGTGTTTTGCTCTCCCTATGGTAGCTGTGTGGAACTTCAGTTGACCTCTGTGGCAGTGTCATGCTAGATCAGAAGTAATACATCCAAAGTGATATGAACCACTGTGGTGTCTAAGACAATATATACCCAGAGACAACTCTCAGGACAAAACGTCAAAAAGGATTAAGTTCCTGTGTATAACAATTCTTTCTTAGCCGTCCTTTTCTATAGTGCTCATTATTTCCTGAGACAGCCAGAAAGGGAAAATTAAGAGAACATAGGCCATAACATTTGAAATTCTTAAAAAATAAAAACTGATTCTTATTTGTAGGCCATGATTTAATACATACAGAATTTTCTTATAAAGTCCCCTTTATACTACATTGACGTAACTGCTGTTAGATTGTTTTATTTCATAAGCTGAAGTCTTACTTTAATTATTCAAGATATAGAGGCTGGGCATGGTAGCTCATGCCTGTAATACCAGCACTTCGGGAGGCTGAGGCAGGTGGATCACTTGAGGTCAGGAGTTTGAGATCAACCTGGCCAACGTGGTGAAACTCCATCTCTGCTAAAAATACAAAAATTAGCCAGGCGTAGTGGTGCATGCCTGTAATCCCAGCGACTTCGGAGACTGAGACAGGACAATTGCTTTGAACTCAGGAGACAGAGGCTGCAGTGAGGTGAAATTGTGCCACTGCACTCCAGCCTGTGTGACAGAGGGAGACATCATCTCAAAAAAAAAAAAAAAAAAAAAAAAGAAATAGAAATGATTGTCTTGACTGAAAATGGGAAATGTGTAAATGTGTTGTGTATTGTTGCTTACGCTGAGGTCAGAAGTTAGGCTTATATGCAGGAGTAATGTTTACTCTTTTTCTACTCTCGGGAAAGACTGTCTTAGGTGGTCAGAGAGGAAAGGACATTGCAGGCAGCACAGAGAGCTAGGATAATTTCCTTTTTTATATTTTTATTTTTATTGATGTATAATAGATGTACATACTTTTGGAGTACATACAATAATTTGATGCACTGATATAGTCATATCAGGGTTAATTGGGATATCTACCACCTTATGTATTTATCTTTTCTTTATGCTTGGAACATTTGAATTGTGCTCTCCTGGCTATTTTGAAATATACAATGGATTAATGTTAACTGTAGTCACCCTACTGATCTATTGAACATCAGATCTTCTTTCTGCTAAGTGTATATTTGTACCCATTAATCTCTTCATCTGCTACCTACTACCCCACTTCCCAGCCTCTGGTAACCATGAATATACCCTATCTTCATGAATTTCACATTCTTAGCTCTCACATAGGAGGGAGAACATGCAATATCTGTCTTTCTATGCTTGGCTTATTTTACTTAACATAATAACCTCCAGTTCCACTCATATTGCTGCAAATGACAGGATTTCATTCCTTTTTATGGCTGCATGTATGGCTGAATGATATTTCATTGTGTATATATGCCACATTTTCTTATCCACTCGTCCATTGATGGACACTTAGGTTGATTTCCATATTTCAGTTATTATGAATAGTGTTACAATAAGCAAGGGAGTGCAGGTATCAATTGAATATATTGATTTCCTTTCTTTTGGCTATATACCCAGTAGTGGAATTGGTGGATCATTCTGTAGTTCTATTTTTTAGTTTTTTGATGAGGCTCTATACTATTTTTCATAGGGGCTGTACTAATTAGCATTACCACCAATAGTATATGAGGGTTCCCCTTTCTCCACACCCTCACTGGTGTTTGTTATCCTCTGTCTTTTTGATAAAAGCCATTCTAAATGGGGTAATATGATATCTCACTGTGGTTTTGATTTGCATTTCCCTGATGGTTATTGGTATTGAGCATTTTTCATATACCTGTTGACCACTAGTATGTCTTTTTTGAGAAATATCTACTCAGATCTTTAGCTCATTTTTAAATTAGATTATTTGTTTCTTCTGAGTTGTTTGAGCCCCTTCTGTATTCTAGTTATTAATTCCCTGTCAGATGAATGTTCACAAATATTTTCTCCCATTCTCTACGTTGTTGATTGTTTCCTTTGCTGTTCAGAAGCTTTTTAGCTTAATGTAATCCTGTTCTATTTTTGCTTTTGTTGCCTTTGCTTTTGAGGTCTTACACAAAAAACCTTTTCTCAAACCAGTGTCCTGGAGCATTTCTGTGAGGTTTTCTTCTAGTAGTGTCATAGTTTGAGGCCTTAGATTTAAGTCTTTAATACAGTTTGCTTTGATTTTTGTATGTGCTGAGATATAGGGGTCTAGTTTTTTAGTTCTGCATATGGGTATCCAGTTTTCCCAGCACCATTTACTGAAGAAATTGCCCTTTCCTCATTGTATGTTCTTGGCGCCTTTACCAAAAATGAATTGGCTGTAAATGCATGGATTTATATCTGAGTTTCTATCTGTTCCATTGGTCTATGTGTCTGTTTTTATGCCAGTGCCATGCTGATTTGGCTACTATAGATTTGTGTTATATTTTGAAGTCAGGTAGTGTGATATCTCCAGCTTTGTTCCATTTTTCCAGGATTGCTTTGGCTTTATGTTATGTTCAGGTGCTTCTATAAACTGTGATTGAACAGTTGTGCATGTGAACTTTGTGCTAAGTGTCACTGGTGTTTTAGCTGAGAAATGAGGCAGAACTAAAAGTTTTATTTCAGTGTGTCATTTCTATGTATAACCCTGATTTTACCAGTGGACTACCTACCAGACGATTTATAACTTCTTGGCACAATTTATTATTTTAACATTCTTATTTTTGTTTGTAGCCTACAGTTTACATTTTTATTGTTGTATATTTTTATTATACTTTTAGAATGTAGGTACTATTTTGTTATTATTTTCATATGACTAGAAGCCAGTGTATATTTAACATTTTCCTTTTCCCCGTTAGACCCTAAGCTTTGTGGGGATAAGGGAAAGGCTGACTTGTTTGAGTAGCTTATTATGCTACATTTGAATAAGTGAAAACCATAATATAATTTTGGTATTTAAAGTTGATTAAAGAAACTCTTTATGTAGAAAAAAGATGGGAAACTAAAATTTTGGGGAGATAATTAGACTAATGATAAAGAAAGTAAGGGAAAAAGGAAGGAAGGTCAGGGAGAGAGTTAGTAGTTTTCAGATTGATAGTTGGGGGAAGAATATTGAAGTGTCAAAGGACAAAGCAATAGCAGTACTATTCCTAAAGTTAATATTCACCTACATTTCAAATATTTTACATTGAAAAATTGTAGATGACAAAAGCTTATAGGATAATGCCTTAAATTTTTAGTATTCCCAATTAATTTATAGGAAGGAGACAGAATATATATTTCCAATATTATAATCCCAGGGTTGTAGAAATTTTGAGACTAAATCTCTGAAATTCCTATAATAATCTAAAGGATTTACTCTTGCCTATAAAAGCTATCATTCTCACTAGAAAATTTTGAATCTGATTTCTTTTCCAGCTTTCTTGGAAAAGAGTGGTGATGCATTCATTAAGTATTGAAATCTGAAATAAGTACTTGTGAACTTTCTGTAATCTAATCCAAACTTATTTTTCTTGGTCAATCAAGGATTCCACTGTTAGTGGGTAACAAAGCGCTTTTGGAAAGAACACCACTTTTGCTTTTAGCTAGAATATGCAACTGGACTTAAGTTGCTTCATACGTAAATGAAAATATTTGGCTAAATAAGAACCTTCTCTGACACAGGCACTATACTAGCATGTAGTGTTTTCATGGTCAGAACAGTACCACTTCAAAAGAATACACAACTCAACTGAGTGTGGTTTCTGATGTTTTCCCCTCTCCTTATTGTAGACACTGTTAAGAAGGAATGTTCCTGGGAAGGGAGCAATTTTTTCAGTTAATGTATATTCATAGGTAAATATGTTGGTGGTTGACACTTGGCCCCAGGGAAAGGGAATTTAAACGAAAAATTTCATCTATTTTTCAAAAAATGAAGACACATAGTTAGCCTCCTCCTATGAAACATTGGTGGCTTTGAGTAATAGTTATACATTTGCTTGATTTTAAACTGATAAATGTATATATTCACTCTGCTCATGTCTGAATCCATAGGATTGTAACTAAATGGTTCTATCTGACTTGAATTCCTTTTCTCACTTCAGAAAAAGGTTAAGGAGGAAAATTTCAAATAAAAATAAGGGAGGAACTAAACCTTAGAGTTACCTGTTAGATATTGTGGTGATTGCAGATCCTCAGAGTTTGAAAGTGGACTCGTAGAAGTTTTCAGTGACTGAGCAGGTTAGAAATTCTTCCAAGTAAATATTTTAATTGTAGCACCATTTTATAAATAAAAGACTGCTCTTCTGCGTTTCCCTTGTTCTATTTCAGAAGTTTGTTATGGAAGAATGTTTGTAAGAAGGGTAGAGAGATTGTTCAATTTATGTGCACTTTTCTGTAGATAGGTTGATAGTTGGTCTCTGACCTAAGGGCTCCATAACCTCTTAAAAAAAAAAAAAATCAGCACATCAAAATCATGGTGCAGAGTCATTTGCATTCTCTGAAACTTTGCCAGTCAGAAATACCAATTGCACATGCTCTTCATTTTAGCTTGTAAATCAATAAACCCTGTCTGCATGAATCTGAATCTTTTGGGAATGCATCTGAATATGCTCTCTACTACTCAAGCAAGATGATCACAGGAAGGAGGGAGGTCAAGAGAGCAGAGAAAAATAAAGAAAAGCAAGCAAATAATTGAGTGTATAGGAAATAAAAAAGTTGGGTGTTTTTCTTTAACATAAATGATGCAAGTCATCTCATTTAAAGTGTATTCAGAATGAGTATAAATTATTAAGGGGGCCTTAGTAAGAACCTTTAAGGAATATATTAGCAGTTTTACATGTCAAAAACAATTTTATTTTTTTGGAAAACGTCAGTTGTGCATAGCATATTGGTAGTTGGGTAGAAGTACAAATAAATAAAAGTAGTTTAAAAGCAAGTAAAAACTAATGATCAAGTGGCAGTTTGTTTCTATAATACCAATAATAACTGAATATTTGTATCATTAAAAGCTAAATTTGGCTATGAAAATAAATATTTATCATACAAATTTAGGCAATATAAATATATATGTGAAAACAAGAGGAGATAGATACTAGCAAGTAAACAGATAACTATGTGAATTGCAAGTTCATAATGTAGTCTGCCTTGTCTGGACCTGTTACAGGAAAGGGGTCCCAAGCCAGACCCCAAGAGAGAATTCTTGGATCTTGCACAAGAAATAATTCATGTGAGTTCATAGAGTAAAGTGAAAGCAACTTTATTAAGAAAGTAAAGGAATAAAATAATGGCTACTCCATAGACAAAGCAGCCCCAGGGACTGTTGATTGGCCATTTTTGTAGTTATTTCTTGATGATTTGCTAAACAAGGGGTGGATTATTCATGCCTCCCCTTTTTAAACCATATAGGGTATCTTCCTGACATTGCCATGGCATTTGTAAACTGTCATGGCACTGGTGGGAGTGTAGCAGTGAGGACTAGGAGAGGTCACTCCCGTGGCCATCTTGGTTTTGGTGAGATTTAGCTGGCTTCTTTACTGCAATCTGTTTTATCAGCAAGGTCTTTATGACCTGTATCTTTTGCTGACCTCCTAGCGTATCCTGTGACTTAGAATGCCTTAACCATCTGGGAATGCAGCCCAGTAGGTGTCAGCCTTATTTTACCCAGCTCCTATTCAAGATAGCGTTGCTGTAGTTCACTCATATGTGACAGACCTACTTGCTCCAGGTATTTAAGGAACCATAAGAAAGTCAGCATGACTAAAAAGAGTGAGCAAGTGTGAGGCTGGAACAGGATGAAACTGGAGAGTTATCAGGGGCCAGAAAATATATAGGGTCTTGTATGCAATGACCAGGAGTTCAAATTTAAGTGCAGTGAGCAAGTTTTTAATAGGAAACTTATTATATAATTTATTATTTTTTTAATCAGGCTGTTGTGTGTAGGATGGTCAAACATTGTCAGATTGAATGAGGAAAAGTCAATTAGAAAGACAGTGCTTGAACTGGGAGGTAGAAATGAAGGTGGCAATAAATGGTTTGATTAGAGAGAAACTTTGGAGATATAATCAAGTATATGTGCATGTGTGTGCACATGCATATTTGGAAGGGTGGCCTTTGGGAGAGAAAGGGTCCCTCCCTTCCTCCCTCCCTCCCTTCCTCCCTTCCTTCCTTCCTTTGTTCCTTCTTTCCTTTTCCAAAATAAATAAATAAATAATTGAGATAAAGAACACAACCTATGGCACCATGGTGTTTGGTCACAGTCTAGTAGATATAAACTCTGTACCCAGACACAAAGAAAGGTGCTATAGTCTGGTACCTATACTTTATACTAGCTAAATAAATACTGTTGGTGTATTGAGTGGTTCTGAAGCAAGATTGAGTATCTAAAGGAGTGTATGTTTAAGGCACTTAAAGTGCACTTAAGGGAATGTTGGTAGGTGTTTTAGTCTGTTCAGGCTGCTCCAACAAAATACCGTAGACTCTGTGGTTTATAAATGACAGCTGACAGTTCTGGAGTCTAAGAAATCTACAATCAAGGTGCCAGTAGATTCAGTGTCTGGCAAGGGCCATTACAGATGGCTGTCTTCTCAGTGTTGTCACATGGTAGATGGGGTGAGGGAGCTCTCTAGGGCCTCTTTTACAAGGGCAGGAATTCTGCCCATGGGGCTCCACCCTTGTGGCCTAATTGCCTCTCAAAGGCTCCACCTCCTAATACCATCACGTTGGGAATTACGTGTCAGCATATGTATTTGGGGGTACATAGACATTTAGTCTGTGGCAATGGGTTTATTAGTAGAAATTATATTTGAGTTTTAAGGAGTGAGAAGAGTAGTTCAGATTATTTTTTCCCTTGGGTTGGGGGATGAGCTGCACATTCAGACATCAGTAAGTATATGCCAGGAAGAAGGTAAAGTATGTTAATGAGAACTTGACCTGTTCAGTAAATTTCAAATAATTCACAGAACGAGTGTAGGAAAGGAGTAATAAAATGGGCCAGACCCTCAAGACCGCATATTATCAAGTTTAAATTTTATCCATCGCTTTCATGCAGTGTCACTGACCTTTTTTCTGTCCCTCAAGTACTTTCAAGTTCTTCCCAGTTTCAGAGCATTCATGCATATGGCTCAGTTTGCCTGTTAAATTTTTCCTCCCAAATGCCCACTGTCTTCTCCTCAGGTCTTAACCCTGACCTGATGGCCGACCCTTAAATAAAGCATCCCCCACTCCACGCACACCCCTGTCACTCTCTAATCCAGAATCTCTTTCTACGTGGTTCTTTATGGTACTTTTATCTGGTATTATTACATTGATTCACTTGCTTTTGTGTTTGTCTCCTCCACTAAAATATGAGCTTTAAGAGGGAAGGATGTAGTCAGTCTTATTTAAGGTAGCATTCCCAGTGCAAAGCCAGTATCGATGCATGAATGATCTGTAAATATTTGCTGAATAAATGAATGAACCCATAGAACAAAGAAGGAAAATTAGGTTCTTGCAAAGTGCCCTTAATCATTTTTACTTTTACCCTGTTATCTTCTCTTTTAGATATCCTTTATGAGTGGACTGATAATGGTTCATTTTGGTTGCGAGAAAGCAAACATGCTCAGTTGCTCTGGGAGCTTTTTTAATCTGGGAGATTAAAAAAAAAAAAAGCCAAGGGGATCATCTCAATAATCACTCTGGACCTCAGTGCCTTAGAAGAAGGGAAGAGTACAGGAGGCTTTAATGGAATCTTTCTGGACCAACCATTTTATAAACTAGTGATCTCAGTCATCTTTTGTTTACAGAAGTCAGAAATTGTTCTTTGCTGACTTAGATATCTGCCTCCTACTTCCATGTTCTGTAAGAGCAAATATTCTTCAATGAGTGCTGCTCCTTTAGACTCTCTCTCATGGCCTTCTCTTCAGCCGCTGGTGTCTCACATGTTAAGCCTATTTATTGCAGTCTTTGAGTTGGGTTAATCACCAGCCCTGAATTACTTGGGTGTAGTCAGATGAGCAGAATAATGTGGTTTAGGTGATAATAACCTTATGTGGAAAGAACTACCTGTGGCTGCTAGGTCACACGTCCACAGAGCTGCATACAGATGTGTCAGGCTCTAGGAGTTCTACAGATTGTCCAATACAGTGCTTGCTTTTTTTTTTTTTTTTTTTTTTGAGGGCTTTTGAGGCTGTTTTTAGAATATATTACCGGGAGTTATTACCTTCCTCCTGGAATTTGCCTAGTATTGGTGAGCTCTCAGTTGTTCACCACTTGAAGAAAAGTTCTACCTCCTCCTTTCCTGCTTCCCAAGATAACACCAGACATGTGGCAGGTACTCAGATCATCCTGAAACATACATCAGCCATGTCAAGTGGCCTCTTTTCTACCAGTCTCATTCCCTGTAGGTTGCACAGAATGACCAACCTGAAGTAGGGAAGCCTGAACTGAGAGTCTATAAATTGGATTTTCGTTCCATTTTTGCTTCTGATTAGCTGTTGACTTTAGACGATTTATTTTAGTATTTAGTTTTATAATGTGACAAGGTGGTTAGACTAGGTGATAATACTCTGTAAAATTGTGTAATTGTGTTCTTTTTCTATCTTTAAAGAAGATGATAAGATAGCTCAGGGCTATGCTTCTGAAACTGGATTCCTTGCGTCCCTGGGAATAGCTGTTTGCCAGGGGTCTGCCAAGTACATGGCATTTTCTCCTGAAGCTTTGACCTTAAATATTTTAGGGAAACATTTTTTCCAATAAAATGTACATGTATAACAGAACAGAATGTTAAATTTGCATGGATTTTCAAGTAACACAGGAAATTTTATATTTTATATTTGGTAGCCTATAAACACCTTTTTAATAAAGGTGAAAACAACTTCCAAAGACATTATCGTATCTTTCATCCTTGATTCATAATTCACTAATACTCCAGTAGACAGTGCCAAAGAGTGACTAGTCAGTGGTTATGAGGTTGAAGGAAGGCATCTCTGCCTCATCCTTGTTTTTATATGAGCTGTGACAGTGCTATTTCCATTATTTGAGTCATCGTTGTTTATAAAAATAATGTAGGCTTCTCTGGTGAAAATTTTAAAAATTGTTGATGGGGAGTGTTCCCTTTGTGAACAATCAGTTTTTTAGACCAGTTTGTTTTCCACCAAATTGCCTGCTTCTGTTGTAGCATAGAATTTTTCCACCAAAATTCCATGCCGTGGTTCCTTTTACTCCTCTCTGAAGACCAGCAAATCAATGAAAAAGTCATGCTTTCTTAGAAAGAGCCCTGTAAGCCGTGATGGCAGGGGAATCCCAGCACCTAGCATCCCAGGCTCAGCCTGGTCATTAGGACCTGATTCTTAGATTGTGGACTTGTATCAGGAAAGGTCCAGATGTTAATTTATAAAGGGTATTTTAGTTGGGAAGATGACAGGCAGCACTTATTTCACTGTAATTGTCTCAAAAGCAAATTTGGCAGTGGTAGGTGTTGGTCATGGTGTTTTGCACATGTACCCACATGAATGTGATTCCCAAACGGCTAGAGTTTGGATGTCACAGCTAGGAAATTTATAGAAAAAATAAAGTACATGTTTTAGGGTCCTACCCAAGAATTATGAAAGGAAAATTTCCGAAAATTTTTACAAATATGAACATTTATTTTTTTTAAAGTTCCCTCTGGATGGAAGTCCATGCCCAGTTGTATTGTTATCTTAGAGTTCACCTGTCTGTCTATTCCATGGGCTGACTATAGGCTGTTTGAAGGCAAGATACTTTCCCTTGCTTTCTTCTGAAACTGCCATGCCCAGCACTTACGGAATGCTGAAGTCACATTTGATGAATGAATGAATATGTTATGCTTGTGATCAGTTTCCCAGGATAAACCATCTACATCTTCTGATATCTTGTAAAACTAATTATTTTTTAATGTGGCTGTGGTTTAGATTTTAAATTGGGCCTCAGAGGTGAAAGGCTAGCATATTACTGACAGCCCATTTATCTAGTAGGCAGCACTCTGCTCTAAGTTATTGCCTCGGGGAAGCCCATTGCATTAGGGCAGTGATATCAGCATCATGAATAGATATTAATCTATATTGTAGCAATCGCTCTTCTTGCCCTGCTTAGAAGACACAGTGGTTGATGCTCCTACAATTAGCTGTTCAGTTCATTGACGTTTGAAAGTTTATGTGAAAATTATCAGTGAAACAGTTTATATCTAGAAAATTTTCTAACAGGATTCTACTTAGAATTAACTTTTTAAAAAAGCACATGTGTCACTTGGCATGTGTCACTCTTAGTGGTGCTGAATTCAAATTTGAAAGGAAATTTTGTTTCAGGTCCCCCTTTTAAAAACACTTCTGTATTGTTTTGGGAAACTCCAGCATTCTACATACCTACATGTAGCTTTAGTTTTATTTAACCAGAAACACATGACTATTAGTAGAGTGTAACTATCATTTTAATATTGCTAATTTGTTTGTTAATTCCTCCTGCATAAGTTTGACTTGGGGATCTTGTCTGATTTAAGACCAAGCACAATTACTAGTGTGAACAAAAGTTAATGAGCAAAATTGTCAAGTTATATATTAAGGGCATAGTTAGCTGTACAACAAAGCTTTTGTTGTAGGGGATAAAACAAGGTAAAATAATTAAACATCTGGCAGGAGATCTAATTTTGGCTTAGTATTTTAATCATATTCTCTTGGATAATTATAATTGATTATATAAAAGTTTTAGGAACTTCTAAGATTGCCCAAATACATATGTCGAAAGTACATGTGATTATTTTGCATTTAATGTCTGAAGGTAGTTGCGATATAAATATTCATATTTGGGTGAGCAACACTGTAACTCAGCTAACGTGTCTGTTGTAGATAAAGTTCTGGAATGGAGAGAAACTAAACAATTGTTGGGTCTGTATTTTCCCAAGAAGAGAAAAGCAACTTTCTGGGATTAGTTGTGAGTTTATAATATAATGAAATGTGTATTTCTTGTCATTTTTTAAGGGATATGACTGTCTGTTTCCAGTTAATCAGTGTCAGTGAGGAAACTTAAGAGTTCAAGTTTTGTAGTTTACGCTACTTTGCACCGCAGCATCCTTTGAAGTATGGGTGGCCAAGGGAAGATACGGAGTTTTTTAAGGAACTGGGAATTTTAAGCCTGAACAAATTTTGAAAGACTAATCTATGAAAAGGAGATTTGCCATCTTCAGCATAATTCCAGATGGAAGGCAGGAGGTCAATGGAGAGAAGTTACATAGAGATTTTTAAGTAAGTTTCAAGAAGACCTTATTAATAAACTCTATGCAACAATGACTGAGTTGTCATGGGGACATGTGGTGAATGTTCTGCCCTGGATGTTTTTAAACAGAGGTTAAAACCTATCAGAGGCATATTTTCTAAAGGGAGAAGAAAACCTATATTAAATTAATACTAAATGGCTGTTTGAAATATAAACATCTGTAAATCTAATTTATTCTCCGTTCTTGATCTCATTTGTGAAGTGTGATGCCTGCTGTGGCGGTAGATTGTGTTAAGAATTGTATTGATAATTGAGTGCTGACGTCAGGTTTAACCCATTTCCTCTTAATCGCAATTTTTTATCTTTCAGTTAACGTGAGTGTTTTCACATTGTTAGCAATGTAATGGTGCCTTTTTCATAAGTGGAAGAATATTAAAGGGCATTTTGGAAAGCAACCATTTATCCCACCTGTATTGTAGAACACTTACTATATGCTAAAATCAGAAGTAAAGGGCAAGTTGTCAGAATTCATTATATCGCTGTGCCCTTGTTTCAGTCCTTTTATCCTTTGATCTCTGTACCCCTGACAACAGATCATGCTGAAATTGGAAGTGCTGACAATCAGAAATAAATTGCCAAAGATAACCCTAACAAATGACCAAAAAAAAAATACATTCCATTATATCGTAAACTCACAACCCATTCCACAAAAAACCGTATGAGTTGAAGAAACACTGTACTTTGTAAGTTGATTATGGCTGAATAGAGGTTAATAACAATGTCCCAGTGGCTATTACCTGGGATTAAGCATAATTCTTGGCAAGGGTTACACATTTTTGCTTTGGGGATGAGGTCAGACTTACACTAGTGTGCTACTAGGTGAATTTCCTAAATGAAGCTCATAGCCAAGAAGAAAGCAATACCAGAAAAGATAGAGTAAATAAAAAACTTAGGAATAAGTGGGACTAGAAAAGCTAGAATAGCTAAGTCCTATTACTTGACCAGAGTATACTAGTGTATGTACCCTTTGTAATGTTAAATATAATTTTACATGTTATGGGCATGTGGTGGGCATTCCAGTCCACCTACAGAAAGACATATGAGGCAGCATTGCTCCATCCCTAACATCTTACAGCCTCTTATGGAGCCTGGGCATTTCTGTATTTTAATCCCTAATATATATTTGGGTGGTGAAATGTCATCAAAGTTAATTTTTTCCTAAACACTCTGTGAATTTTCAGTTGTTTCTTCTTAAGAACGATTGACTTGGACATGTTGGCAATAAAGGAACTGCTCTTTCCATGATTTGTCACGTGACGTTGCTCCCTTTTATCCCTGTGGCTCTTGGCAACAGAAAACTGCAGTGAAGGCCACGGCTCAGAACTGGCCCCAGTATTTGAGACCACATCAGCTATTTGATGTTTTAAAGATCTTCTTTCTTGACTTCCGCCTCTATTTAAAACTGTCAGAAAAACAAAATTACCCAGGGAGCCTACCAAACAAGATGCTTTCCTTGCCCTAGATATACTCAATAAAAAGGAGGTGAACTGCAATTCTCTTCCTTAAACACGGAGTTAACTATCATGCCAACCAGACTCCATTTAAAAAATTATTCTACTTTATATTACATCCTCTTCCACCTGTTGGAGTTCTTAATCGCTTGCGTATGGGATATTTAGGTTTCATTTTAAATTAGCAGTAGCAACTTAATAGAATGGGTAAAATAAACTCTATATACTAAAGGCATTTGCAGTGTATTGAGAGCAAGTCCGTTAAACATTTAACTGAGAGGAGTTCTCTTATAGAGCATTGTTTAGGGGAAAGTCAATGAAATCTGCTGTTGGTGTTAGGGTGAGACCTTATAACATCTGGTAGGGAAATGCTCCATGAATGTGAGATTAAAATCATCCCTCTGGGGGTTCTGCGGCACAAGAACAGAAGCAAAGGAGGATGTAGCAACTCCTGACAAGCCTCAGTCAGCTGGGACTCCTGACAAGTCCCGGCAGCTAAACTGGGGTGAAGGGCACAGTGTTTTTCAACCTCTGCCTCCTGATTGGATTGATAAACAAGTATTGACTAAAACTTTTCTAGTCTGTTCAGTTTATAGCCACACTTGTTTTTCTCCCTCTGGCATGGTTGTTCAAAAGAATTTTGAGGACTTTAATAAACTGTTGGCTGAAGCATTTCATGTAGCTTTTGAGATTTTTCTAGGTAACTTGGACATCTAGAGCCGAATGACAGTCATTCATCCTTCTTTACATGTTTAGTGCAGCATTTTCAGCCAGTTACAGCTTCACCATGGTTAGTCATTAGAATAAAAAGTCCTGAAGCATAATAAAGGCTTCAGTCCTTAAATGTGCAAAAAATATCATGTTTATGAGTGGACCTCTCTTAGTTGGGAGCAGTTTCACCTGTAAATGAATAAGTGACTGTGAGGTTGTCCATTGTGACTAGTCTTGCTGCACCCAGACCCATGTTCAATTGAAGCTGCTGTTCTCTCAGAAATGAAATAGTGAACTGAGGCCTTCATTGCGCATTCAAAGAAATACAAAGAGAAGGAATGGATCTGTATTTCAAATATCATTGGTACTATTGGCTTAGACATATTCCCTTTATTGGGTCTGTTTTGCAAGCCTAAATTTGAGCCTGAAGAGTTTCTCCATATAAATGTCTTAAGTATTGCAGTGGCACATCCATCACCTTTTTGCTTTTGAATTACAAAGATAACCTTAAGATATGATCCATATACCGGGCAATGTGATACATACACAGAAAGGGTGAGCCTCCTCAGTGATGAAATCAGCCAGTGCCCAAGAGGAAAGTAATAGGCAGAAAGGATTGAGTTGATGAAAAAATTGATTCTTTTCCATTAAACTGTACGTGATGTGTTTTTTATGAAGCAGGCATCAGCTGAAGGAGAAATATTTTTTCAACAAAAAAGAGATTGATGGTAAGGGAGAAGAAAAGTATGTCAGGGATCATGGGGTAAATATGTGTCTTATTCTATTACCATCTCATATAATGAGAAAGTTGAAAAGCATTCTGTTATGTTTACTTAAAATGTTTACTTGGACTTGGTGGTATTAACACTTTTTAATGTTAATAATGTCATTTTTTGTAAAGTACGTGTAGACTTCACGCATCATTGTTTTCTCAATTCTAAAACTTGTTTGGCTTATTTTCAGGTTTACCAAAGATGCAGGTCATTAGGAACTATTCTGGAACACCACCTCCAGCTCTGCATGAAGGACCCCCTTTACACCTCCAGGCCGGGGATACGGTTGAACTTCTGAAAGGAGATGCACACAGTCTGTTTTGGCAGGTACTATTGTTACAGGAAAGGGGTCCTGATGCAGATCCCAAGAGAGGGTTCTTAAATCTTGCCCAAGAAAGAATTCGGAGCGAGTCCACAGTGCAAAGCAAAAGCAAGTTGATTAAAAAAGTAAAGGAATAAAAGAATGGCTGCTCCGTAGACAGAGCAGCCCCAAGGGTTGCTGGTTGCCCATTTTTATGGTTATTTCTTGATGAAATATTAAACAAGGGGTGGATTATTCATGTCTCCCCTTTTTAGATCATATTGGGTAACTTCTGACGTTGCCATGGCATTTGTAAACTGTCATGGCGCTGATGGGAATGTAGTAGTGAGGACGACCAGAGGTCACTTGGTTTTGGTAGGATTTAGCCAGCTTCTTTACTGCAACCTGTTTTATCAGCAAGGTCTTTATGACCTGTGTCTTGTGCCGACCTCCTATCTCTACTGTGACTTAGAATGTCTTAACTGTCTGGGAATGCAGCCGAGTAGGTTTCAGCCTCATTTTACCCAGCTCCCGTTTAAGATGGAGTTGCTCTGGTTCACACGCCTCTGACACTATCTGAATTACAGTTTGTTAGATTTAATGCATGATTTATTACTGCTTAAAGAAAAATGACTCTTGTCTTTAGAAACTGCATGCTTTCAGCTTCAGAAATTTTACATGATATGCAGAAAATATTTTTTATTAACCTTTTTTATATTTATTAAATGCCAAAGTGGCAACAAAAATTGGAACACTAGAGGAAAATACTATCAGTGCTGTGGGGTCATAATTATCATTTTTATTAAAAATTCCTACTTTACCAGAGCATTTTTTCCAAACCTAGGACCTGTGGGTATGATCTAATTTGCATGGCTTTAATATTAACAGTTCACTTCAGGGGAACTACCTAATTAGCTTGCCTGTGGTCATTTCTGACCATATTTGCTTTTTGCCTACCCACAGTAATACCTGGAGTTCTCAGAGGTGCTCTGGGCATTATTCATAAAATCTATGAAATGTGAAAAGTAAGTGAGTGTGTTGATGTTTGCCCATGATGAAATCTCTCTTGGCCTGTGGACCTTTTTATTTGGTTGAAACTTTTTTTGAACTTAGGTAAATATAGTATCATGTTAAGATTGAATAAAGCTGTTCATTAAATTCCCGAATTTCATGTGTATGTTAGAAATATTTCCCAATGATGTTGAGGAAAGAATTTGTTAAAAAATCTATTGTGCATTGAGGGAAAAATAAGTGAGGGTCAACAGAAAGATTATCATGAGTGAAATGTGGTTAGAGGTAAAGAGAGAGAAATCAGAGAAAAGACTGTTGGATAATAATCAATTGTGCACATGTGGAAGGGACAGCTATTTTATTTGCCTAAATCTGTTTTATTGTCTGTCATCTTGTTATATAAGAATGCCCAAAGATTGAACATTTATCTCTAACCACCATTTCAATTGTGGTAGGCAATGATTTTTCCAAAGCTCCACCATTCTTCTTAAGTATCCACTCCTTCCAAACTTCCTCCTTCCCAGAAAAAGAAAAGAGAGAACAACAGACTTGAATTCTACCAACTCTTCAGACCACTTCTGTGTCTGTCAGCCTAACCAGAAAACATACTTGCATTTGTAGCCATAAGGTTCCTCACATTCAAGACTTATCTTTCTTCTTGGACTTTTTATCCCGTATTCCATCAACTGGCTTTTGACTCCTAAATTTTCAACTTCATTCTCTCCACTGGCTCATTTTCTATAGTATATAAATATGCTCAATCTCCTCCCATATTAAATACATAACTCAGCCTTTTGTCTGGTCATGCCAGACACTCTCTCACCCTCTTCCTCTCCACAACCAAAGCTAAGCTTGTTGGGGAAGTAGTCTATGCTCAATTTCTACCACTCCATGTCCTATTCATAAGGCAGCCTCTTGCTGAAACCACTCCTTCTTGGATCATTAGTGCGACTTTATATAAAAACAGCTTTGAGATGGATGGTAACTGTGCATAGTTTAAGTGTACAATTTGATAAGTTTGAACACACACATCACTATAATCAGGATAATAAACATATCCAATATCATCCCTAAAAGTTTTTGTGCCCCTTGGTAATCCCTCCATCATGCTCCTACCTGTTGCTTTGTTCCGCCTCGCCCAACAACCCTCAGCAACCACGGTTCTGCTTTCAGACTGGAGATGAGTTTGTATTTTTTTTAGAATTTGATGTGCATCACATAGCATGTATTATTTTTTTTGTATGGCTTATTTCACACAACATGATTATCTTGAGATTCCATCATGTTGCTATGTGTAATGATAGTTCTTTTTATTGCTGATTATTGTTCCATGTGTGGAGATAGCACAATTTGTTTACCCGTTAACCTGCTGATGGACTTTCAGGTTGCTACTAGTTTTTGGCTTTTGCAAATAAAGCTTCTATGAACATTCAAATATAATTCTTTGGATGGACATAATGCTTTTATTTTTCTTAGGTACTAATGCCAAGAGGGGAATATATAGATCATATGTGGATATACATTTAAGTTTTTGAGAAATTATTAAATTGTTATTCAAAGTAAGTACCTATACCATGTTACATTTCTCCCAACTGTATTTGTGAGTTCTAGGTGCCTCTTATCCTTGCCAACATTTGGTATGGTCATTCTTTTTTTTTTTTTTTTAAATACAGGGTCTTGCTCTGTTGCCCAGGCTGGAGTATAGTGGTACAATCATAGCTCACTGTAGCCTCAAACTCCTGGGCTCAAGCCATCTTCCCATCTCAGCCTCCTGAGTAGTGGGAACAACAGGCATGTATCACCATGCCTGGCTAAATTTTTAGAGATGGTGTCTAGCTAAGTTGCCCAGGCTATTCTCGAACTCCTGGCCTCAAGCATCCCTCCCACTTCAGCCTGCCAAGTGGCTAGGATTACAAGCATGAGCCAGTCTTTTAAATTTTATTTATTCTAGCAGGCATATAATGGTGTCTCATTGTAGTTTTGATTTGCATTTCGTTAATCATTAATTCATTAATAATGTTGAACATCTTTTTGTGCGCTTATTTACCATCTATATAACTTTGCTGGTGAAGTGCTTGTTCAAATATTTTGTCAGCTTTTTAATGAGCCATGCATTTTTTTATTATTTGGCTTTGAGAGCTCCCTAGATATTTTGGGTAAAAGTCCTTCATAAAATACTTTATTTCCATATACTTCTCCTAACCTGTGGCTTTTTTTTTTTTACTCTCTTGATAATGTTATACATAGAGCAGAAGTTTTTACCTTTGATGTAGTCCAATTTGTTAATTTGTTCTTTGTATGGATCATGCTAAAGGTATTACATCTAACAAATCTTTGCCTACCCCAAAGTTACAAAGACATTCTCCTTTGTTATCTTCTAGAAGCCTTATAGTTTTAGGTTTTACATTTAGATTTATGATTCATTTGAGGTTTTTTTTTTGTATATGGTAATAATGGCAGGGTTTTTTTACATATGGATATTTAGGTGTTCCAGCAGCATTTGTTGAAAATGCAATCATTTCTCCACTGGACTGCCTTTGTAAGTTTGTAGATAATGTGTTGTCCGTACATATGTGTGTATATATATCTTTATGTGTATGTGCACATATATTTATATGTACTATATATGTGTATATATATCTTTATATATGTGTATATATGTCTTTGTGTGTGTGTATCTTTATATGTGTGTATATATATCTATATGTGTGTGTATATATATCTTTATATATATGTATATGTAGGTCTGTTTCTGGACTCTATTTTGTTACATTGATTTCTTTGTCCATCTTTTTACCAATGTGATACTGTCTTGATTACTGCAGCTAATAAGACGTCTTGAAGTCAATGTTAGTCCACATTTGTTCTTTTCCTTTTTTCATAGGTGTTTTGGGTTTTCTTGGTCCTTTGCATGTCATATGAATTTTGCAATCACCTTGTCAACTTCACCAATAAAAAATCTTGTTGAGATTTTGATTGGAATCACATTGAATTGTAGATCAATATAGGAAAATTGACATCCTAACAAGATTGAGTCTTCTAGTCACTGAACATACTATACTCCTCATCTTTTTAGGTCTTTAATTCTCAGAAGTGTTTTGCAGTTTTCAGAGTTAAGGTCATATACATCTTTTGTCATATTTATCTGTAATTATTTCATATTTCATTTTGATGCCATTATAAATGAGTTTTAAAATTTTAATTTCTATTGTTCATTGCGAGATAGAGAAATACAATTGATTTTTGCATGTTGATCTCTTATTCTTTAACTCTTATTAAATTCACTTGTTCTTGTAGCTTTCCTTGTGTAGAGTCCAGCAGATTTTGTAATATAGACGCCATGTTGCCAATTAATAAATGGTTTTACTTCTTCCTTTGCAACCTGATTGCCTTTTATTTCTTTTTCTTGACTTGTAGCGATGGCTAGAATGTCCAGTAAAATGTCAAATAGAAGTCATGAGAGAGAATATCCTTGCCTTATTCCTGATCTTAGAGGAAAAACATTAAGTCTCGTACCATTAAGCATGACATTATCTGTAGTTTCTCATAAACGCCCTTCATTAAGTTGAGGACATTGCCTTCTATTCCTAGTTTGCTGCAAGTTTTCATCAGTAATAGATGTCGGATTTTTCTCAAATGCTCTTCTGCATCCATTGAAATGATGATATAATTTTTTATTTTTATTTATGTGGCAAATTTGACTTTCATATGTTAAATCAATATTTATTTTCTATGATTAAATCCCAAGTGGCAATTATTTATTATCCTTTTTATGTATTGTTTCATTTTCATGTAACACCTTTGTCTGGTTTGGGTAATAATATAATGTTCAAGGAATGAATTGGGATCTAGTCCCTTCTCTTCAATTTTCTAAAAGAGATTTATAGAATTAGCATTATTTCTTCCTGAAGTGTTTCGTGGAATTTACTAGGGAAGCTATCTAGGCCTAGAGTTTCCTTAGTAGAAGGTTTTGTTTTGTTGTTTGTTTGTTTATTTTGAGACGGAGTCTCGCTCTGTCACCCAGGCTGGAGAGGCTGGAGTGCAGCGGCAGGATCTTGGCTCACTGCAGCCTCTGCCTCCTAGGTTCAAGCAATTCTCATGCCTCAGCCACGAGTAGCTGGGATTACAGGTGAACGTCACCATGCCTGGCTAATTTTTGTACTTTTGGTAGAAACGAAGTTTCGCCATGTTGCCCAGGCTGGTCTCAAACTCCTGACCTCAAGTGATCTGCCCTCCTCAGCCTCCCAAAGTGCTAGGATTACAGGCGTGAGTCAGCACGCCTGGCCTAGAAGTTTAAAAAAAAAAAATTATAAAACAAACATAGGGCTATTCAGGTTACTTGCTTCTTCTCCTCGAGTGAGTTTCGTAGATTGTGGTTTTCAAGGAATTTGTCCATTTTGTCTAAGTTGTCAAATTTAATGGCATGACTTTTTATTCATAATATTTCTTCATTATCCTTTTAATGTCTATAGAATCTGTGGTTGTATTATCTGTCTCATTCCCGATATCAGTAATGTATCTTTTTTTGCCTGGTCAACCCGACTAGATAGGTATGCATTTTACTTGTCTTCTAATAGAACCAACTTTTGGCTTTATTGGTTCTTTTGTTTTTTTCCTCTATCATCAATTTCTGCTCTGATTTTTATTACTTTCTTTCTATTCTTTTGGGCTTAATTTGCTCTTCTTTTGCTAGTTTGTTAAGGTAGGGTGTTTGCTCACTGATTTGTGTACTTCCCTTTATTTTGCTACTATATTTAGTTAGTACTGCAAATTTCTTTCTAAGTGCTACTTTGCTGCCTTCCCAAAATTTTACAAAGCTGTGTATTTTCATTTTCAGTCAGTTCAAAATACAGATGGTCCTTGACTTACGATGGTTTGATTTAATGATTTTTCAACTTTACGATGGTGTAAAAATGATACACGTGCAGTAGAAACTATACTTGGAGGACCCATGCAACCATTCTGTTTTTCACTTTCAGTATAGTATTCAATAAATTATATCAGTTTTCAATATTTTATTATAAAATAAACTTTGTGTTGTATTATTTTGCCCAACTGCAGGCTAATATAATTATTTTAAGCATGTTTAAGGTAGGCTAGGCTAAGCTATGATGTTCAGTACAGTAGATGTATTAAATGCATTTTTGACTTATGATATTTTCATAAGTTTATCAGGGCATAACCCCATTATAAGTCAAGGAGCATCTGTACTTCCTAATTGCTCTTTCAGTTTCTTCATATAGATTGCTTAGAAATACATTAATTAGCTTTGAACTATTTAGGGATTGCCCAGACATATTTAGAATTATTTTATGGCCCATCTCCACTGTGGAGTTTCTATTCTAATCCGCTGTTGCATGACATCTGAGATTACCTTCTAACTGATTTCCTCACCTCCAGAATCTTATGGTTTATCGTGGCCATAATCCACACCACTGCAAAATTCAAATGCAATTCCATAATTTCTTGTTAAAGTCTTTCAGTGTCTTCTAACCAGTCAGAATTGCCTCTTATTTATTCTTTCCTTATAGTAATGATGACAACAATAGCACCAACAACTAATGTTCACTATACATTTTTATGTACGGGGTAGAGTTTTAGAATATCTTTGTTAATACCCATGATACTAATGAAAATTCTGTAAAATGAATTACTATTATTATCCTCAATTTATAGATGAGTGAACTGAGGCACTGTGAGGTTGAATAGCCTGCCCAAAGACATACAGCTAGTAACTTAGCAGAGCTGTTATTTAGACATAGGAATTCTGGCCAAGAGTCCAAGCTCTTTACTATTACACTCTACCACTTCTTTTACAATCATGTTATTTATGATGAAGCTCATGCTGCCTTCCTAAACTTCATGCACCTTAGGGATATTGGGATGGTGGCTGTCTTTATGCTAATTAAAGAAACTAGTTTTGTGAGTTTCTTTCACTGTCACCATCAAATTTGTTACAGTGTTTCAGTTTTGTGATTTTTTTTATTATACTTTAAGTTTTAGGGTACATGTGCACAACGTGCAGGTTTGTTATGTATGTATACATGTGCCATGTTGGTGTGCTGCACCCATTAACTCGTCATTTAACGTTAGGTATATTTCCTAGTGCTATCCCTCCCCCCTCCCCCAACCCCACAACAGGCCCAGGTGTGTGATGTTCCCCTTCCTGTGTCCATGTGTTCTCATTGTTCAATTCCCACCTATGAGTGAGAACATGCGGTGTTTTTTTGTCCTTGCGGTAATTTGCTGAGAATGATGGTTTCCAGCTTCATCCATGTCCCTACAAAAGACATGAACTCATCATTTTTATGGCTGCATAGTATTCCATGGTGTATATGTGCCACATTTTCTTAATCCAGTCTATCATTGTTGGACATTTGGGTTGGTTCCAAGTCTTTGCTATTGCGAATAGTGCTGCAATAATCATACGTGGGCATGTGTCTTTATAGCAGCATGATTTATAATCCTTTGGGTATATACCCAGTAATGGGATGGCTGGTTCAAATGGTATTTCCAGTTCTAGATCCCTGAGGAGTCGCCACACCGACTTCCACAATGGTTGAACTAGTTTACAGGCCCACCAACAGTGTAAAAGTGTTCCTATTTCTCCACATCCTCTCCAGCACCTGTTGTTTCCTGACTTTTTAATGATCACCATTGTAACTGGTGTGAGATGGTATCTTATTGTGGTTTTGATTTGCATTTCTCTGATGACCAGTGATGATGAGCATTTTTTCATGTGTCTTTTGGCTGCATAAATGTCTTCTTTTGAGAAGTGTCTGTTCATATCCTTTGCCCACTTTTTGATGGGGTTGTTTGTTTTTTTCTTGTAAATTTGTTGGAGTTCATTGTAGATTCTGGATATTAGCCCTTTGTCAGATGAGTAGGTTGCAAAAATTTTCGCCCATTCTGTAGGTTGCCTGTTCACTCTGATGGTGGTTTCTTTTGCTATGCAGAAGCTCTTTAGTTTAATGAGATCCCATTTGTCAATTTTGGCTTTTGTTCCCATTGCTTTTGGTGTTTTAGACATGAAGTCCTTGCCCATGCCTATGTCCTGAATGGTATTGCCTAGGTTTTCTTCTGGGTTTTTATGGTTTTAGGTCTAACATGTAAGTCTTTAATCCATCTTGAATTAATTTTTGTATGAGGTGTAAGGAAGGGATCCAGTTTCAGCTTTCTACATATGGCTAGCCAGTTTCCCAGCACCATTTATTAAATAGGGAATCGTTTCCCCATTTCTTGTTTTTGTCAGTTTGTCAAAGATCAGATGGTTGTAGATATGTGGCATTATTTCTGAGGGCTCTGTTCTGTTCCATTTGTCTATCTCTCTGTTGTGGTACCAGTACCATGCTGTTTTGGTTACTGTAGCCTTGTAGTAGAGTTAAAAGTCAGGTAGCGTGATGCCTCCAGCTTTGTTCTTTTGGCTTAGGATTGACTTGGCGATGCGGGCTCTGTTTTGGTTCCATATGAACTTTCAAGTAGTTTTTTCCAATTCTGTGAAGAAAGTCATTGGTAGCTTGATGGGGATGGCATTGAATCTATAAATTACCTTGGGCAGTATGGCCATTTTCACAATATTGATTCTTCCTACCCAGTTTTGTGATTATTATACAACAATGTATTATTTTTCATAATGCTGTGGGTGATAAGGTGGTTCTTCTTCAGTTGATGGTTGGGGTGGTAGGAGCAGCTGTAAGGTCCCGAATGCCCGTGTCCACAGGATTGGCAGTTAGTGTTAGCCTCTGACTAGGAACTCAGCAGGGGCTGTCTGCACATTGACCTCTTCAGTGGTTCCTTATCTTCCTCACAGCATGGTGATCTCAGGGTACTTAGACTTCCTATATGGTAGCTGGCTCCCAAGAGTGTAAAAGTGGAAACTTCTGGACCTTCTTAAGCCTAAACACCAGAACTGGTGCAGAATTTCTTTTGCCACTTTTTGTTGGTTAAAGCAAGACATGGTCAGCCCAGATACAAGAGGAAGGGGACCATACCAATCAAATACCAGGAGGTGTGGTTCACCAGGGTACCAAAATAACAGTGTGCCACAGACAGAAAACATTTTGAAGCCGCGTGAGCAGCCCTAAGAATAAACTGGTTTTGTGAGCTGTTCCAAGGGCACTGAAAGCCAATCAGTTTTTCTTTTTTTTTTTCTTTTTTTTATTATAATTTAGGTTTTAGGGTACATGTGCACAATGTGCAGGTTTGTTACATATGTATCCATGTGCCATGTTGATTTCCTGTACCCATTAACAAAGAAAGAGCCAGGAAGTAGTCAAGCCAACCACAAAATGTTGAAGATCTTGGTGCGTATAAGTGGCTTGCAAAGTGTGGTGTTTGAGATCACTCTGAAGGTCACCCAGGATTCCTAGAATCATGCCTAATGTATGCTTAGAGGGATTTAGCTTTAAAAAGATAATTTTGGAATTCATATTTTTCTAACCAAGCTCTCTGTTCCTTTCCATCTTTTTTTATTAAACCTTAGATTTGTAAAACTTAATTGTGTATAGTATCTTTTTTCATTTATTCACTAATTTTTCCTACCACAGTAGGTTTAGATGGCGCTTTCAATTATTTTCATGTTTTGAGATTATTTCCTTCATTCCTCACAGCCACATAATGTTAAAAGTAGAACTATAATTGAGATTCTGTGACAACTAGCCCAGTGCCATTTTTTACTAAATGTTACTGCCTCCTATTCTTTCTAGACAAAAAGACATTATTAGTTGTCATTTCCTTTCAGCAGCCTATAAACTTGAAGATTTTCTGGTATAGTATTAGAATGGTTTTGGAGACACTTAGGAGAATCATAGGAGAAATGAGAACCTGTGGTTGACAAGATATGTGGGTATGTCTGGGGTATATGTAATGATTAGAAACAAGTAAGGCTAATGTTTAGAACAGAGAAAAACAATTAACACATTTATTTCAGATAACAAGTATGCATTGAGTGCCAACTCTGTTCACTACTCAGACACTGCTCACACTTCAATTATCAATTCCTATCATTGGTTTGACATTAGGTCTCCTGTCTTTAGAAGAACTGTTTTGCTTGCCAGCGGCCAGTAATATGTTGGAATTTTTGCACACATATTTAAAGTTCATCTAGTGTTTCCCATACAGATGTAACTTGGGTCAGAATTGTGTTACGGATACTTCTAAGCCAATCAAAGAATTTTTAGCCAACAAATGCTAGTTTTATTGAAATGAACCACTGGCAGTATGAGAAAAACTAAATTCAAGTCATGTATCTGTAGCCAAATAGCTATATGGCTTTGGTCAAGTCATTTAATCACTATATAGCTTAGTTTCTTCATGTGTTACCTGAGCGGGGCTATACCAGAGCAGTGCTTACCACCCTGACTGAATCACCTGGGGAGCTTTGAATAATGTCAACACACAGCCTCACTTCCAGAGATTAAGACACAGATGGCCTTGGTTGAGCCCAGGCATAAGTAGGTTGTATAAAACCCCAGATGAATCTAATGTGAACCATTGATTTGATGATCTAATTGGTAAGAGTCCATGGTAATTTTGACATTATCCCCAGCTCACTGGTTGGTAATTGGTATTATTAAACATAACTACAAAATAAGGTGTTACAATACTTTGGCTTTGATAGTTACCAAATAAGGGGTACCTTTTTGACAAATTAGTGTATGATTTAAAAAATCACTTGCTAAACAATCTTTGTACTGAACTTCATATAGTCTTCTCTAATTGAAAAAGCACTGAAGATCTTACAGTGTCATGGTTAAATTAGCTTTTGTTTCATAGACTGGACATATGGAGGGTACATGTAGGAAACTGGGTTGAATCTGTACTTACTCAGTGGCGTAATCTGGAATGCCATGTTTTTTAAAAAATTCTGAGCAAAGACCTTTCCTCCTTAGGTCTAAATGTGGAATCATGTACTGGTTGATCCTTTGAAGCCATGTGTGTCTTTAGGCATGTTTACAGTGGTCCCTTTTATGTTAATCTGCTGATTTTCATACTCAAAGAAGACATGTACTTTATGGCTTGAATCCTAAAATATGTGACTCCCCCACTGGGGATGTTTTTTAATTGTTTTTGAGAACATAGTTTTTAAGCACCTCTTTTTGGTTCCTTCCTAATCTTCAGAGTATACATACTTAGCTCTGGAGAAGCAAGTTATGTGTTTAGGAAATGCTAGCTTATTTTGCTGAGTGTTACTGACTCTGCCATATATTAGCAGTGTGACTTTAAATAGATTACTTACTCTGAAGAGGGCCTTAGTTTTATCTGTAAAGTGGAAGTAACAATCACCGCATACAAAATAAAACAAATACACAAAGGAGTTCCAGCACAGTGCCCATTAAATAGTGGCTCCTATCCATCCATCCATCCATCCATCCATCCACCCATCCATTCTTCCATCCTTTTATCCTACCATTCATCCATTCAGATACTTATAAAGTGCCTACTATGTGACTGATTGTGTTTCATGTTCATCATGAAACATCAACCAGAAACTAGAAAACTCGTTTCTAACCTGGAGGCCTCCATGATGTAAGGAATGATCAGAACTCAGGATAGGTAATGCACCTGGTTTTTATTTTGAGTTTTTTTATGAAGGTTTTTGTAAATCATATTGTTGCAAATATTTCTAGTGTTAAACCTATAGATAAAAATCTAGAAAACTTATTGAGATGTTACAATGGCTTTGTGTTTGATTTCAAAAATGTCTTTGTACCAGTTAGGTGCTTTGGCTTATTTGGAAATTTTTGAGAAGTTATGCTTTCTGACCTGTTTTTTCTGTTTTTGCAAGTTGATGACTTCACTCATTAGTGTGGGAAGTCAGATTTTGTAGTAGACTGTCATGTTTTCCACATACTCTATGTCAGGAGAATACAAATTATCCTCTACTATATATCAGGAACTTTCTTTCTTTGAATAGCTATTAATTTAGTCTGTATTATTATTACAACAACAGTAATTTCTAATGCTATTGAATGAATGGGCTATCTGCATTTTCATTATTACTTCTTTCAAACAATGAATTATCAGTTGAGCTGTAAAAATGTACTGTGTTCAATCTTTGCATTTCAGGATTCATTTTGGCAGCATTTTCTTTTCTTCTTTGTCTTCTTTTTTTCTTCCTCTTTCCTTGAAAGCTCTATAAAATTGCCTTCAAGTGAAATGAATATAAAATAGGAAATTGGCCATTTGGGGCACATTTTCTAGTGCAGGTGTAAGGCATAGTTTTTACTAAGCGTAACAACATGCAGGACAATTCTGATCATGTCATCCAATTGATGATGATAAACATGTTGCTTTTAAGTCTTTGTTGCAATATGTGATAATAAAGTCTTAGTAACTCCTGAGAATATCCTTCATGCTGGAAGAAATTGTTCATATTACAAACTTTATTTTCCCAGAAAAGATAACTATACTTATCACAAAGGAAGAGAGGGCAAGACAGAGAAACAGGCAAATGTAAAATTAAGCCATATCATCTATGGTTTCTATTACAATAGAGTGCATAGAAAACATAGAAATATGTGTTTTCTTCTTGGAATAAAGACTGTGAAACAATGAGGATTCTGTGTCTTATATCATGGGGTTTTATTTGCTCCATTGTCATTTATGAATATCCAAATGTTCCACAGGGAGAATTTTGCAAGCTAATTGGAACCAAAAGGCAATTATAAGCAGTAGAACTTTAATCAGTGCCAAAAATAATATATATTTTTATCCACAATGAAAGTTAAATAACTTAGAAAATAGTTGTGATACTTCACGCTTACTAATCATGCATCTACATGATCTTTGTTCTAAGAAGTGAAAATGTTTTTACGCACATTCTGATTAATTCACAAGGTCTTCATAAAGAGGGTAAATGGAAAATCATGTTACCTTCACTTAGAACTGTGACTTTAAAGGGCCAAATTTATGACCTGTTTATAAAATTGCAGTTGTAGAGTTAAAACTAGAGTCCTTTTCAGACTTTTGTTCTCCTACTTTAGTTCTATATGTTAAACCATTGTACTTTGTTTTAGGAGAGTCATTTAATTTTCTAACACCTCTAAGAAAAACACACTTTTAAAGGCAGTTTTGTTCTTTTTTGGTAGAAAAAATAGGAAACAAAACATCACTTTATGTATAACTTTTTGTGTAACAGGGAAAGTCACACAGAAAATAAAAAGTCAGAAAGCAAGTTGAGCTTAGAGAGAACTTGGAGGTTCTCAGGAGGAAGGAAGCATTTCTAGTCATGCTGATTTCAGAGGCAACAAACCTGGGGGCTGGTGAGCTCTTGACTTGGCCAGAGGCAACCAGGTGCTGGATTCTCCGCTGCCATCCTCTCAGCCATCCAGACACAACGGTGATGAATGTTCTGTAAGCTGGCCCTTGTCTTAGTTTACCTTGTCAAGAATTTTTACTTCCCACAGGACTGCTGTATTTGGTCTTCAAACAGTCCAGGTGACTCTCTTTTTTTACAGATATTTTTTCTTCATTTTAAGCTGAATAGAAAAATGAAGGACTGATTAGGGGGATCTTTTTCACAGGAAACTTGTTTTCTCAAACCTCCAACCATTGATGTATGTGTTACCCTCTTCCTGGTTTTCCCTTTCACCCCTGTTCTGTCAGCTAAATCCTTCCTTATCATCAAGGCACAATACTGGTCGCCTTTTCTGACATCTTCTCAGAACCAAAAAGCCTTCTATCATAACACCCATCATACTGTGTCCTAAGGGTCTTTTTATCCTTCTTCCTGCCTGGTTAGAGCACTCCAGAAATATAAAAGCTATGGGTTTCATTACTTTATCTCAGTTCCTAGAATAAAATAGGCATTCAGTCCATAAGTCTGGAATGAATAAGCCTATTCAGAGTTGTGATCTCCATAAGGTGTTATTTACAAGTTGTAAAAGGAATTGTTTATTAAATTATACTTTATGATGTCATTTGAAAGACCATTAAAGTATTTATTCATCTTGTCAGATTTAAATGTGTCTTTTTTCTCTCAGAATAATTTTAAAACTACTTAACGTTGTTTCCTCAAATTTCTCATCTATAAAATGAGATTTTAATTCTTAAATGACTCATGGAGTGTTGTGAGAATCATAGGAAGTAAACTTGAAAAGAGATTGAAAAGGAGAAAAAAGTGTATTTGGGTATAATGATTAATGATTTTGAAAGACGTGCTTTATTTTCCAGAAATGGAAAAATGATAATCAGGTATTTTTTGTTTCTGGTTTTGTTTTTAGGTTTCCTCTTCCCCATATTTAATGTGAAGAGTCTCACTGGCACATATGGTCTCATAGAAGACTATTCTGCCTTCCCAATCCTCATACCCAGTTTTTGAAATTTCTTTAATCAGAGATTAAACTTTTTACTTCATAATTAGACATAAAAATGCAAATGATCAATTCTGAAGACATTGGTTGATTTAAATAATCATCAGGGTAAAAATCATGAGCCCTTTTCTCAGAGCAGGTTTGATTGAGGAAGACCCAGGGTACCTCACAGAGAGTGATGGAGACGGGGAAGGAAAGAGAAAGATAGGGGTTTACAGAAAACATACGTTGCCTAGGGAATGTGACTGAGAACATAAGTGATCTGTGCAGTAACGCACAACTCAGAAACCCTCTGAGCCTGGAGAAGGGAGGTGCAGCTGAATGGAGTTAGTAGATCTTTCCCTCCAGCACCTCTCCCTGAAACTTCAGAAGTCAGTCACTTCAAAGGATTATTTTCCTTTGCCCTAGATTAAAAGGAGACTTCTAATCCTTTCTAGACCACACAACAATGTTAGCTCCAGTAGAATTTTCTAAAGCTGTGTATTTTTCCTCCTGATCTGAAATTCAAGTGTTAGTCTGCATCATCGTCAGAGGCAAATAAGAACATTACAGAAATGTAAGAAAGAATCAGATCTCCTTTGTACCGGACACCAAAAGACTCATTGCCTTGGGTTATAAACCAGACAGTAAACATCTCTGGGAACTGGTAAGTGTTTTTCCCCTTCAGATTCCTATCCAAGGGTGTTTCTTCATGATGTCTCAAACTCAGATTTTATCATGGCAATGATCCTTTTAAGGCAGTGTTGGAGCTTGTTTTCCCGGTGTCCTGCTATTCATCTTGGCTTTTCTTCTAAACTGCCTCTCACCACTGATGTATTAGCCCCATCCCTTGTGTAAAATCAGTAGAAGCCAAGGCAGAATTGAAACTGTGGCCTTGGGGATAAAAAGCTACGTGAAAGTATAGAGGCTCAGTCGGCATTAGTATGTCCTGTAATCATGAGACCTTGATTTTGACAGGTATTTGCCTGTAAATACTGAGTTAAATAAGAGTCCCTAATTACAGGAAAGGAGAAAAAGGCAGTGTGTGACTGCACTAGAACAAGGGAGGCCTTGGGAGAGATGATTCTAGGAGATAATAGGCATTAGTAAAGGCCTGTAAGAAACATTTTCCCTGGGTGATTATCAACTGGCTTTGATTAAATAGATCATAAACTGAGTTTGCAGGAATATTTCCAAGTATACAGACTGTATTATGGGAATTGGCAGGCCTCCTGACAAAGTGGGTGAGGTCCTAATTGTTAATTCTCAAGATGGGCATTTTTGGTTAACAATTCTTGTATTTTTCCAATACTTGGTACAGTGCAGTGTAGGTTGTAATGTACTTAGATGAGGACACTGCCATCTAAGTAGAAGTTCAGACAATGAAGTATTATCTCTTTTTTTTCTGGAGGGTAAGGGAGTAACATTATGGGAGAAAGTTCTGAGAAATTCTGTTGTGGTCCTTTTTCTTCCATTATTTTATTACTATATAAGCTACATTCTGCCATAATGACTAAAAGTTTGTGTCAATCACAGAATACTTTCAGTGGGCCATGAATTTGGAATTCCATCTGACATGATTATTGATTTGATACCACAAGTGTTTTCAGTAGAGTATGCATGTGCACATGCCCTTAAGAATTGTGGCCAAATAATTTATCAAATTATAACATATATTGAATTTTAATTATTCATGATAATTTGAATTCCTGAAGAATGAATTAATGAATGCAATTTCTAGCAAATCAACCTTTATGTGCTTCGGAAAATAGACCGCTTCACACTGAGTTAAAAATGTCACTAAGAAGCTGAAATGTCCTTGTCTTCTGTAAATAAATGCTATGAGGTTAAATTACTGGCCTGGCACAGTGGCTCATGCCTGTAATCCCAACACTTTGGGAGGCTGGGGCGAGTGGATGATTTGAGGTCAGGAGTTTGAAACCAGCCTGGCCAACATGGTGAAACCCCATCTCTACTAAAAATACAAAGATTAGCCGGGCATGGTGGTGTGTGCCTGTAATCCCAGCTACTCGGGAGACTGAGGCAGGAGAATCACTTGAGCCCGGGAGGCGGAGGTTGCAGTGAGCAGAGATCGTGCCACTGCACTCCAGCCTGGGCAGCAGAGTGAGATGCCATCCCAAAAAGAAAAAAAAAACGATTAAATTACTGACACACATTATCCCTAATTAAGAATTTGTGGATCGAATATTTTTTGGCCAACCATGACTGAGTGGAGTACTGTGGGGGCATTGCAAAAGTGCTTATATAATATAAGCAAAGAACATTGGTGGTAGCCGAGACATTGGAAACCCTTAGGTCATGCTCTCTGTTTCACAGGTGAAGATAATGAAGCCAAGAAGGGTTGAATGACCTATTCAATATCAGAAGGCCAAAAATAAAACCCAGGCTCCCAACTCCCTAATTGTATCAAATTATCACCTCACAGGTTTTTTCCTGATCAAAAATATCACAAAAAATCTATGAAAATATCCAAAGCAAAAGTGAATTAAGGAAATGGCATTGTCTGAATGAGATCCTTGAAGATCGTGTCCATGTCTGTTCATTTTTTATTCCTTAGTATGTAACACAGTGCCTTGTGCATATTAGGACGTCAATAAACTTTTCTTTAAAGCATTACTTTTGCTCTTAGTAGAAAAGTAACATTCTTTAAAAATATCTCATGCTGTCATGAGCATTTAGTGTATATGGTGCTATGACTCAGAATATTTTCTTTGTAATTAGTTATGATTAAAATTGCCAAGGATAGAAAAACAGTCATTTGTTGTCTGCCAGTATTAGAAAAGCAAATTTCTTTGGACCTTTGTTAAGCTGGGATTGGTTTTGGGTTATATGGCTTCTCACCAAGATGTGGTAGAACCTGATTCTTTCCAGATTTTGTATTGAGTAACAACGTGGGTTTTGGCTTACCTACATGTAGACTGGTTTTTGCTTGCTGAATTTTTTTTTCTATCATTAAAGGTATTATCTTGCTTCCTTCACACACACACACACACACACACACACACACACACACACACACACACCACACACACACACACACACACACACACACACACACACACACACACACAGTCATAAGACTATAATTTAGGATTGTATCATGTACATCCCACCCAGTGAGACTTTGGAGAAAAAGCATTAAGACACCCATGATCAGAGGATTCCCTTTCTTGCTGCAGAAACACAGGGACCTCACCACATACATTTTTGAGTAACAGGAAAAACACTCGGTAAAGTCTCGTTCCAGGGTTGTATTCATCTCAAATCTAATAAGTGTAGATGTACAGCTTATGGCTTTTAGTGGGTTTTTTTTCTCAGTATACATTTCACAACTTTTAATTTTTAAGGGTTTTGATGCTTCCATCTGCCAAAATTTCAGAGATGTAGTAAATATAATTTTGTGTGAATTGGAAAAACCATCAACTATAATTGAAGCCTTTGTCATGTATTTTGATGACTCGATGCAATTATAAACCCATACAAATTGAAGGTAAATTTAATTTCAGAGATCCTAGACCAAGGTACAAGTTTCTTAGACTTATTCAGAATTCTAAACCAATGACAGCCACTTTACAAGAGAACTATGCCAGAGAGATGGACATTTTGTACTGTCTTTTGAACAACCTCATGAACTTTCACTGTTTATACATTGGACAAAAGTTAAGGATCATATCCCCTTTTGACTAAGAAATAACCAAAATGCATAGCTTATGGTTTTGTTCTTTTGTATGTGCACATGAGTATTTTGGAATTAATGGTAGTGGCCGTCATATAACCATATGCAGTTATGTTTGGCAAGTTTTCAAAGTGTTCACTGGTAGAAAATGCATATCTTACTCATCATATAGGAGGCAATTAACAATGAAAGAGTATGTGTACTGCCAAGAAAGCATTTGAATAAAGGAATGGACTATCGGGAATATAATAGTTCCTGTTCAGGTGAAAGTGATATGAGAGTGCATGTTCCTTGCGGCTTAGCAAGTTTACTGAAATATAAAGAGAGTGGTAGGATTGTACATAGGATTAGACATTTCTCTTTTAATAACACATGTATGGGCCAAATAAAACAGGAGAACTTAGAAATGAAATAACTGATTGACAATAATCAAAAAGGAATATTATGGATAAAATAAAACAAGTATTTAGCATTTGCAAAGTACTTTCATGCATATTAATTCTTTGATCCTTGTAACAACCTGGTGAGGCATGTGTGGCAGATCTTGTCATCATCTCTGTTTTACCACTGAGACTTGCAAAAGGTTGCACATCTTTTTATAGCAGAGCTAGAAATAGAACAAGCTCTTCTGATGACACATCCTATGATACTGCCTTTCTGTGTTTTCCAAGAACTATCCCTTATATATATGTAACTGATGATGGTTACAATATGGCTGCAACTGTGATTAAAAATCTCTCCTTACCAAAGGCCAGTTTCTGACTGGGTCTTTTCCTGATCACCTCCTCTTTGCTGTTTTTTTTTTCTTTTATTACATGTCCTCACAAACTTCATCAGAATAATTCCAAAAATAGTGTGTTCATCTTTCTGTCCATCCTTCCTTCCATCTGCCCATCCAATCAATAAACTAATTTGTGTGTACAGTGTGTTCATCTATACTCCCATTATTCATGGCCATGCTGTACATCTTCTTTCCCCAAGCACTCAACCTATGTATTTCTGACAGCGGGAAGTGACTGGGCAGGGTGACAGTTGCTCTGACCATTACCCATGTGTGTGATAAATTGCTTAGTAATCTCCACAGCACCATCGTGCATATATTGAGAGTGTTTAGGGCATTGTAACTTGGGAGAATTTCCAATCATTCATAAATAATCATTAATCTGTCCCTTTTACATTCAGCTTTCCACATCTGTTTCAAATTGTTCAGTGCTATTCCAGGAGTGCATTAAAGCTCCAATCCAGGTAGTATTAAGGGGATAAATGAGCCACAGAGAAGAGACACTGTATTTTTCTCAAAGCAATTCTTTCTCCTTTTTACAGAGTTAGGAGCCAAGCAATTTACGATTAAGATTTTCAGAAGATATGCTTTGTCATTTTAAGCCATCCCTGTCTGTGGGTTTAAAAATGAGGTTTTAGCTCTAGCATCCTGGCATACCTTAATGTATTTCTGTGTACAGGTAGATTGTGCGTATCATTTCTACCAGCAAACCTGAAGTAGTTTTAATTCATTATGGTTCAGTGTGGATTCTTATTGAAGAAAAATGAAGAATAGTTAAAACCTAAGGTCAGTTAGAAATAAATAAGTGCCTGAGTATGCATTTATGTTTGTGATGTTCGGGAATGTCAGAGGAAGTTGTCAACAATTTTAGTTTGATACATTTTCTACAGAAAAAAAAATTGCTTTTCAGGAAAAAGGCATTGTTATTTTATGCATTATAATTTAATGTTATGTTGCTTTATGTCTGCTCCAGGTAATTGAATAAAAATTATAAAGGTGCATTTTTTTCTTACCATATAGTACCCATAAGCTATTTTCTCAGGTGCTTTCCAAAGAATGTATTTTCATAAGAATGACCCAACCTGTACTGTTGGATTTACAAAAGTCTCATCACATAGTACAGAGATGCCCTGCAGAATAAATGCATATAAAGATAGCACCGTATGGAATATCAGATGACATGTAAGTGTGAGAGAGGAATGTTTTCAAGTTGACTTTGAAGATGTTCAGGGACTTACAGAACAAATATGAGGCAGGAGGATAACGAAAAGATGATTCCCTATCTTTGGCATTTGTAATACTCATAAAAGGGATGACAAGCTGATTATCTGACCTAGAATAAAATGCCCACACAGTAATGTAAAGAAGAAGGAAATTCAGTTGCATGTCTGTCACCAAGGTTAGTAAAAACCTCATATCATCACATAAAGTGCACGAAATCATTAGATTTGAAGTTGGTCTATTTCATAGTCACAGTCTGCAATTTCATCCATGCGTAGGGGATTGACAGCTGCTCCATCCATTAGTATTAATGAATTACCAATGTACATCCCACACACACATCCACCAAGAAACCAGAGAAAGCCCTCCTACACACTACTTTGTTTTGAATCCTCCAAATGTTGTAGGATAGCTATCTTTTTAATAAGTAGATGTTATTGAGTATAGCACATATTATCATAGCTAAAACTGATGAGACTAGGAATTAGTAAGTAATTGTAACTTTATTCATATGTTAAAATAGGTTAAATTATCTCTCATCTCTCTGTCATCTAAAGAATGCCTATGACCATTTAAGAAATGTGACCTGAACTGCTAGGGCATTTTATTAAAGAAAAAACAATTCAGAATGACATTGGCAGCCTGTGTAGTGAAATTTTTTCCCTCCTGAAGGACCTCCAAGAGTGTCCTTTAAATGAGGTGAAAAAGAACAAAATGAGTTTTGATATGATGACCATGTGTACTTGTTTACCCAGAACGGTTCAATTTATACCATTTGTTCTGGCATAGTTGTTAGTCACTACCCATTTACTCTCAAAAAGTCCCGATTTGAATGGAAAATTATATGTTCATCTAGTTTTAGAGCATTTCTTATACAAACACGGTCTCTTCCTCTACTGTCTAGTATGATTTCAGTTCCCATTTATGTCTTTTGTGTGGAACACCTGTTCCTAAAAAGGAAGAAAGAAAGAAACAACTATGCCAGTCCATACACCTTCATCAGCTAAAGAATTCATCTCTTTTTCCTGCTATTTTTTTTTTTTTTTTTTTTTTGAGACAGAGTCTTGCTCTGTCGCCCAGGCTGAAGTGCAGTGGCGCAATCTCGGCTCACTGCAAGCTCCGCCTCCCGGGTTCATGCCATTCTCCTGCCTCAGCCTCTCCGAGTAGCTGAGACTACAGGCGCCCGCCACCACGCCCGGCTAATTTTTTGTATTTTTAGTAGAGATGGGGTTTCACCGTGGTCTCGATCTCCTGACCTCATGATCCGCCCGCCTCGGCCTCCCAAAGTGCTGGGATTACAAGCGTGAGCCACCGCGCCCGGCCCTTGCTATTTTATTCTTTGGGTTCTCATCCTCTTTTCTTTGCTTTGTGACATTGCACTCCCAACACTGTTCTTATAGAATATGTCAGGGACAAGTCAAAGAATGTCACTATATGAATATTTTCCTATAGAAACAGGCAGCTTAATCCTTTTCAATGCTTGTCTGTGTGAAAAAAAAGTGACATATAGTCATGAGTTACTTAATGACAGTGATACATACTGATAAATGCATCATTGTGTAAATGTTATGAAATGTAGTTATGCAAACCTAGGCAGTGTAGCCTACTTCACACCTAGGCTACGTGTATAGCCTCTTGCTGCTAGGCTACAAACCTGTATCGCATATTACTGCACCGTTATAACTACTGTAGGTAGTTATAACATTTGTGTATCTAAACATAGAAAAAGTACAGTAAAAATATGGTACTATAATCTTATGGGACCACCATCATTATAAGGTTAGTCATTGACTGAAATGTTATCGTGTGGCACATGGCTGTATTTTATTTTTAATGAAGAGGAATTTAGGGCCATGCTCCTCATTGACAGGGAACTATCAGATTGAGTTATATCTCCCCTTAGAAACATTTATTAAGGGCCTGCTCTGTGTCTGACATCTTGTTATACAAAAATGACTGAGAGATTATCCCTTATGCCAAGGAACTCACAGTCTATTAATAGAGAAGACGATGCTGAACAATAATTACATATACTACTAGAAGTGAATACTACTAAAGAACTACTACTTTATGTATCACCAAGGGTATGGAAAGATGCGGTGGGAGAATAGGCATGGGATTCAATCTGGGATCTGCTCCTTGGGGAAGAGATGACAGAGTAGGTAATGTGCGAACTGAGTTTTGGAGGAGGAACAGAATGAAGGTACCAATTTACATGAGGGGCTCTGCATCAGATTTGCTCTGAGAAAGTAGATAGCATTACATTGGCCAACATACACTGTCACAAAATACCACTTATTCTCCCGTACACTGCATTCTATAGATTAAAGCCTCTTGTTGTTGTTCTGTAGAAGGGTGGAAGTTGACAGTTTACTATTTTTATAATAGCCATAATTTTCCAATTTGTTGATACACCTTCAAATATACTTTGGAAAGACCATTACAGAGCTCTCTCTTTGGCCTTTCCTCTGCAAAATAGACTTATTTCCTTTGTGTACTCTCAAAGGTCTTGTTTGTTTGTTTTTTAAAGCATTCTTATTCTTTTCTCTTCTGAGCTTAATCAGTGTATGGTTCCCACCACACACCCTTATATTTTGCACTCAGGTAGCATTGCAGTGCATTTATATATAAAGGTCTGGCTAGTGGTATAGTCCCAAATACCATACTTATTTACATGTATCTCACTGCCATGCTGAAAACAAACATTATAGAGCACTTGATAAACACAGCTGAATGAAAGAAAGAGTTCATCCAACTTTGTAGTTACTGCTACCATCCCTCCCAGGTCTCTGATTCCTCTCTCTCCTGATCGTTTCTTTCTGCCTTGTTGTTTCACTAATTTCTGTAAATTCTGTCTTCTATCTTCTCTCTACATTTTTTCCAAGCGATGAAGCCTTGCTCCAATTTCCAGATTCCTCTCTAAGACATCTAAGTCTGTGTTGTTTGGATGGATTCTCTAGTCACCTCCTACCTCCATTCTTCATACTTTTCCCAGTCTTTAACTCAGAAACAGGTCATCTTCTCTTCCCATATCTAATCCACTGGCCAGTTCAGCAGACTCAGTTAAATAGTGTCTTCAGCATGTATTTCTCTCCCTCCAATCCCTTACCATGGTATCAGTTTCCTTGTGATATTCTCAACTCCAAAAGTGAGACCCATCCAAGAGCCATATTCCACATTGGTGCAAGTTTAAGTCTTCTCGAACATGCAACACCTTTAAAGAAATGCCATCACCAATGATAGAATTCAGCGATAGAATTCAGCTATCACTGTCAAATTGTTTCCTATAACTACTTTCTATATTTAAGTCCCACTGTCCTTCTTCATGAGTCTCTATTATGCTTGTACAGAGAGGCAAGGCAGAGCCCTGAAGTTAGAACATCTGAGTTTGATTTATGGCTCTGTACTTGTTAGCTCTGTGACCATGGGCAGATTATTTACCTTCTCCATGTCTCATTTTCCTCATCTGTAATGTAGGGATAGTAACTGGACCTACCATAAAGGATCATAGCAAGGATTAAATAAAACACTTGGAGCAGTGTCTAGCACATATTAAGGATTCAATAAGTATTAGTATTTTTGCAGTTTAACGATAAAAACCACAATTACTTTTGCACCAACCTAATAGAGTCCCATTCTCCAAAATCTTATGGTCTTCTTCTGTTAATAAGTATCCTATTTCTTTTTCTTAAATCTGAAAATCATCCAAAACTTACATTACACTGTTTTCTATTTTCACATCTTGAAATCTCATCTTGCTAGAAAGACATTCTCGTGTCTTCTCTTAGACCAATAGTATCCATTTATATGGAATTCATAATTATATGCCTTCACAAAATTCATATGATCTGCTTATGCCAATGAATATAAAGGTGAAAGATAGAAACTGCTGTTATCTCTCTATCATAGGTGTCCCCAACCCCCGGGCCACGGACCGTGGCCTGTTAGGAACTGGGCCACACAGCAGGAGGTGAGCTGCCAATGAGCAAGCATTACTACCTGAGTTCCCCCTCCTGTCAAATCAGTGGCAGCATTAGATTCTCATAGGAGTGCAGACTTGACTGTGAACTGCACATGTGAGGGATCTAGGTTGCACTCCCTTTATGAGAGTTTAATGCCTGAGGTGGAACAGTTTCCTTCTGAGACCACCTGCCACGCCCCCAGCACCCACCCCACCTCACCCCACATCCCTGGGGCCAAAAATGTTGGTGTCCACTGTGCTAAAGGATTGAGAGATATAAAGCTAACAAAATTGAAGGGTAGATTGAAAAATAAACTTGAATTATTTTATGATCATGACTTGAAACCACATGTAAAGTTGAACAACCAAGAAAACTCTCTCTGCTTTTGCTTCCTTTTGTGAGCCACAGTAAGTTAATGCTTAGGACTGGATATAACACATAAGGAATTCTAAGGATCCTAAGTAACAGTGCTGTGTATGGGGCATCATGGGGTTATCATTTGCAGTAAATTTGTTCTCAACACTGGCATTTTTTTTTTTTCTTAGGGCAGAAATTTAGCATCCGGAGAGGTTGGATTTTTTCCAAGTGATGCAGTCAAGCCTTGCCCATGTGTAAGTATTAGTATCTCAATTTTCTCTTGCTTCATTTTGTTTTTGATCCTGTGATTAATTGTGCAAAAATCTACAAAGGATGCTGGCCAGGTCAGTTATTGATTTTATTAATATTTTCTGGAAGAATCATTATTTTCAACATCATTATGGTTCTATTGTCAGAATATGTTTTTAAATATTAAGAAAATATATAGAAGAGGTAAATTTTACTTAGTAGAATTTATAAAACCAAGTAGTCTAAAAGGTTTTAGAAGAAATAAACCACTGCTACAAATTAGACGCATTGTACAAGTTTCCCCTTTCCCACTGAACTGAGAATGGTACGGTCTGCCTCCAGTCACTTGGGTTACAGAGCAATATTACACTTCAGCTGATGTCTTTGAAAGCTTGCTAGAAAATGAAAAGTCCACAAATTTTTCAGTCAAATGACTAAATATATTTTCTATACTTTAGTATAGAAAATTTTTATTTCTAATGTCATAATGGAATTTTCTGAAAATATGAAACACAGATAAAAGGAGAATAAATGAACATTTACTCAATTAATATTATGGGTGAATGTAACCTAAAATGTACTCTTGGGTATGTTATAATACTGATAAATTTCTGTTTAACATAACATGATTTTAATATCATAATTTGGTATTATGGGTGACATTTTCCACACAACTTTTTAAGTTATTGACTCCAAAGTAAATGAAATTTCTTTACTAATATGGTGGAGATGATTGCCTGAGGGGGAAAAACTCCTCTTAATCTATCGTGCTTGCTATATTTCAGTAGTTACTGAATTTCCAAACTGGACATTCTTTTTACTATTAGAAACATGAGAATCTGCCATCCTTGGCTCTAGAATGTGCACTATAGGATAATTTACTCCACTCATTCAAGCTTAATTATTTTCAAAATCAAAGAGAATAGAAAAGCGTCTGTTACTCTGTTGGTTCTGTGATCTAATATCACATTTTTTTAACTTTTATTTTAGGTTTAGGGGTACATGTGCAGGTTTATTATTTGGGTAAATTGCATCTCATGGGGGTTTGTTGTACAGGTTATTGTGTCACTCAGATTCTAAGCATAGTACCTGATAGGTGGTGTTTAGATCCTCACCCTCCTCCCACCTTCCACCCTCAAGGAGGCCCCTGGAATCTGTTGTTCCCTTCTCATGTCCATGTATACTCAATTTTAACTTTCACTTATAAGTGAGAACATGTGTTACTTGCTTTTACGTTCCCGTGTTAGTTCACTTATGATAACGGCCTCCAGCTCCACCCATGCTGCTGCAAAGGGCATGATCTTGTTTCCTTTTAATGGCTGTATAGTATTCCGTGGTATATGTGTACCATATTTTCTTTATCCAGAAACATATGGGCATTTAGATTGATTCCATGTTTGTGAATATTGCTGGTATGAACATATGCATGCATACCTTTATTTGTAGAACAATTTGTATTTCTTTGGGTATATACCCAGTAATGGGATTGCTGGCTCGAAAGGTAATTCTGTTTTAAGTTCCTTGAGAAAATTGCCACACTGCTTTCCACAAAGGCTGAATTACTTTACATTCCCACCAGCAGTGTATAAGCATTCCCTTTTCTCTGCGACCTTGTCAGCATCTGTTATTTTTTCACTTTTTAATAAAAGCCATTCTTACTGATGTGACATGATGTCTCATTGTGGTTTCAATTTGTATTCCTTTAATGATTAGTAAAATTGAGCATTTTTTCAAATGCTTTTTGGCCAAGCGTATGTATGTCTTCTTTCCAAAAGTGTCTGTTCATGTTATTTGTCCACTTTTTAATGGAGTTGTTTTTTGGCTTGTTAATTTATTTACATTTTTTATAGATGCTGGATATTGACCTTTGTCAGATGCATAGTTTACAAATATTTTCTCCCATTCTGTACGTTGCCTGTTTACTCTCTTGATAGTTTCTTTTGCTGTGCAGAAGCTCTTTAGTTTAATTAGGTCCCATTTGTCAAGTTTTGTTTTTGTTGCAGTTGCTTTTGGCATCTTAGTCATGAAATCTTTGCTGGGTCCTGTGTCAAGAACGGTATTTCCTAGGTTATCCTTCAGGGGTTTTATAGCTTTAGGATTTACATTTGTCTTCAATCCATCTCGAGCTGATTTTTGTATATCATATAAGGAAGGGGTTCAGTTTCAGTCTTCTGCATATGGCTAGCCAGTTATCCCAGCACCATTTATCAAATGTTTAGCTGCCACTTACAAGTGAGAACGTGTTATTTGCTTTTCTTGTCCTGTGTTAGTTCACATATGATAATGGCCTGCAGCTCCATCCATGTTGCCGCAAAGGACATAATCTTGTTTCTCCCCTTTACTGAATAGGGAATCCTATCCCCATTGCCTGTTTTTGTCAGCTTTGTCAAAGATCAGATGGTTAGGTGTGTGGCATTATTTCTGGGCTCTCTATTCTGTTTCATTGGTCTATAATGTTACATATTTTTTGTCTTATATTACAGTACAGTCTTGAAAGATTATTGAAGTTTGATACCACTCTTATTCAATTAGATAAACTAAAATTATTGTCTATCTAGTTTTTGGACTTTGTATGAACAAGATTCAGGCTTCCTATCTGTAAAGTAGTGATGTATATATGTAGGCAGGTGGCAGGATATTATACATTCTAACATTAAGAAGTTTGGGAACTAAAGACATCAAATCAAGAATATTAAGCACTGAATATACCATGTACTGTTTTCTGTTTACATCCTCTTGAATAAGGCATAAAAATGAGCATTTGAAGTTTTGTTTTAGAGATAGTCTGGCACAAAGTAGGCATTTAATACATTACTGTTGAATGAACAAAGGAGTGAAAAAGCAAATGCAAGTCCCTAGCTGTATATAGAACATTACCAATTTAATACTAATTAAATCAGCCTGTAGAATCACATTGAATGATATTTGCTGACCCAAGAAGTGGCTAGAAGGAGAAATATGTTTAGAAATTTTAAGATGACAGAGTAGTAGAGTAACTTATAATTGTAAGCAGGACTACTAAATATGGTTGTTTTATATTAGTAGGTAGCTACTTTAAATTTTACTGCTTAATGAAATTATAGATTAAATTTTTTAATTATAGGGCAAGTTAAGTGAAGATAAATAGAGGGGAATTTGAAGGGGAGAGGATAGTTTGAGGGAGTTTGGAAAATGGTATTGCTTTTGATTCTGGGATATGTTTTTTATCAGATAAGGGTCCATGACTAGTGCTGAATGTTCTATTCTGGGCTTAAAATTTATTTTCCTGCATTTGCTACATCTATCTCCTCAAAAGTTCTGATATAGGCAGGTAGAAACCTAGAACTGAGGAAAACACAGGCAGTTCATAAATGGGTCAACTTCATTTCTAGCAATATGGCAACTAGAGACAAAGCCTGGAACTGCAGCACAATGCAAACTTGGGTATAGCTCTGATTCCAGGAGCCCTTGGTAGATGAACTAGGAGAAAACCCATCCCACTGATGATGATATGCCTACCTTGGTATTGGTTCAGGATTGGAAAGAAAAAAGGAAAGCAGTCTCCCCTGAGAATTTCTAACCTTAAATCCAAAACCATCCAGATGAAGGGCTGGAATTCATACCAGCTCTACTACCTAAATAATTCTAAGCTAGAAGTGTAGTTTAAAATTATTCCAGATTATTCCACTGCACTCCAGTCTGGGTGACAGAGCGAGACTCCATCTCAAATAAAAAATAAAAATTAAAAAAAGTTATTCCACATTGATTATTCTCCCAATGACAATTCAAATTCTCGCTGGATTGGAGCCTCTTTGCACACATTCCTCAAAGGATTTTTATACATAAAGTCCTAGGGAACATACATTCACAATTTGGAATCATTAAATCAATCCAGAAACAAACCACCTTATGCCAAGATCAGCAGAAACAATAAAATATATAATTAAACCCACAAATATAGCAAATATTTGAATTTTAGATACTAAATTCAAAATTTTACACTTACATGGTTTAAGAAATTAAAGGGAACGAAAATCTAAGAGGAAAGCAAGACAGTAATAGGGTATATATGAAAATAATTCAGGTATAGTAATTGAAATAAAAGCCTTAATGGACATATTACATGGCATATCAGACACAGTTGTGTAGGAAATTGGGGGAGAAATCTGAAGTAATTGCTCAAAGAACAGTTGAGAGATTAAGCAGTTAAAAATAAAATAGAAAATGGAGTGATGAGATACAAATACATTTAATAGAAGGAGAGAATAGAGATAATTGTAGAAAAGCAATATTCAAGTAAACAATGCCTGAGAACTTTCCAGATTCTATAGTAAAACTAATCTTCAGAGTCAAGAAGCATATATTAAAATTAACCAACGCCTGGATGCATTGTAATGAAACCAGAAGACATTAAAGACAAAATATTAAAACTGAGAGAAAAGACAGATTATCTATAAAAGGTTGATTATTAGACCCAGCTAACAACAGCAGTAATAGAAGCAACAAGAGTTTCCAGTTCTGGTAACTGTTGAATAGCTCCTATTGGACCAATACTCCCACACATAACTGTAAGCTGTGGACAAAATATCAAAACAAAACTATCTGAAGGCACTGCCCAGGAGAAGATTGACACTTGGAAAAAGGAATGGCACTAGGGTGAGTTTCTTTGTTTTATGGCTAGCTCAAAGGCAGGCACTGGATTGTACCATGCAGGGTAGCTAAAATTCAGATAGAAACCTTATGGTATTTCTGGCTTAAATAACCAGATTATGGAGTGAGTTTAAAGCAGTCTCAGCAGCTGGAAAAGGAGGTATGAAATCTTAAAAAGAGTCAGAGAGAGGAAACCTCAAATTCTGTGTATAAACTTTAAGGAAAGCCAGGTTCTTTGTAGGAACATAAGAAAATCCAGAGCCTCTACAGTTTATCATTCATTCAAATTGTCCAAGATACAATATAAGATTACTCAGTATGCAAAGGAGCAGGAAAATGTGAACCATACTTAACAGAAAAGAGAATGAAGGGAGATCAACCCTGTGATTTCCCATATGATGACTTAGGAAAAGATTTTAAAAGCAGCTATTATCATGGTGCTCAAAGACACAAAGGAAAACATGTTCATAATGAATGGACAGAAAACCTCAAAAGAGAAATAGGAACTACAAAAGAACCAAGTAGAGCTTGTACAGTGTGAAACTACAGCGTCTGAATTAATATCTGAAACAATAAGAATACGTTAAAAGTTGTGAGAGAAAATTACTATCCTCTTAGAAATTTCTCAAAAAAAGGATGAAATAGTGATAGTTTATTCAAACAAACACAAAGTTCACTTCTAAGTGTGCCATCTAGCTTCATAAGGTATACTTCAGGAAGAAGCACACATAAATAGACACATTTATTTATTTATATATATAGACCCATATAAATATTTCTGTGTGTGTGTGTGTATATATATATATGTACATGTATAATATATATACATGTGTATATATATATGTACATGTATAATATATATATACATGTATAATATATATATATATAATTTTGTATGGATACTATATTCTCAATAAAATGTTTTTTAAAAACTGTATGTTCATAGTAGAAGTTTAGCAGTGTTAATAGACTATGGTGCTGGCAGAAAATGGCATTAGAGAAAAATAGTAACCATATGCTCAAAGATGAAAAAGTTCACAAAAGGAAATTAACTATAATCTTAAATATGAAGTGCCTGTCCAGATAAGGACCCATAGTACACAAAAGAAAGTGCAGAGGGCCTATGACTGATGGAAAAGAATAGGACCCCACCTGAGTAATCTGAGTAATAGGGATCATGGCTGGGAAGGTAGTCCTGGATCTTCACATGTGAGAATGCACCCACTGAAGAGAGAAAAGCTCTAGTGGGACACTTCAGGGTGGAACAGCCTCAGTTACCTGTCTTGTTTTAGAATCTTCTGTCACTGTTTCCTTTTTTGGATCTCCAGCCTTTTTAACAGCCAAAGGAGTCCACAGCCAGAATATTTTGAAATTCTTTACTCTCTTCCTTCCTGTCTCCTTTTTTTTTTGGTTCTCTATGGAAAGCTTGGTTTAAGAATAAATATATACATTATACTTTTAAAGAACACAAGGAGAGGGAAAGAGGAAATATTTTTTGCATCAGATTTCAGAAGCCTTGTATATCTTATCATCAAAGGGGAAACTATTGAAGATCAGTTTATTTGTGAAAATAAAATTATGTAAGAAACTATTTGAATGATTAGAATGGGTATAATTTACCTTCAACATTAATTGCTGTTTATTAGGATTTTACAAAGTGGTGATTTTAAAAATGTAATCCATAGGATAAAAATATTTGAATATTAATAATCAAAGAAATGTTCTGACTAGAAAGATGATTTTTGATACAGTTTGAGTATTCCTCATTTGAAAAATCTGACATTTGAAATGCTCTAAAGTCCAAACTTTTTAAGCACTGACAAGACGCTCAAAGGAAATGCTCATTGGAGCATGTACGATTTTAGATTTTTGGATTAGGGATGTGGAATGTAATTCAAATATTCTAATTTTTTTAAATCCAAAATGTGAAACATCTCTAGTCCCAAGCATTGCAGATAAGGGATGCTCAACCTGTAGATAACTCTTGACCTGGAAGGGCAAAATAGTAACAGCACATTATGAAGACCAGCATGGCTAGAGACATGTTCACACTGGCTAGTTTTCTGAAATACTATGGTTTTTTCTGTTCCAAATGAGGGAACAGTATTTTCAATCACGAAATATAAAAATCCGTTAATAGCATGGAATGCATATATCAGATATTTGGACATGAGTCAAACTATCTGTACTCCTTAGGAATTTTTAAAGTAACCCTCTCTATAGAATGTACTTTATTTCTTATTTTTAACATTAATATACCTGTTTTGTCTTTGTTCATTTTCTATTTGACCACCAGCAGCTACAAGTTTTCTTTCTTTCTTTGAATAGCAAATGCAATATTTTTCCTTGTGCGAAGCTCTATGTGAAAAAAAGGGAAAAATAAGTATTTTCCATGCCTTTTTTCTGAATAAAAGGTTCTTAGTTGGTAGATTTTTAAATCAGAATTTGAATTTATTACAAAATAAGAGTCTATATCCAGTGTATATTGTTTATTTTGCATGTTTTCCCAATGTCTTGGAAAAGTAAAGAGCTATTTGGTTTTCTTAATAATGTTTTCACTTTAATTTTCTTTGATAAGATTAAATTGCCTTGATAATAAATAATAAAATATTAAAAATATTAAATACCCACATCTAGTGTATATTTTTTATTTTGCATGTTTTTCCAAGGTCTTGGAAAAGTAAAGTGCTATTCGGTTTTCTTAATAACGTTTTCACTTTAATTTTCATTGATAGGATTAAATTGCCTTGATAATAAATATTAAAAGTTTCCAGTTCATATTCGCCTGCTATTTCTCATCTTAGAGTTACAGTGGCAGTAAAATGAATGAAAGAGTGAATTAAAGTGAAATGAACTATTTTCTACTTATCTGACATATACTATGATTCACTCTGTATAAAATTGCCAATGGATAGTTCCAGGGCTGTGCTACTTAGGGTTTTATAGAGCTGAGTCAGCTGAACTGAATTAATGATTGATTTCTAAAAGCTTCCCTTAAGTAAACTTAATCTATTTTTGCTTTTTTATGTCCTAGGTGCCCAAACCAGTAGATTATTCTTGCCAACCCTGGTAAGTATTAAAAATGTTTATGTAGCTAGGTTGAAATACCATACCCTTAGCTCCAGGATGCCTTAAATGTGGGGGTAGTAAACCATATTCCATTTCCATTTGTCTCGACTAAAGGTGTTTTCAGATGTAACAAAACACCATAACGAATTCATGTATTGCTGACCTTTCCATATCTTTATCTGCGAGGGAGGTGTGTGTGCATGCATGAGTGCCCAGTGCCCTTGACTGATAATTTAAAGTTTATACCAGCCACAGAAAGGAATGGAACATATGCATATGTATCTTATATTTTACAGACTTAATAAAGCAGAGAGAAAAATATTTCATTGTCTAAAAACTAAAAATTAGCTCAAAAAGGACAGTAGTAGTTTATTTTTTTATTTTTTATAGTTTTAGAGATGGGGTCTTGCTCTGTCGCCCAGGGTGGAGTGCAGTGATGCCGTCATAACCCATTGCAGCCTTGAACTCCTGGGCTCAAGTGATCCTCCAAAGTGCTGGGATTATAGGTGTGAGCCACTGCTTCTGGTTGACACTAGTAGCTTCTAAAAATAAAATTTACAACATATAATATGGGAGCAACAAAATATATCATAAGGATGGGGCACCCTTACCACTTGGAGGCTGACAGTATCATTAACAAAACCTAGGAAGTGTAATGGATAGTAATTATTATTTTCTAGATATCTCCAATTATTAAAAAATATATTTAGGATTTAGTATAGTTATGATTATCATAATAACTAATATATACTGACTATTTACTATGTGCTTTGTACTTTACATGTTTTGTTTTATTTCTTCAACATTTATATAAGAAAAGTGGTGGTGACTATTGTTATTTTTATGGGTGAAGAAACAAAGAAACAGAGCATGCAGCTAGTGAGTGGTAAAGCCGGAATTCCAAGTTATGCCATCTGTACATTGCTATACTGCCCCCAAAATACAGAATGTGAGCACATTACTCATTTCTATTTGTTTTCCTGAATTTTGTGTTTGACTCCTCTTAAAAAGAGTGAATCTATTTTTATTTTATTGATATTAAAATACATGCATAGAAATGAGAGATCAGAATACATATATAAATATAATATCCTGGGAATATATAGTACTAGTTGGGTTTGCATGTTACCATGTGAGTTATCTGATATTTTTTTACATATTCTGATTATTTTCTGTTCTATAACCAAAGCATGGAAAATGCTGAGTTACTTTTCAAAGTGTAGGAATCCATTGTGCAATGTATGGGATTCTCCTCGGGCCCTCCTTCACCTCCCCTCCTCTGGCAGTCACTCTGCCTTCTGTAGTTACTGTCTACCCTTCCTGATATCCCTCCCTGGGCCTCAGCACTGAGCTTGCTGAAGAAATTGCAGCAGGTTTGTGATAGAACTGGGAATGTGCTTCATTTTTACCTGATTGAAGACAATTTGAAGTCATTAGTGTCTGTGGAATTTTAAACTATAGTCCTGAAAGAAATTTAATTTGAGGTCTAGAGCTGATAGCATTGACAATCAAACTGAAAAACATCAGGAACTGTTAAAAATCTTGAAAGTGTGATGATTAGGTTTCTTCTCTTATACCATTTTTCATGTAACGGGGCATTATAGTTACAAAGGTAATGATTTGAGAGATAAAATACTAATACCTCAAACTGCATGAATTTTATGAAATAAACTTATTAGGTACCTGAGAACCATTTAGGGCACCCGAAGGTAGGTTTTGTACCCTTAGTTTTAAAATGCACCGTTGCCAATATGTAAAATCCTACTGAAAATATGACCAGTTAGAATAATATTATTCTTATAAAAGCAAGATATTCAGGCAAAGGGAGAGCCTTGAAAATAGGAAGAAATAAAGATATAGTAGAATTTTAAAATTACTTTTCTATTTTTCTTGAGCAACCTGGACAATCTATTTAAACTAAGCAGGCAGTTTGATGTGAAATGTCTTCTGCTAGGGAGCAAAATGATCAACTCCCCCAGAAAATAGAACCTTCAATTTTAGAAATACTAAACTATTTAGAGAAAATTGCTTTGCTTGATGGCATGGTAGTTCTCAAGTCACTGAGAAGTTAAGTATCACCAACTATATTATCTACTCATTATTTCTACATTTAAAAGTAAGTTGTTCACACAAGGTAAATTTTGTCTGTTGCATACAGAATGAAATAAAGTAGAAAATTAAGATGATTGTCTTCAATAATCTACGTTTTGGGGTATCAAAAGACAGGAATGAGATTTGGGACTGCAAACTGGGGAACTATCCTAAAATCTGTATGCAGAACAAGAGATAGATGTCAGGGTCCCTGCCTTTTCCCATAGTAGTCTGAACAAATTGCCCTTTCCTGCAGTGGCAGGAGACACTGGAGTTAGAAGGTATATTATGTGGAAAAGGTGAAACATATAGGGCCTAGATTTGGAAAGATCAAGCCTAGCAGAGACTGGGGAGATGCCATAGTGAAAACAGAGGGCTCTGTTTACTGAGCGATGATGCTCTCCATTTCTCTTGTGTAGCTCAGTTTTAGCACTGTGACAGCTGGGTCCCATATACACATACTACCCTGTCTTGGTATTCAGACAGGAGTTTGGAAGATTTTTGGCCAAAGAAATGAAATAGAGTTAAAAATCTAAAATCCAGACCTTTGGGTATTTCCCAGCTCAGTCTTCAGGTTCTTGTCAAATGATCAGACTCAGCTGGGCGTGTTGGCTCATGCTTGTAATCTCTGCATTTTGGGAGGCCAAAGTGGGCGGATCATGAGGTCAGGAGTTCGAGACCAGCCTAGAACATAGTGAAACCCCGTCTCTACTAAAAAGGCAAAAAATTAGCTGGGCATGGTGGTGGGTGCCTGTAATCCTAGCTACTCGGGAGGCTGAGGCAGGAGAATCACTTGAACCCTGGAGGTGGAGGTTGCCGGTAGCCGAGATCACACCACTGCACACCAGCCCAGGTGACAGTGCGAGATTTCACGTAGAAAAAAAAAAAAACAAAACAAAGCAAAAAAAAGATCAGACTCCTACCCAGTGGACCTATTTTGGTGCTGACACACACAGAGCTTCCAGTCAATTGTGGATGCATCCTTCTTAAGCAACAAACAACAAAGAGTAACCATACATTTGAGGAAGCCCTTGAACTTAAAAAAAAAAAAAAAAACAAAAACTTTGAAAATAGGTATTAGAGTGAGCAGCAACTTAAAACTTTTATTTACATCTTTAAAATTAAGAGAAAAGTTCATTGGAAGTAAGCTCAACATTTTAGAAAACAATCAAAATAAAAAGGAGCTCTTATAAGTTAAATATTATAGAAGACTTGGAAAATAAAGTTTAGCAAATCTTCCAAAAAGTCAGAGATAGATAATATGGGAGAAGCGATGTGGAAGCTAGACTACTGACCCAGGGGATACAGCATTCAAGTAGTGGGAATTCCAGAACGAGAAAACCAAGGGCAGCAATTATCAAAGAAATGATACAGAAATTTCTCAGAACCGAAGGACATGTGGCTCCAAATTGAAGATACTTCTGAAAGGCAAGGACAATATAAAAAAATACATTATCATGAAATTTTGCAGTATAGAGAATACAGAAAGAATTTGAAGGTTTCTAGGGAGAAGAAAATCAGGTCACATACAAATAATTAGAAATGGTATTGAATGGAAATTAGAAGACAACGAATCAATGTATTAATATTTGAGAGGCAAAATAATTTCTCACCTAGAATTCTTTACCCAATAACAAAACTATGAATATTGCAATAATATTCATAGCCAAACTATGAATTACTAGGTAAAATAAAATATTTTCATAGATGTGGGACTTTAGAGTGTTACATCCTGTGTATGTTTAGAAAAAGCTGAAGGATGAGCTAGTAAACCAAGGAAGAGGGAGATATAGAAGCCAGGAAAGGGGAGCAAGGAGAAGTCCCAGGACTACAGTAATTCAACAGGCTTAGTAGAGCAAGCAGTATCAATTAGAAGAGCGTGGAGGGCTCAGAAGAAAAGGCTCCAGAGAAAATTAACAGGTAGATTATGTGATTATCTTAATTTAATTAATGCAGCTATAGGTTGAGTATCCCTTATTCAAAATGCTTGGGACCAGAAGTGTTTTGAATTTCAGATTTTTTCAGATTTTGGAATATTTGCATAAACATCATGAGATATATTCAGGATGGGACCCAAGTGTAAACACAAAATTTATATTTTAAATATATCTTATACACAAAGCCTGTAGGTAATTTTATGTAATATTTTAAATTTTGTGCGTGAAACAAAGTTTTGACTGCATTTTGACTATAATCTGCATTTTTCACTTGTGGAAACATGCTGACTCTCAGAAAGTTTCAGATTTTGGACGTTTCTGAATTTCAGATTTTAGGATTAGAGATGCTCAACCTGTATAATAGAATACCACAGAGACTGGTTAACTTATAAAGAAGATATATTTATTTGGCTCATGGTTCTAAAAGTTGGGCAGTCCAAAATCGAGGGGCTGCATCTGGTGAGGGCCTTCTCATTGCATAATAACATGGCAGGGAGGCATCACAAGGCGAGGAAGCAGTGGGAGAGACAGAGAGAGAGTAGTGGATGAACTCATTCTTTTTATCAGGAACCTACTCCAAAGATAACTAACCACTCCTATGATAAGGTCATTAATCCACTCATGAGGGCAGAGCCCCCATGACCTAATCAGTTTTAAGGATTCCACCTTTCAATACTGTTATAACAATACTTAAATTTCAATGTGGGTTTTAAGGGGACATTCAAACCATAGCAATGGTGTTGAAAAATGTATTTTTGAAAGGTATATTTGGAAAGAATCTGTGATAGAGACAGAGAACTTGAGCAAACAAAAACATAAGCAATTTTATTTTGGAGGGCAGATATTCTTTGAATGAACACCATGCCAAAACTAGGCCAGATGACAGCTTGGCTTTGTAGAGGTTACAGAAAGACAAGAGTGAGGAACAGCACTATAAAGGAGTGAGCACAGGTGGCAGGAAGAAGATGGTTTTCCTTCCTTATGTTTAAAATTGATAAGAAATCGCCATATAATTGTTTAGAAATACACAAGTAGAAATAAAAAATAGGTACAGTGTTTGAAATGGGACTTGGAGTAGAATGCTGGTCTGATGGAATACTGCTACTTTTTCATTATTATAATGGGAATGGACTTTTAAAACTGTATTAATGCATAACTTTGATAAAAATGCATACACTAAATACTAATTGTGATAAGTGCCATGAAAATAGGAATACTGTAATGAGAATAATGGAGTAGGTAGTACAAGATGCAGGGCAACATTCTTTAGATGATATGGTCAGAGAAGACCCCTCTAAACCTTAACAATGAGAAGGAATATTGATTGTGTTGATAGAGTATGAGTGTTTCCAGACAAGAGTGCAGTCTGTGAGAATACTCTAAGCTCAAAAGGAGCTTGAGAAACTCATGGATCTGAAAGAAGGCTGGAGACTAGTGATGAAGGCAGATGTAAGAGATAAGGTTGAAGAGAGGTAGGCATGAGTCAGATTATACTAGGTCCTGGCAGTTCATGAGTTGGTATAACTTTTCTTTTAACGCAAGGTACCATCTGCATAAAATGCCCTTAATTCCTCTTTTATACTAGATGGAAACCTAACATGTCCTCCATTAACAAACTTTTGCTGAATGCCTGCCATGTGCGTTTTAAATGAATATTAAGTTTGCATTAGAGGTGGATGTTTATACTGAGTTACATGAGTCTATATGTGAACCAGAGGATTTTCAGGTATATTAATTATTGACTAGCTTTGAAAGGGAACCAATCTAAACAGAATTTTTCTTTTAAGTTCTATTGACTGAAATCTCTGATGTATCTTGCCAAGAGATTTTACACCTATATATGATTTGAGGGGTCATTAAAGATTATTTTAAGATTGGATTTTGGCTTTTTATTGTTATAGTTATTATGGAGTTTGTGTATGTTTAAGGCCAGCAAAGTCTAGGGAGATTGAATTCTGGTTTTGAAAAATATCTACCTTTTAAAAGTAAATTTTACTCATTATTACTAATTGCTTGAGAAAATTTGTTATCAAAATTGTGGGATATATGAATTAATCTCATAACAAAAAACTAATTATTTAAAATAACTTATTACAAGAATTTTCTTTAAAAAGATACTTAAAGGAGATTTCATTTCATAGTATATGTAGAAAAGCTAAAATAAGTGTGTCTGTGTATCTTATACAGGGCAGTCTCTCCCTACAAATCTTTTTCCTTCCTGTCCCTAAGCTCCCCACAACTGTCATTTTACCCAATACCTACTGACTCCTCTTTGTCCCATTTATTTACTAGGTGCTTAATGGGTATTAGGCACTGTTCATTTTGCTGTTGTTAGCTTTGTAGAGCATTGTGTTTGGACGTATTAAAGGACCTTTTTCTGACTTATTTTTCTTAAACAATGTAATTAGTATAGAATTACCAACAGCTCAGATCTGCCACTAAACTAAATATTGAGAGATACTTACTTTTAGCCTCTGTTCTCTTCCAGGTATATTATCCAAATTTTCTGTGTCATTGTTTTTTACAGGTATGCTGGAGCAATGGAAAGATTGCAAGCAGAGACTGAACTTATTAATAGGGTAAATAGTACTTACCTTGTGAGGCACAGGACCAAAGAGTCAGGAGAATATGCAATTAGCATTAAGTAAGTAGGACAAGTACTTTTACAGAAATAGATTTCCTGTTTTCATAATTGCATAGACCATCTGACATGTATAACACTTAAGTTGAAAACCAAAGTTCTAATTGAAGAAGAAATAATGCATCTATCCAGACAGTTCATTAATACTTGAAAATATATCTTTGAAAAACAGTAAAAAGTGTTATAGGCTGCTAATTGGCATATTAGATTTCTTTCATAATATTGTGTTTTGGTGTTTTGATGTGTGTATATTTCTAGTAAATACTAACAATATAAATTTCTAGATTTTTGTCTTATTTTTCTTTTTTTTAATTTTTTAATTTTTTTATTTTTATTTTTTGCACACAAAACAATAAACATTTTCTAAAAGTACATACAAACAAAAAGATGCATATCAAACATATTAGGAAGGTTGCACATGGGAAGACAGGGAATAGAAATGGGGGGTGGGAATTAAAGAAAATAAATAAGAGAGGGACTTTGTATGGATCAATGATAATAACTCAATCCTCTATTTGACAAAGAAGAAGGAGAAGGAAGAGGAAGAAAAAGAAAGTGGGATAAAGGATCAGAAAGGGAGGAAAATAGAAAAAATTAGAGTATGACTCCAGGGTAGACCTGTTTTGTTGTCGCTTGGTTGGTTGGTTGGTTTGTCAGTTGTATTTTTCATATGTTTCGCCATGTTGGCCAGGCTGGTCTCGAGCTCCTAGCCTCAAGTGATCAACCCTCCTCGGCCTTCCAGAGTACTGGGACTGCAGGCGTGAGCCACCACGTCCAGCCCCCACATTGCTTCTGGCCTCTGTGGTAGACCTCCCAGATGGGGCGGCCGGGCAGAGGCGCTCCCCACATCCCAGACAGGGCAGCCGGGCAGAGGCGCTCCTCACTTCCCAGACGGGGTGGCCGGGCAGGGGCGCTCCTCACTTCTTCCCAGACAGGGCGGCCGGGCAGAGGCCCTCCTCACTTCCCAGACGGGGCGGCTGGGCAGAGGCGCTCCTCACTTCTTCCCAGACAGGGCGGCCGGGCAGAGGCGCTCCTCACTTCCCAGATGGGGCGGCCGGGCAGAGGCGCTCCTCACATCCCAGAAGGGGCGGCCGGGCAGAGGCGCTCCTCACTTCCCAGACTGGGCGGCCGGGCAGAGGCGCTCCTCACTTACCAGGCCGGGCGTCTTATTTTTCTATATTCTCAAACTGAACGTAATAAATTGTGCATAATGAATAGTCAAATCCAACCTCCCTTCTCACTTCAAATATTGGTTGTATCTTCAACCAATCCAGTAAATATATTTTGTTAATTAGCTGTCACCAGCGTATTGGCATAGGTATATATTTTTGTCTGCAGAATTAATTCCTATAATGTTATTGGGGCATGCCCTCTGGTAATTATTGATTTCTAGTGATTAAAAACACATTTATATTCATAAGTTATTTATTGCCCACAGGTACAATAATGAAGCAAAGCACATCAAGATTTTAACAAGAGATGGCTTTTTTCACATTGCAGAAAATAGAAAATTTAAAAGTTTAATGGTAAGCATTGATTATTTCTTTTCAATCTGAGATCCTTATTTTTCTTTTGTTAGAAAGGTCATTTTAATTCTATAGTTTCTTGGAAATTTTGCTCACTGTAAAGTTATTTAAAGAGAATCATATTCTAATTTTGCAACAAAATCCTGAAAATTCTAATTTATAAATCTCTAAGTTTTATATTGCTCAAGTCATATTCTTCATTGTAAATTGTTTGCAGGTTTAGATAGAGTTTTGGTTTGTGTTTAAATGATACAGCAGGTTTTTAATATACGTTTCTTTCCTCTTTTTTCTTCCTTTGCGTCTATGTCCTGATTCAGGAAGAAGACAGTATTTTAAATTATAACACAAAAAGTTGTAATTAGTAAAATATGTCTAATGTTTAGGTTCATTTTTTATAAAATGCAATATAAAGTCAAATTGAAGAGATTTTTGTATTTTCTGACATTTTAAGTGATCTCTACCGTGGTTCTCATTCATTACCTTGGATAATTATGCATTAACAAGTAACATTTTTGCCACTTAACCGTTGATATTTCATAGGAATTGTATATTTAAATGGAAATAGTATATTGTCAAATCACATCAAATGAATAAGGATTATTCCCACAGTTTAAAAAAAAAGAACTTATTCATACTTTTGTTAGCATGTAAGAATGTTTTGTGTATGTCATTTAAACAATGTGTATATGTCATCATGTATGCGTTACTAACAGTAAACTCTAAATTCACATTTCCTTAAGTGGTCTCAAGTATGTTTCTCAAGTTTGGTAGTTTCTTGAGATAATGAAGAGTTTGATATAGGACATAAGATGCATTTGCACTGCTAAGTACCTTGAGTAACATTGGGAAGGACCACTCATTGATTGAACCATCAATCAAATGATACATACTGCATCCTTCCAAAAAACATCTCAAAGCACTTTGCAGATGTTAACATTAAAGTTAAACTGAGTGTAAGGGAGCCTTACAAAATTGGCCAGCTTGAATGCCTTATCCAAAAATGTAGAACTGCTTCAAGGCAGGTGTCAGTGTTTTAAAGAAATTGAAGCATCTTGAGTTGAAAGAAAAATAAGAAAATCTCTATGGATGTAAAGATCATTCCCAGTTCAAAAGCGAAGGATGGGCAGCAAGGTCGTGTCCTGGAAAATGTAAACTCTGTCAAATTTGTAACCAAGATCCAGACATCCTCCCTGCTGGAAGTAACTTACATTCTGTTGAAACAAGCAGGCTGAGCACAGAGAGAATTGGACCAGAGGAGGTTCTTCATAAAATGAAAACTTGGAGGGAGGTGGCAAGTGGATGCACAAATAATGAATGACAGACACAGCTGAGACATGATAAAAGCACACACAGGGGCTCTCCACATCTCTGCAAGACATACCAGCTTGAGCTTTCACCTGCAGAACTTCCTTGGATGGTAATGAGGCTGCTCCACAGTGTTATAGTTACTACGGGACTTAAAAAACTGCTGCAGGGCCAAAGATAACTGCAGCCTTGCAGACTTTGAAAGTAGCAAAAGTAACTCCCATCAGAGGAGACAAGCAAAGAAGATGAAAGGAATAGTCACTGAAAAGGGCTAATCAATTTAGCTTTGTGTCACCTGGGTTCAGCTCAAGGAAGTTCTTCAGAAGCCAAGGTTAGATGTGAAAAGCCAGTAATACCACAGTGACCTGGATTAGTAGACACAGATGCATGAGTTCCTATCTGCATGTAAAAGCTGTGATTATAGTGAAAGCAATAGAGATCCAGCATAAAAAAAAAAAATTGTGCCAGAGAGCCTTAAAAGTTTCTACAATGATATTCTCTGGAAAAATAACTAAAAGTACTTGTCACAGGACTAAAGTAAGCTTTTCTTATATGTTATGTATAAAATCTCAGCAATGCCACTATTAGAGACACGCGCATATGTGTTTTTTTCTCCATATCCGGGCATCTTTTGTAAGGAAGCACGTATCACAGCATGTTAAAGGGAAGGGACTAAGAATTTTAGCAAAGCAAAATGAAACTAACAAACATTAGCAAAGGATGTAATTGTGAAAGAAAAACAAGGAGCTGGAAAAAAAATCTCAGTATCAGAAAAGCGCTTTTTATCAAGTTTAGCAAATAACTATAAAAATTGCTGAAGAGGCAGCTGAACTAATCTGAAGCTACCCCTCGTTTTTGTTTCTGCTCATTTGTTGAGCAAATTTATATTGAGTCCTTACTATTTGAAATCACTTTCTGGAGAACTCAAAAGGACTTAACCATTCTAAAAAGAAGCTTAAGAATCAGTAAATACGTCTACACCGAGAACCTCACCATAGAGCAGTCCTTGGAACCTATGCTGGGAAATGCCACATGGATACTTGGTCAGAAGAAATGGCTCATGTTTTAGCAATCTGAACTTCTGGAAGGAGGTAGAAGATGATTAATGGGTGTGAAGGCTTCTCAAAATCAAGATCATACAAACTTCAAGGAGTTACTTTTTATCATGTTGGAGTCAAATAACACAATTCTCTATTATAAGTAAGGAGTGATCTGTGGATTTGAGTTGTTTCTTAAGAATAGTTCAGTATCCTTTTATTATTGGTATTAGTATACTCTTCTATCTGTGAAACACAATAGGGCCTGGAATTAAATTTAAACCTGGAAAGCATGTAAAACATAAGCAAACTCCAGAGCTTCTTTTAAATTAACTGGTTTCTCAATGAGAAGACTGACCTTAGGTGGTTATGACCTAACCTTTTTCCCTTGAGTTTCAATAGCTTGGTTAATCAGAATCTTTATTTTTCTTAGTCATTAAATTCAAATCCTAAATGAATTTCTGTATCCAGATTACAAGGCATTAATTTTGTTCTAATTTTCATGTATGCCAGACAGTCTGTGTCCAAATGCTGTTTATAAACCATCTCCATTGCCTGTTTCCTTGGTAATTGGAATGACTGGCTCTCACTCATTATTTTTAAGAGACTTGAATTGTTGACACTGCTGTGTCAGTGTGAGATAAGGAAAGCTTAGCGATTTCTTTTGTTTAGAATCTTCTTATTTACTTGTTGTACCTGAAGGTCAATGACTATTAAAGCAGGGGTGGATTAGACTAAAATACAGAAAGCATAAAGGCAAATTGGAAAAGATCCATGGTAACACTATTTAGTTCTACCCAGTTAGAAACATGTAGGAAGATTTACCCTCATAAGACTGTAAAAATGGAACTAAAATATCTTCCATGCTTAGTGAAGTGATAAAGAGTGTTTTGCAGCTTACTAAGTAAGCTGCATGACCCTAGGCCTTGGAAAACTCATTTTTTCTTCCATAAAATTTGGGGGTGGGCGAGTATTAAATAATCACCAAATCCGTTTTCAGTATGATAATTCTATGGTTTCTAGCCAAATTCACATAAATTGTAATTCATAGCAAAAATCATAAAATTCATATTACCTATAACAAAATTATGTTGAAGTTCAAAGCTATGGCTTATAATTCCTTTCAAGTTTGTTTTCACATTTACTAAAGAAAATAACACATTTTACTCAATTTAAGTAATAAGACTAAGAGAAAACTCTTCGGTATCGTTTGTATCAGTGACATTGTGTGTGTGTGTGTGTGTGTGTGTGTGTGTGTGTGTGTGTGTGTGTGTGTGTGTATTCCAGAGACCTCACAAAATTTTGCTTTTAAAAATGCATTTTGCATTTAAAAAAAATGAATAGCAATATTGGTCAGTAAGTAGAATTTAATTCTATACCTTGTCTGTGCAAAACACGTTAAAATTCACCAAAATACAAATGCGTATTCTGATCATTGAAACCATTTTGGAGACACAAACTTCTACATGGTCTTTTGTTTCTTTTTTTCTTGGTTTTTAAATGTCGGTCTGATCACAAATTTCTTGCTTCAACAAGGACCCACATTATCTGGGCCCAAGGAAGAAAGGAAGAAATACATATTTTTCAAGTTATAGATATAATATTTGGAAGACCCTAACATCTTAAGTCTAAGAAAACAAAGTTCCTAGTACATCATGAACACATAGCAAAAACTATTTCACTTTTGCCTCCCTGTTTTTTGTGTGTGTGTTTTTTGGTGTTTTGTTTTGTTTTGAGACAGATTTTCGTTCTTGTTGCCCAGGCTGGAGTACAGTGGCAAAGTCTCGGCTCACTGCAACCTCCACCTCCCAGGTTCAAGTGATTCTCCTACCTCAGCCTCCCAAGTAGCTGGGATCACAGGCACCTGCCACCACACTTGGCTAACTTTTTTGTATTTTTGGTAGAGACAGGGTTTCACCATGTTGGCCAGGTTGGTCTCGAACTCCTGACTTCAGGTGATCCACCTGCCTCAGCCTCTCAAAGTGCTGGGATTGCAGGCATGAGCCACCATGCCCGGCCCTTGTTTTTGTATTTACATTTGCTAGGCACTATTTGCTAATATTATGATACAGTTAAGAGCACAGACTTTGAATAAAGATGCTAGCTATGTGACTTTGCATAAGTTCACTCACCTCACTGAGATTTGAGCTTCAATGGGAATAAGGCCCATTTCATAATGTTCTTGAGTGAAGGTTATAAGAAGCCATGTAAAGGGCCTGGCACATGGGATAATGGGGTAGCTGTTATGATTTTTCACATGTATTAGGTACTTTATATATTCTTTGTTATCATCTGTGAAATGGTTTATTAGCCCCATTTTATAGGTGAGATTGAAAAATTGCCATTTGCCTTATCCAATGCTTTAGCCAAACTATGCTGCTTTTAGCTTATGAAAGGTGGTCTTTGTTTATCACCTTTATGTCTGTTTCCAGCCTGCCTGCTCTACCTAAAATGATCTTTCCCTGGTTCCTGGCTATTGTAATTTTACTAGTTCTGAAGTTTAAGCCAAGCTACTTGTATTACAAAACTTTCCATCACCCTTCCCATTGGATACACAAAACAAAGTTCTCTCTCCTGCCTTTGAACTTTCCCTTCCAGGATGAGAACTCCTCAAGGGCAGGAGGCTTATCTTTATAATCTCTGTGACCCCTGAAGCTCCTGGTACAGTGCATTCCACAACATACTCCAGTTTTGTCGTAAATAATAAATCATTGATGATTCTCTTTTTCTTCTTTCAACTGATTTTTGGACTCATTGATTTGTCTGGGGAACTTTGAACATAACCACTGAACAGAGATATTAAGTTGATGGCAGTGGGATTTTTAGAAGAAACGAGTGGTTTTTTTTTTCAGTTTTTTTTTAAATTTTATTTTTAAAAAGGTGCTCCAATAGAAACACTGAATAATTAAGTTAAAAGTGATTTTTCTTTTATTTTAATTTCAGATATTTATAAGAAATTTTATATCTACAGTACTCATTTGATGATAAGATACGGTTTTTTTTGTTTGTTTTTTTTTTTTTTTTTGAGACGGAGTCTCACTCTGTCACCCAGGCTGGAGTGCAGTGGCGCAATCTCGGCTCACTGCAAGCTCCGCCTCCCGGGTTCACGCCATTCTCCGGCCTCAGCCTCTCCGAGTAGCTGGGACTACAGGCGCCCGCCACCACGCCCGGCTAATTTTTTTTGTATTTTTAGTAGAGACGGGGTTTCACCCTGGTCTCGATCTCCTGACCTCGTGATCCGCCCGCCTCGGCCTCCCAAAGCGCTGGGATTACAAGCTTGAGCCACCGCGCCCGGCTGATAAAATACGTTTTTATTGTGAATTATTATTCAGTTTCAGTTTACAGTAGAGAGATTCAGATTTCTGCAGAATCTATGAAACCAACCTGTGAAATTTTCTGAAACCATAGTCTGAAGGATGGCATGTGGTTATTACATTAGGTTTAGATGTATTTAAGACAAATTATTTATAAGAGAAAATTGGAAAGAATTACATTGACCTCTGTGAGTAGCAGATATGCGGAGCTATGACAGGTACTGTACTTCATCAGAAACTAAAAACGATGTCAAGTACCATTTGTGCTGTATCAACTTTTGTTTACCACGAAAAAGTGTAAGTTTGTTTTTCTGCCATTTTGAAAGAAAATAAGTGCAGGAAACTAGAAATTGCTATATATTCAGCAAGCAGCTGTTCCTTTTATTTTGGTTTAGAAAGGCAAGTATTTCATAAATAAGAACAATAATTACTACTCTGAAACTGAGGTTTAGTATTGTTTCTTTTCATTTGCTACATCTGACTGAAGACGGGGTGTTCTCCATCTGTGAATAACAATAGGGGGTAACTCTTATTATTAATGGCCTGAGTAACAAGGACAGCTGTTAGGTAGGTGTCATGTACATCCAGACAGCAGGGAGAGATTCTAATTTGCTTAATCTTCCATATACCTATGGAAAATTTAGCATTAAATTGGTCATCCTTGTATTGTATTTATGTGCTCAGGAGTTCATGTGTTCGAGAACAAAAGTATCCTTATCAAAAATTGTTTGATTCTTTTTTCCAAAGGAACTTGTGGAGTACTACAAGCATCATTCTCTCAAGGAAGGGTTCAGAACCTTAGATACAACTCTGCAGTTTCCATACAAGGAGCCAGAACATTCAGCTGGACAGAGGGGTAATAGAGCAGGCAACAGCTGTGAGTATTGTAATTGAGAATACAATTTGCTGTCACTTAAAAATTAGAGGCACAATAACATTAAACATCTTCATTCCAAATTTGAAAATATAACCAATGGATGTGCTAATGCATGAGCAAGGACTTCTTTTCTGGAGTTAAGCAGAGTCAGATGGACCAACAGGCTTGTGAATATGTATAATTATAGATCTTTATGGCAAATTAAAAATTATGTTTATGTTCAAAAAATCCATCAGAAACGTAAAAGATATGCTAATATTTACATTTTATAATTTTCATTGACTTTTATAGTAACTAAACTCTTTTTAACTTACATGTAATATGTGTGGTCATAATTCTGTTTGAGTAATAGTATTTAAGCAGGGCTGGTACACAGCTCTCCAGTTAGCCTAGTATCTGAAATCTGCTTATGGTCTATTTCAATGACGACTTTAAGAATTTTGACATTACTAATGTGTTTTTTTGGATGCTAGTATTTCTAAAACCATACATTAGCCACTTTCTTTCAGAATGAGCCGTGTGCCACAACGAATCACAAAAGATTAGCATGCAAACAAAAACATGTTATGGTTGGACTGTGAGTCTAAGTCGAAAACCTTTTTTCTCATTGTTTAATGTTACATAGTCTTCCTGGAGATAGATATAGCATGTAACAAAAAAATTGAAAAATGTCATCAAGAAGGTGTGATTTTATTTTCTTAATTTGATATCATTTTATTTTTTTAAAATAAGTGTTTTGGGGAAGAAGTGAATACAATTTCATTACTCTTAGAATCTTTAGCCTAAGCAAAACTGGGATATCTAGAGGTATTTGAAAACAGAATTTGCATCAGTTTAATATAAGTTTATATTTTTCCCTAAAAGCAGAAAGTGAAAGGGGAACAGGTAATGCTCTGGGTTTCAACAACATCAGTGAAGTTTTATACATTTCAATTCAAGTAAACAAACAATCTGTCACATCAACTGACATGTTTTTTATTCAAGTGACTTAATATATGTTCTCCTCACAGTGCTCAATGATGTATGCCTAAGCTCGTGCAATGAAAGTAGAGTGAACTTTATTTTAAAACTTTAAACACCTATTAGATTTTATCTTGTTATTTTTTAGCCCAAGATTACCTGATTATTTTAGATTCTGAAATAGGCGTAATTTTTGTTCATTCAAAAATGGAGGTTTTCTCTAAAAAAACAATTTTCCTACCAATTTCTTAAAACTCTGTTGAAGCTATGACATTTCCCCCAGCATGAAACATGTAATTTTCAAAGCTCTGTTTCTTTGCCTTCCCAGCAGCAAGAGATAATAAAAGTTGCCAGGGAGGTCGGTTAGATGAAAAATCCGGTTTGAGTTGTTCACTTAGCTCTGGAGAGCCTAGGAGGGAGAAGTGGGCAGACAGGGAGAACAGATGTCCCATATTAGGTAGGCAGGTCGCTAACCCTCATATGTCACTCTATGGTTCACTCCCAGCCAATTCGTTCGTGTTTAGTACGTGGAGGTACTCAGAGAATGTTGCCCGGCAATGAATGAAGTTGCCTAACTTAAAATTCTGTCTCGTGTTTAATGAAGTATTTAATGCTCAACTTGTTTGACAACTAAAAAGGGAATTACAGGGCTTTTTCTTAAAAAAAAGCATAGCCAGTAGAATGTCTTTGAATATCCATGCTAGCCCCAGATAAATTTTTCAACAAATAAACTCATGAGTTCAAACTTCCCTACCCAGGCTTTTTAAGAGATTCTGACAACTTGAGTCAAGCCACTAAAACTTTTTTTTGTAATTGTGAAGGGAAAGCAAACAATTCATTTAAAATTTTATATTTGTTATAGTTTGGTTTTGTTCATCAATGATTCATTCATTCATTAAACAGATATATATTAAACACCTAACACACACAAGGCACTGTTCTGGTTCTGGGATATAGCAATTAAGAAGACAAAGTTCCTACCTTTATGGAGTTTACATTTTAATGGGGAAACTCAGGCAAGTCTGGCTTGGAGGAGTTTCATAGTTTTATATAGAGTGGTCAGGGAAGATCTCCCTCATAAAGCGACTCAGAAGGAGAGAAGGGGAGTAGGTTGGTAATGATTGCACAGTGGTTAACACTCCAAGATTAGTCATTCGTTACTGCAAAGAAGGATTACAATCTTAGATCAAATTTGTGATACCATTCCAGTGTTTTATTTACTTTATACTAACTTTGTATAAAATTAGAGGAAGACTAAGATGGTTCTGAGGACTACGTGAGGCGTTCTATATAAAGCACTTAGCATAGTGCTCTTACATGGTAAACAGTAAAAGTTACTGCTGACTCTACAACTTCTACTTCCTCTACTACTGCTGCTACTTCTCTTATTCTAACACAGTACTTTCCTATATTTCTAAGGCTTGAATACATTTACTAATTATGACTCATAGCAATGTAAATCTTTGCCTTTATGATTTTTTAAATATAACTTGCTTTTTTTTATACCGAGTCTTGATAAAAGCTCACCCTTAAAGAAAGACTGCTTCTATTTTTATGCATTTTATATATCCCAGGAAGTGGTAAGGAGGAAATGCTGCATGTTTGTATAGAAAGATTGTGCAAGATGTCTTCATATTGCTTACCTTTGGTTCATAGCTTTAGGTATGCTGCTATCATCTAAAAATAACATTTGCCAAGCATTATTACCTTGGGATACTGGGTTGGACAGAAATGGCATCTCCATTACTTCTAAAAGGCCTTGGAGGATACAGAGCAGGCAAGGTAAAGCTTGGAACCATTCTGTGTTCTGAGTGGAGGTTGAGAATAGAACTTCAACTCCTGAAACCTGCTGTTTATTATTATTATTATTATTATTTTTAAATAATCTAGTCACCTTGGAAAAGAAAGCCCCAGGGCACTGTAGTGGCCACTTACTTTTGGGCTACTCTAGGTTAGAATGTTCTTAGAATGTTTACCAATTATTTTTTCAAGTATGTACAATGTGGTAAGATTATGACAGGACTATGCAAATGGAAAGTAACATTTAAAAAGATATTGATTAGAATTAAGCAATTGTCCAAAGTATTGGGCAAGGAGCATAACATTTTAAAGTTAGGAGCCCATTGTAGGCTGTCTCTCAGCCTGTCTCCCAGAGTGATGGGATTTTATCTTTGTCTTTGGAATGACTTAAGAGCATTTCTAAGTGGGAAGAAAAGAGAGAAAGAAAAAGAACAAAGAGAGAACTCAGGCATAGCAGGGAGCTCTTGGGCTTCCTCTAGAAACTTCAGTGACTCCATGAAAGATGTTCTATGGATCTTTGTAAAAATCCCATTATTTTCCAAAATGGTCATCTCAAACCTGCCTTAGATTGCTGTAGATTTACCTGTAGGGCTTGTATATTTGAAGGGCATTAAATTGACTTTTGCCTTTCTTGCTCTACAATGAACACTTAATTATTTTGAGGTCTGCCAGAGTAGCTGTCTGACCTTAGGCGAGTCACTTAGCTGTCTGGGCCTTAGCTTTCTCATCTGATGAATGAGGAATGAAATTAGAGATTTTATAATGTTCTTTTAAAAATAGCATCTTAGGTTTTTTCCTTTGTTTGCATGAGAGAAGTAGATAAGGTAATGTTAACAGATTGGTGCATTAGGAAAAGTTGTATGTTTAGCTATTTTGTGACCCATAGGCAGACCTTAAATATTTTGCCAAGTTTTTATTTGTAGAGAATTAGGTGGGCCACAGAGTAGAGTTGGGTAATTTTTTAAAATGGCTATCACTATATTTATATAATATCCAAGTATCTTCTGTAAGAACTTATTAATTACAAAAGGGTAATAGTAGTAACCAAGTGATCGAAGTTAACGTCACTAATAATGGGACAAATAAATATCATGTACCTCCTAATATAATGCTCCAAGTAGGGCACACCAACACTTTGGTGGTATTATTGTCCCCAAAAAGCATAAGTGGAATCTAATCATGAGGAAACGTCAGACAATCCCAAACTAAAAGACATTCTGCAAAATAATTGGTCTATACTCTAAAACTTTCAATGTCATTAAAGTCTGAGGAACTGTTTCAGATTAAAGGAGACCAAGAGATGTGACAACTACATGTAACATGTGGTCTTGGATTGAATCCTAGAACGGGTTGGGAAGATACATACACACACACACACACACACACACACACACACACACGTGTATGTATATATATGTGTGTGTATAGTAACATATATTTTGTATATGTTATAAAATATGTGTGTATATATGTTGCTATAAAAGATGTGATACAATTGGCAAATTTCGAATAAATTCTCTTGATTAAAAAATAGTACCGCATCAATGCAATTTTCTGCTTTTGATAATTGTACTGTGGTTATACAAGAGAAGAGAATACCTTTGTTTCTCGGGAACGAGTGCTGAGTATTTAGTAATAAGGGGCATTATGTCTGCAATTTATTCTGAGGTGGCTCAGGAAAAATACATAGATTGATAAAGCAAACATCATAAAATGTTAACATTTGAGGAGTCTGAATGAAAAATATGTGGGAATTCCTTTTGCTCTCCTCGCTACTTTAAGTCTGAAATATTTCAGAATAGAAGTTTCCAGTTGTGGAGATGATCCCATTTGCTGGCTATATCTGAAGAATTGGGGGTAGTGACAGTGTCCTTCTTTTGCCTGCTTCAGACATAGAAGGGTCTGGTCCATTGATTTCAGGACATGTGAAACACTAGCATGTACTGAACAGATCATATTTGAAGCCATCTGTTCCTTACCTGTGACCTCATTGGATTTGCTTCATTCATTCATTCATTTATCCCTTTATCCTGCAAATATTTTCAATACTTAGCATGTGCTAGGCCTTGTGCTAGATACTGGAATTATAATAGTGAATAAGATTCACAATCTGGTGAACAAGAACAGACAAAAACAAACCCCTTCAATAATCACAAATTTTGATCATCTTTATGAAGCTGAAGCGTAAGTGCAAGGAAATGGGAGCAGGGCCATTTAGCCTTCAGGGTCAAAGAAGGGCTTTTTGAAGAAGTGACAGTCAGGCTTAACTTAAAGGATCTGCGAGAGCTGACAGGGTGTGGGGTGGTGGCCAGTAGGGAACCTGTGTAGCGTAGAGGTCACTTGTGTGAAGGCTCATAAGCAGGAGAGAACTTCATATGTTTAAGGAACTGAAAAAGGACCAATGTGTTGGGAGTATAGTAAGTGGATTCTGATATTTGCAATAGGAAAGTATTGAAGTTTTACAGACAGAAAATGGCATGAACTGATTTACATTGTCTTAAAAGACCACTGACTGCTCCTGAGGAGTGGCCTGGAGGGAGGCATGCACAGAGGGGAGATGAGTTAGGAGGCTATTGCAGATGTCCATGAGAAGGATAAGCATGCTTTGGACATAAGTTGCATACTGACAGTAGGGAAGGACAGTGGCAGGTTTGCATATATCTTAGAGGTTGAGTTGATTGGATAAAGGATTTGAAATCAAATTAGTACAAGTATGGTACATAAGTATTTGCTTTGGACAACTGGCAAGTGATAAAACCATTGACAAACCAGGAAACAGAAGAGATAGAACAGATTTAAGAGAAAAGGGAATATATTCAGTTTTGCACAATGTTTAGGTACCTGCGGATATTCAATGGTTCAGGATGCAGCTGGCACTGAGGAGAGTGGTCTGGATTGAAGGTAGAATTTTATGAATCATTAGTACTCCATTTCATAGTTCACATAGAATATAGTGATGTGAGAATTATAGGCATTTGTATATAGGCTTAATTTCTTCTGGGGCATTGTTTGCTGGAGCCCTAGGAGCCAGGACCCTTTGCTTGTCATTTTCAATTGTACTTTTGCACATGCCTTGCATGAAATAGCCTCAGAAGGGGCTAAATAAGAGAAGTCAGAGTCTAAGGTTCACAGGAGACACAGCAGATATTAGAGTGCTAAGTTGAAACTGGAAAAGCATGGGAATATGGGTGAGTTTGAAAACAAAATGTAGATCAGCATGTTCCTTTCAGTGTGGTGACAAATAGTGTAGCAATTCTTCAAAGATTGACGAAGGCTACTTTTGTCATTGGAGCCATAAGGTTGACCTTGCAGGAAGAAGTAGAAGCCAGAACAGAGCCTAGGCTGTCTCTCCCTGGGTGTGGTCTCTTTACTGCCACCCACTGTCCCCATTATTCTATTCACCATCCAACAACATGCTTATCCTTCATTTTTAGTCAGTATTTTGGGTAGAAACAGAAACTTGGATAATTTGTGTCATATTTATTTAACTCAGTAGAACATAAAGTAGCATTCTTATTCCTGATAATTCCTTAAACATCCTAATAATTCCTTAACTACTATTTATTAGTTATATTACAATATAATGGAGACAATATTTATTATCTCCTTCGTACAGGTTCCCAACCATCCACTTAACTTAGTTTCTCCCTTGCCCTTTTAATTCAGCATTCCCATATTCACCTGCCTTTATTTTCTGATTTTATTGTATCCTCAGTTTTTTTGTCATCTTTTCCTTGGTCATTTTGCAATTGGGTTTGATATGACCTAATTTTATTCTGGTAATTTAAATATTTGTTTTAATCTCATTATATTAGTTTCCTAGAACTGCTGTAAAATTACCACGAACCAAGTGGCTTAAAACAACAGAAGTTTACTCTCTCACCCATCTGGAGGCCAGAAGTTGAAAACCAAAGTGTTAGCAGGGCTAATACTTCCTGGAGGCTCTGAGGGATAATCCCTCCCAAGCTCCTCTCCCAGTTTCTACTGGCAGTCCTTGGCATGGCTTGGTTTATAGATGCACCGCTCCAGTCTCTGCTGGTCTTCACATCACCTTCTGTGTTTATCATTGTCCCTTCTTTTCTCTTATGGACACCTGTCGTTGGATTTAGGGCCCACCCAAATACAGCTTGATCTAATTTTGAGATCCTTAACTGAATTACATCTGCAAAGACCCCTGTTTCAAATAAAGTCACATTCACAGGTTCACAGGTTCTGGGTGGGCATATCTTTTTGAAGGGCCACCATTCGACCCACTGCAGTTTCACTGTATTAATTTTAAACTTTTCTCTAAAATTTTCCATCCTTATTCTAATTTTTCTTTTTGTCATTTTGTAACTTGGAGTTATAAGAGGACTTTACATTATTACAGCAGTCAGGCAGTCAGTGAATGGGATTTATACAAGAAAAACACTACTTTAATACAAAAAAAGTGTTTTCAATGAATTGTATTGCTTTTCCACGGTGAAATGCCTTATCTTTCTGAGAGACTGCACTTCTAGCTAATGCAGGCTCCTAAACAATACTTGCATGACCATTTGTCTGAAACATTGTATTAAATATTTTATCTGGAATAAGAGAACCTAAGAATTCTGAAATTCAATAATTTGATGATTAGCAGGACACTCTTACTTTTCAAACCCCTTTTACATGTATCAGATCAATATCTCCAATGGAGTATTCCAGGAATCTCTAGCCCTGTGAGAAGTACCATGAAAAGATTTCTTTTGTCAAACAGATATATAAGAAATGCTACTAGTATGATATATTCCCTTCTAGGAAAGTGACAGTTTATCTAGAGTTTTCTCCAGTTTATTTCATCATGCAACACTGTCTCATAGTGTTTAATGCTCATGTTAGGAGCCTTAAAAGAGTTAGTAGGTGTGAAATACTGAGAATAGCGTCTCACATGTGGGAAGTGCTATATGTTTTGCTCCTGCTATTACTATTGCTGCTCCTGCTACCACTTCCAATACTGGTACCCAGTGTGAAGTGTTACATTAGCCTCATTTGACAATTTTAAGTATATTTATAAAGTCCTCCTTTTCCCTGATACTTTGGTTTCCTACTTCTATTTCCTGGGGCTTGGCTCCGCTCTTCCAGTATACACACTATTCTATCGACTAAGTTAGTTATAACATATTGCTGACATTTTTATATTCTTCTCTCTTGGTATGTCTGTGGTGTCCACATAATTTACAGTTCTTGGGCAACTGATCGACTGCAATTGCACATCTTCATTAGTAAGTGATGCTGGGCTTCCCTTTTTTATTTAGTTACTTCAGGATCTTTACCAGCTACTCTAAGGCATTTTTATTCTGAGCCTGATGGCTTTAAAAGTTAGCAACCAGTATCCAGGATCCCTTTGGAATATGGCTTACAGGTGTAAATTCTACAGATTCAGATAACCTCATTCAGTGCTATCTTTTAAATGTTTCAAGGCTCAGAGCAGTACTTATGATCTTAGAATTTCTCATCTTTTATACTGTTCATTAATACTTTTATAGTGTCTCATATAACCTCATGTTCTAAATTGAAAACTGGTCTTGGCCAGGCACAGTGGCTCATGCCTGTAATCCCCAGCACTTTGAGAGGCTGAAGCAGGTGGATCATTTGACGTTAGGAGTTTGAAACCTGCCTGGCCAACATGGTGAAACCCCGTCTTTACTAAGAATACAAAAATTAGCCCGGTGTGGTGGCATGCATCTGTAATCCCAGCTACTCGGGAGGCTGAGGCAGAAGAATTGCTTGAACCCAGGAGGCGGAGGTTGCAGTGAGCCAAGATGGCACCACTGCACTCCAGCCTGGGCAACAGAGGGAGACTCAATATCAAAAATAACTACATACATAGATACATACATACATACATACATACCTGGTCTCAATGCAGTTAATTTACCACAGTGCTTTCATATAGCAGCCCTGATCCAAGAATTTGGTTTTACTAGTCTCTTGCTTGAAAAACAAACAGAAATTCATCTAAATTGGGAGAAATTCCCATTTTTTCTTCCTAAAAATTTAACCAGGCTTCTAGTTATGAGGATCAATGCTGATATCTCTTTTTTCCTGATATATGACTGATATTTGACTTCCCCTGCTGAATCCCAAATCTGCATAGGGTAGCAGGTTTTAACTCTGCAACTCTCTTGCTCTTAGTAGCACTAATAAACTGACTACATATTCGGCTAGGGTTTCCTTTCATTAAGTCATACTTTCATTCATTGCTTCGTGCATTCAACATTTGTTGAGCCTCTGCTTGCATTAAATACTATATCTTACACACGTCTCAAGTGTTATATACAATACAACTTAACATCTGAGCAATAGGTAGGAATGCTAGAGAAACTCTTCTTGTATCTAGGCACTTCAAACTTACCATCCCCATTAGCCCTAATACAGGTTTTTTTAAACATTCTGTAACACTCCTGAGAAGTCATCATCAGGCTTTGCTTGAACACTCAAGGGACTTTATGTTCAATACCACACAAAACACCCTATTTTCTGAACAAAATTAAGTTTTTTTTTCTTTTATTGATCTAGAAATTTGATGTACTATAGCTATTTACTATGATTAGTTCAAAATAAATATATATTCTTACTAGCAATATAACCCCAAATATACTATAAAAATAATGTATTGTATATTCAAAATAAATATACTATACACTCTCCCTCTCATGATAACTTTTCACCTGGTATGTTCTTTCCCCTTTCCCATGCTTCCTTCCTACCTCTTCATTCCTTGCTTTTCTTTTCTTTTTTAAAATAATTAATCAATTCCTCATCATGTAAGTGGTTGTCAATTTCTCACCATCCTCACCACCCTCTGATAGATGCACTCCAGTTTGTCAGACCGGGCACAAAAATTTGAATATTGCCTGACTCATTGGCTCAGATTTTTCTTTTTTCAAAACTCATTCTTCCACAGTTAATTTCCACCCTTCCCTTTCTACAATTCTACATATTTGAATCGAATCCAAGCACTTCTTTCCTCATTTATTCTTTAGTTGTTGCATCCTCACCATTAACCTCCTCCATAGTTCCCCATATTCATTCATTCATTCATTATTCATTAATGCATTCATTCAACAGATCTTAATTGACAGCCTACTTCAGGGCAAGCACTGTTAAATTACAGCAGTGAATAGCATAGGTAAAATTCCCTACTCTTATGGAGATTCCACTTGCTAGTAGGGAAGGTAGCCAATGGATTTAGAAAAATAATTAAATGTATTATGTTAGATGTTACTGAGTGCTCTGGGGAAAAAAAACCATACCAAGGGAGTGGTACTCATGAGTGCTGAGGGATGGCTTACAATTTTTAACTGGCTGGTTGGGTGATGAAAAACAAAACTATAGTCTCATTTTCCCTCTTTCTGGTAGCATAGCAGAAAGCTGGTTCATCACTTCTGAGTTAGTTCAATGGTAGAGCAGGCTGACACCAGCCACTGGCTCTAGAAGCTCCCCTTTCTAACAGGCCACTTGTGTGACCAGGGAGCTTCTGTTATTATAAGCTTGCATAAATATCCTGTCAATACATAGAGCAGGATGCTGAAACTGTAACCACAGTGCATGCAGAGCACTTGTGCGTCACCTCAGCAGTAGGACAATGGGAGTTTGGGAGATTGTATGCACTCTACCTACTTCTCTGATTGTGTTTTGTTCCCACAATAAGCTCTGTTTCTGTCAGCATCACATGGCACTAGTGGTGTGGATCCGTGATAATTTTATAGGACATCACGGCAGGTTTCATTGTGAAGGTTGCATTTGAGTCAAGTCTCAAGGAGGTGAAAGAGAGAACTGCCAGTGCTAAGGGAGGGGTATGTCTGACTGGGCAATGTGGCCAGAGCAGAAGGACCAAGAGGAAGAGTAGCTGGAGATGAGGTTCAAGGGGTAAGTGAGGCCAGATCACTTAAGGCCCTAAAGGACTTACAGCTTTTACCCTTGAAGAAACAGGAAACCATTGGAGGGATGTAGGCAAAGGAGAAACATGGTCTGCCTTTAAAGTTTTAATAGGATTATTCTAGCTTCTGTATTGTAAAAAAGACCATGAAAAAGAGATGACAAGGTAGGCACAGGAAGACCAGTTAGGCCCATACAGCAATCAAGGTAAGATGATAGTGGCCTGGAACAGCACGTAGCCATATAGGTGACTATATTTATATTTTGCGGGTGATCCGAAAGGATATTGTGACACATCAGATGTGATGTATAATACTACGAGAAGACCTAAGAATAATTCTAAGGTTTTTGCCCTGAGCAACTGGGAGTTGGGAAGGTTTTTGTTTTGTATTGAGGGCTCCAATAGAGCCTAAAGTCTAATCATAGCATTCTCAATCCAAAATGAATCATTTCCATCCATATCTCTACATAATTTCTGTCTGTGTCTATCTCTTCACTAATTTCTAAGCTCCTTTGATGTCAGAGGCTGTACCTATTCATTATATCTCCTATGATATCTTAGCAGTCTTTGGCACATTAGCAATAATAAATAAAAATAGTAAATGTCTGCCAAATATTTTTAAAATATAGATTTAGAATTAACATCTTGATAAACCATATGCATATAAATAACCTGAAATCCCTAGGCAGTTTTCCATAGCAATAAGAAAGACCTTATACTTACTTTGTTTTCTTGTTAACGGCTTCATATGTTTATACTCTGTAGCACCGAATACCAAGTAGTAGTTTATTTTTTACAATAATCCTAGATATAAGTTTTCCTCGCTACAGCTTTGGATTTTGGGTTAACAGAAATTTGTCTGCTTACCAGATGTCAGCATTCAATTAAATGAAATTAATCTAAATTATTCCTAGTTTTTTTTCAGTGACAATATATAAAATATACAATAAGCAGTAAACAATAGGGTTTCAGGTCATTTTGTTTGGGAGAGATTGGGGAGCAGATAGTTGATACTCTATCTATGAATTTTGCAGGGCATCTAAAACGATATGCATGAGTTCTAAAATAAAACCAGGGTAAGGATCACAAATTTAAATTAAGCATTCATTAAATTCTCAGCATGTTCTCTGGTGTTAGGCCATCTGTAGACAATCTTGGCAAAAAGAATCTCCTAGACTGCTCATCAAAGCATCCCACTTAGGAGTACAGTTCTTCAGGAAAACATCTAGGGCCACTGCTGCGCAGCAAACGCAAGTGATCAGTGTTGACAGTACCATTGGCCCAATCTTCTCATATTCTTACTTCTCATATTCTTACTTCTCATATTCTTACTAACAACTTTTTGTTACCTAAGTGAGTGAGAACACATGTGCTTGTTACAACTAAAAACTGAGTGTTAATGAATGTTTATCCCAGAGAATACTTAGCAAATAACTTAGGGTAATGTTCTCTGATACATGTAAAGAATAATTGTTAGTTCAAAAATACTTAGGATTTGATTACTAGTACCTGAAGAAAGAGTGTCGATTAGGTTGGTTTCCAATGTGTAAAAATTTCAAATATTACTGAAAACTGAGTAAATTTTCATGTGCTCATGAACATTAATAGCACGATCAAGGCAGAACATAATACTTTAAAGCAATCCTTAGCCTTGACAACAAAAGTATAGGCATCAAATATCCAGTCACTAGTACTTTTTTATCCTACCATAAACACTGTGTTCTTTTTCTTTTTAATTGACATTCTTCTGTGTTTTGTGGCTTTATCTTCTCAGTCAGGTCTCAGAACTGAATAATAACCACTAATGATTTGCCAGTCAGTTATTATGGCTATGCTGATAACTTCTATTCCCAGTTTATTTATTTAACAGATAACTTCTATTTATATTAGGTAATGTTAGTACTTCAGGTTTTGCTAACTTGGAAAACTTGATAAGTAATATTTGACTGTGCTCTTAATAGTTCTAATTGGAAACATTAAGTCACTAAATTATGAGCCACTGAGTCATTTGCTAATAATGCCCCATGAATGTTAGCTCAATTGAGATCCAGGTGTCATACACATGCAAAATAACCAAATACCTACCTAAGTGTGATGGTCTCTCTAAGCAAGGTGTCCTCCCTTGTCTATGCTAATGTGGAGTTAAAAGTGTTTGCAAAAGAGGGACAGTTAGGCCCTTAAACGAAGCATCCAGTTTGCAAATGATTACCTATTTAAAAAGGTCGCAGTATTGGTGTAATATTATCTAAGTGGATGCTAATATGCATAAAAGAGTTCTCTTTCAAGAAGCTTCCAGAATAACATGATACAGATAGGTTATCTTTAATGTTAGGCAGTGAATGACAAGTCCAGGAGATGATAACCACCTCAAGGTTCCCATTTAAATGTCACTGTTACTGGGCTCTTTTTAATTCTATTCCAGGACATGCACCTACCAATAATTTTTACTTTAGAAGTTTCTTGGTGTGATAGGAGGAGATTGATGATGAAACCATGCATCTGTATATATGGAAACACGTGGATATATTATCAGTATGGATGGAAATATATTTTCCAGGTTAAATCATTCTAAAAATATTTTTATCAAATACCTTATTCTGATGTTGCTTACATCTGGGTTTAAATCCATACTTTCCTGGAGAAACATGTTATCTTTTACTCTTGTCTCAGTAGGTGCCAGGCATTCGAATGCTGATTTTCCAGCTCAAAGGAATTAAGGACCCAAAGGCAGTTACCATTGTTATATAGGACGAGTGGCAACAATAAGTCACACTACAGTGTGTAGAAAAGTAGAAAGCATCCCTACCAATCCTTAAAATGTTTGGCTGAGAGCTATACATTGGGTGGCAGGAGAAACTGATTAACCTTTTACTCCTAAGAAGATTCCTCAGGCATAGAGTATGGTTAATGCTGTGAGACATACAGTATTTAATAGGTGTTCAGCATCTCAGAAAAAAAAATAGTTATTGTAGGAATATCACTGATAGATTGTGGCTCCCAGGAAGCCTGGGGAATAGAACCCAAACATATTTCGCTTTCTTTCCTTTGTGTTTTGCTGGCCTTTGTTGGAAGTCTTATGGAGCAGTTTAAGTGAGCAGAAGATGAGCTAAAGGAATGGAAGGAGGAGACATAAGGAACTTGCAAAATTAAATACCCTGCCGAGATACTTGTCCATTCAGCAGCTTCAGTTGCTTAGCACTGGACCTGATCCTGTGGAGGATGCAGAAGCAATATAAGAACTGGCCCCTGCCCTCCAGAATCGCCGTCTAATTGGGGATACAACACAGAACGTACAGTAATTAAATATCAGAGCCATGAAGTGCCATGATGCAAATGCCTACCAGAGGGCTAGGAAAGGTCAAAGAAGGGGCCAGAGTGTTGTCTGGATTGTCGGGGAAGGCTCCTGGGAGGGGTCTGGGCTGGACTTGAGACAGGGAAGTTAAGGTCAGCAGAGGCCAGGGAAGGAGCAGCATTGCAGAATGAGCAGATATTTGGAGTTGGAAATGTAGCTGAGGGCCTCAGGAGGTAGTAGGAAGCTGGTCTGGGTAAAGAGAACACATGTGGAAATGTATGCAGATTTCATTAGAGAGGCAAGAGTGGCCAGATTATGAATTGTCATGGAATTCAGGCCAAGGGTTTGGATTTCATAATTTAGCAAATAGCATGATGGACTCTACATCAAAGGTGAGTTGCTGTGAGGCAGTATTTAGAACGGAAGAGAAAGAAAGCCAGAAGCAAGAAGACCATTTGGCTGGCAGTTTTCTGAGGGTAGGAATGATATAGATACCTGAATTGGGATGGTGCAGCTGAGAATTAATGAAAGATTAACTTCATATTGCAGAGGAAGAAAGCAGTTTACTTAGAAAGGGGACAAGGAGGGCTGAACGGTGTGCTAACTTTGCAAGGGTAGTTCACAGAGAGAACAGGAGAGTTCTTGCAGGGGGGAAACATGGGAGTTTGAGCTAGATTACAGGGAAGAAGATGAGGAATTTGGTTTCAGACACATTAAATCAGACATAAAACCTAGTCTTCGTAGCAGTGTCATGAAAACATTTGAAGCCATAGACTGAAATTCAGGTGAGAAGCCAAACCATATCCAAGAATCTCCCACATTCATCAGAGAAAAAAATTAGTCTAAGTGAAGACAGCAGCGGGGCCAAAGCCTAACTGTGAGGGCTAACTACGGTTTGGATGGAATTATAATGTTTTAGATAAGATTTAAGAGGATTCTAATTCTAGCTACTTGATAGGAATGCAAATGATGATAAGGCTTTTAGAGTTAGATAAGAGACAGGGCTAGCACCCTGATATTCTGTAATTGAAACAGAGTTTCAAGTCCTTTGGTGAAGCATTACCCATATTCCTTCAGGAATAGTCGATATTTTAAGATTACAGATAGGTTATCTTATTTATCTACCTATTGTTGAAATTATTTAATTTGCATTTAACTGTGTTTTCACTGGCTTATCATTTCTCTCTTCTAGAGCTAACTTATCTCTTGTTATATTCCAGACTCTTGGTGTAAATTACCTTCACTGAAAATTTTGGAGAAATATAGTGTTTTATTTCTTTATGGATAAAATAGTCTCAGAAAGAGGGACACAAGGATGGACACTTAGAAAATATTCCCAGCTACTCGGGAGGCTGAGGCAGGAGAATGGCGTGAACCCAGGAGGTGGAGCTTGCAGTGAGCCGAGATCGCGTAACTGCACTCCAAACTGGGCGACAGAGCGAAACTCCATCTCAAAAAAAAAAAAAAAGAAAAAAGAAAACAGTCCAAGGACAGAATTCTAATGCCTGACAGAAGTAATGTTTAGAATGAGGGCTTCTAACTGAAGTTTTCACAGACATAGGATAGGAATCTTAGCACCAGATTTTCTGCCAATAATAGAGTTAGATGTGTGTCATTTGCTCATTAAAATGGAGGTGGCATCCTATCCTCTAACAGTATATCATGATCTCAAGAAAATGAAAATGTACCATTTCTACTGCACGGCTGAAAATGATTTGGGCTGATTATAAACATTAGTTGTAATGGCATGTATCAGTATACTTAAAAATAAAAAATGTACTGCAGAATGTGCAATGGAATAGAAAAGGACTTTGATTATCAACAAGAGTATACTTCATGGTAGGTGAAAAGTAAACATTTTTCATGAATGAGGCCATGCATGAGAAAAGTCTGTCATGAATGCATCAGTGTGTATATGAGGGCTCCAAGGCCGTAGATTCTAAGAATAACTAAACTCCCTCCAATTCTCTTGGCCAGTCTGCTTGGGTGGTGTCTGGGAATCTCCTTAATAAGTCACTGCTATCCACAGATATCCCTAGGACCCTTTCATGACAAGAATATTAACTTTGGAAGAATTCTGTGGCTGGCAAGCCAAGCAGTTACCTGAACAGAGGCAGAATATATTGGAAGATGATGTGAACTCATTTCCCAGTTGTCTTAGCTCACTTTTACCTCATCCTTGGCTGTAGAAAACTTTTTGTCACAGTTCAGATTAGGCCATGGTACAAGTAACAGCAACCCAAACACCTTAAATAGGCTTCAAGAAGATAGTTATTTCTCTTTCCTAAAAAATCCTGGAAATACTCCAAGGCTGGGGGGCAGGGCTGATCATCTCTGTTCCAGGAAATCTTTAGCGATCCAGGTTCCTTCAGGCTCATGCTCCACCATCCTGAAGGGGAGGCTTTCCTCCTCATGAACCAAGATAGTAGCTTTCACATTCCGGACAGCAGGATAGAATGAAGAGCCAAAAAGAAAGGCAAAGCGTGCGTCCACTGTATTGTTAGGAGAGGTCCCAGAAGCTGTCTCATGACACTTTTGTTTATATTCCATTGGCCAGAACTTGGTTGTATGGCTATACTGAACTGCAAGGGAGGCTGAGAAATGTAGCCTTCTCTCTAGGCAAACATAGCCCAGTGCATAATCTAAGACATGAAAGAAGGGGAGAATAAATACTGGGAGAAAGTATACAACCACACCTTCCTTTTCCATTGCAGTGGCACCATGGTATCAGCAGGTCAAGTTATATAGCTGCCTGCGGAGGTGCCTGAAGCAGAGTGGCAGTTGCAGAGTAGTGCAGCAGTCGCTAGGAGCAGGTACCCTGGAGTCACGTCACTTAGGTTTGATTCCAGATTTTTCCCATATGTAAAGGGGAAATAATATTAGTACCTTCCTCTTAGAGTTGTGACGATTAAGTGAAATACTGAGTATGGCACTTTCAGCATGGTATCTAAGACTTCAAAACCATTTGATAAATGTGATTAGCTCTTATATTAAAAGTAAAATGAAAAGTTTTAGAGCATCCATAGACATGTTACTTTTCTGTACATCTCTACAATGTGGAGGATATATTTACTTTTTTGCAGCTATAATAAGAGTCAGAGTGGTTTTCATTTCTGATTGCACTTTTCTCCTTTTGAAAATAAGCTGGCATGCGCATGCTTGGTTGGGAGGATGGAGGTGGTTTCTAACAAATTGTATGAATGATTTTCTTGAATTTTCCATGGGTTCTGCATGTTTCATTGATACCATCTTACAGGCTTTTCTTTATAATAGTTTTGATGTGAAGGATTACTTTACAGTAAGCATCTACAGGATACCCCTTTCCACTGATGTAACGAAGTGGGAATTGGGCACCACATCAAAAGGATGAGGCCATTGTTGGCCATCCTTGGATGGATGGGGTTCAAAGATGGCAGTGTGGAGTGGGTATTCTCTGTGTTTGCCTATAAAAGGATAGACAGCTCTGAATTGCAAAATACTATTGTCTATCAAAATGTAAAAGTTTGGCTTGTTCTTCATTTAGAAATGGTGATAGGAAAGAAGTGGGTGAAAATGGTTGTGTTGAGATATTTTTGCCAATACCTAAATGCTCTTTTGCTTCTCTCTTTTTCTTTCTTTCTCGAAGCCCCCTCTTTGTTCTGTGGCTTTTCTTTTGTAACTCCTCCAGACTACAGCTTTGTTCCCCCTTCTTCCACTCCTTTCTGGTCAGGTACTGCTTTACTACTTTTATTTGTCTCTTCAACTTGCTTCTGCTTGCAAATAAAATATTTGAGTTCCATGTATGGCTTCTCATATGGATACATCTCCTCAAAGACAATCCCTCGAGTTCCATTACCACCATGCAGTTTACTCTTCTCTGTCATAAGGTCACCGTTCATCATGACATTTCACTCCTCTGGTGTTTGTGTGTGTGCTCATGCCATGAGACATTCTATAATTTATCTGTTGGGGAGAGTTTGCAGAGGGATGGGGCTGAAAGTATAAAGGGGGATGAAAATCTATAATATCATTATTTTTATTGAAGACCAGAAAGTTTAGTTGAAAAAAGCCAATGTTTATGTATTTTCATGAAGAAAATAAATAGAAATAAAATCCCAACTTTGTTTTCAAATATAAAAGTAAAATTCAGTACACATTACTTGAAAAGATGACTGGCGCCCATGAATTCTGCAGTTCTTCAGTTTGTGCGTGGGCATTTTGGTCTTGATTTCTGTCATTACCCAGAGAGTTTAATGGCTATTTACATGACATTTAGGGTATACATTAGATAAAGTCTGTTTTCTGACAGATTTTTAAAAATTAACCTGCACATCCCAATAAAAATCATAGAATTTAGAACTAGAAAAACTTAGAAGTCATCTAGTACAAACATTTCATTTCATAGATGAGAAAAAAATGTGGCCTCGAGGGGTTAGGAGACCTATGCAAGGTCACCACACAGTTAAGTTGATGATTGGGTTTTTCCATCACAGGGGTGTTTTTATGTGCAGCGACTCTAACAGTAGTGGCCCAGTAATGGGACAGTTTTCAGTGAGAAAGCTATTAAAGTGGTTTGTGTCCTGAACAGTAAAATAAAATGACCTATTTTTACTCCCTTTACAGTTCTGAAATCTACAGTATTGCCATTCATTTATCTCATGATGGACACCTGGAGTCTAAAAAAATTTCTGTCATTACAAAGCCATGAATAATAGGTCAGAGATCCCTGTGGCCAAGTGGGCAGGCTCTTCCAGGGTAACACGGGTCATAACTTCTGCTGCCTGAGCCCTAGGAACTGTTAAAAATACAGATGGTTGGTGTTTCCCATTTGTCTCTTTTTCTTACACTTAAGTTCCTTTACCATTTAAGATTTGTAAAGTTTCACCAACCTCCAATGAGTGATTCTCAGAATCACTGAACATATAATTGAAAACACTTTATAACCCCAAAGAGCAACAGGTAGAGAAGTTAATATAAAATGTGCTATGAAACACTAGAGACTAACAAACATGAACCACTGGAATGGAGTTTTCTTTTCAGAACAAGGCCAGCAGGGCCAGGGAGAAAGTTAGCTCCTCTCCTGCCATCAAATATTAAAAACACACACACACACACACAGAGAGAGAGAGAGAGAGAAACTCAACTCTGAACACAGGAGATTAATACCCTGACATCTTATTTTTGATTAGATACGTCAGTAAAGTTTTTCTGTAAGGCAGTATTTGTTTCAAAGAAAGAAAATATAGATGGTATTTGTGTGTTCCTTTTGTGAGACCTGATTCACACCTCTTCGCATAGGTGAATTATATAGAAAACAATAACTAAATGTATCCCCAAATAGTTTTAACATAGAAAGCCTTGTTAGGGAAGAAAGTGCCACTTAACCAGAAGTGATAACATAGATTTGGCAGGAGACTTACATCAGAGCAAAATATTTCATTGTTTTGAGTGTTAGTTAAAGCAGTTACTGGATAAAAACGTAAAGCTTTACCCTGGAGTTGCTGGTTAGATTACTGGGCCATCAATAGGAAGTTTATGATGAAATTATGTTAGAATCTATCTCCTTAGATACTTAGATATTAACGAGTTTTTTTAATTTGTTTTTTTGTTTTGTTTTGTTTGATTTTTATAAAAACCAGTCCTTACTTTGAATGGAAAAACAGGACAATGGTTCTTTAAACTTATGAAGCGAATTTGCCTGCACCTGATTGAATTGAAACAGCAATTCTGCTGCTTTCAAGCTCCTCTGCCATTATCGCTGGTCTGTAATGAAATCACGACTGTGCATTTGATAGCATCAATAACATTCATCTGATTAGGTTGTTATGATTGTTAACGAACTGCAAACCTACTCTCACTCCTTGTCATTTCTTGACAGTGTTAAGTCCAAAAGCGCTGGGCATTGCCATTGCTCGGTATGACTTCTGTGCAAGAGATATGAGAGAGTTGTCCTTGTTGAAGGGAGATGTGGTGAAGATTTACACAAAGATGAGTGCAAATGGCTGGTGGAGAGGAGAAGTAAACGGCAGGGTAAGTTGGCCCTCTCGATGTGCTGGTGCACGTGAACGAAGGGGACTGAGCAGTTGTTTGCACCCATTGTGGCACCAGGGAGAAGCCTCTATACTGTATTACAGCTTTCAGCCCACAGGCCTCTGCCCTCTGGAAACTGGTGCAGTATTTTGCTGATACCAGGGACTCGCTGAAAATATTTGAAATGAATGTGATAGTGACATAAATAAAATTCACCTGGGACTGGGACAGCTTGCTGCTTGGAAAAGAGTCGAGGAGCATTTCAGTTCTTTTTAGACCCTGAGCCATAGAGCTAAACTTTATGTGTATTGCAAAATATCTATAAGAACTGCTGATGTAAATTGGAAAGAATGGGACATGGTACCTCTGTCTTTTCATCCTGTTCTACAGCAGAAATAGGAATCATTATGCAGCAGAGCTCCCCCCCGTATTATACTGAATTTACATATTTATTTGTGTGCTAGTGGATTAGAACACTGTTTATTGTATTCCTCCATTTCGATCATTTACTCGGTTAGGCTTCTAAGAGCAGTTAAACCAATCTTCCCACCTACAGTGGGTATAAAACCCCAGTTTAATTGGGGTGTTATGAAAACAAAATGCTCTGTAGAATCCTTTGATGTGTCAGATACAAAGTCATGTTGCTATGTTGGTTGCTTTTCTTTTTTAGGTGGGCTGGTTTCCATCCACGTATGTGGAAGAGGATGAATAAATTCAAATCCAGCATTGCACCCTGCACCAAAAATTTCAGAGAAGGGATAAATAGAAGCCTGCACAGCATCGTGAATTAACTGAAGTGTTTAAAAAGCTGCATTTCTGGCTATTCAACATCCTCCCTCCTTAGCCCCTCCTAAGTCTTAATGCTGAGATTTCTAAAGATGCTGGTACTGACAGATTAATGGCTTGCCTAGAGCTGTGCAAGAAACAGCCTGCCAGTCTGTCATTGTCAGGGACCAGGGCAAAACCAAGAGCTGTTCTTCCCAGAAGAGCCCTGCAAACACATTGGTTCATGCTTCCCTTTACTTCATCTGGTCAGATACCATGAATGCCAGTCATCAGTAAATCTTAATACACTTTTGCTTTATTCTCACATGCCATTCACCAGATTATTTGATGGTACAAAGAAGCAGAAGTGTAATTTTCCTTTTCCCAGCATGAAGAAAAATTGGAGTTCTGCCATTTGAGCAGCTTACTGGAAAGATCCAGCCCTACTTGTCTTAAATTGTCCAACAAGGTGACTCATTGCCCGGCAAACACTTTTACCCTCAGATGTTACTCATGATATTATAAAATATGAGGCCAATGCTCAGGTTTGCATCATAAGTGAGCTACCCCTGAAGGGTTTTAATTACTCATTTGGTGTCCTGATTATATTTGCAAACTTCTTTATAAAAGGTGAAACAAGCACATAAAAGAGAGGGTGTCTTCATATTAAACCTTCACAACCTTCATATTTCACAGGATTATTTTGGAAATATAGTACTTGACTTTATGAAAGGATCTGGGCTAGGTATATTAGCAGTAGTTGCCAATAATCTGAATAAGGTGGCATTGTTTACAGAAACAGATCAAGGGCTATAATTTATGTCATTTTATAGCAGCAGTATCTATTAATACATGCCTTTTCCTCCCATCCACCTCCCCCCGACACACACACAAAGATGACCTGGGACATGACTTTTTTATTCCCACATTTTCTTGGAGCACAAACAACTTTGTTGAGGATTTTGGAAGGGAAGCACAACTGGGTCCTTTATTCATTTCTGGGACAGAAAGAGGGTCAGTGGACTTTTGTGGGCTTCCAGCTTCTTTCAGAGTCTCCCCCTCTGCAGCCCATCCTGGGAGTGTATTCACTGGAGGGAAGATGGGTCTTGCAGTACATTTGTTTTGCCAAGCCATCACTCTTTTTTGTGAGGAGCCTAAATACATTCTTCCTGGGGTCCAGAGTCCCCATTCAAGGCAGTCAAGTTAAGACACTAACTTGGCCGTTTCCTGATGGAAATATTTCCTCCATAGCAGAAGTTGTGTTCTGACAAGATTCAGAGAGTGTTTCATGTTGGGAAAAAAAAGAAGCATTAACTTAGTAGAACTGAACCAGGAGCATTAAGTTCTGAAATTTTGAAGCATCTCTGAAATGAAGCAGGTGTAGCCTGCCCTCTCATCAATCGTTTGGGTGCCAGAACTCAAGGTTCAGTGGACACATCCCCCTGTTAGAGACCCTCATGGGCTAGGACTTTTCATCTAGGATAGATTCAAGACCTTTACCTCAGAATTATGTAAACTGTGATTGTGTTTTAGAAAAATTATTATTTGCTAAAACCATTTAAGTCTTTGTATATGTGTAAATGATCACAAAAATGTATTTTATAAAATGTTCTGTACAGTAAAGTTACACCTCAAAGTGTACTCTTGGAATGGATTCTGCCTATAAAGTCTTATCTGCCACTCTGTCTCGGGAATGTTTTGTCTGTTGCCGTCAGCCGAACTTTGTTATGGAGGGAGCAGCCTCACACAAGCAGAAACACTCCTGTGGATGGTATCGTAGCATGTATTGTTTATTTTAGTCAATAGACCCTCTCCTTATAAATGGTGTTTAGTCTTCCTGTTGCATTTCATGGGCCTGGGGGTTTCCTAGCAGAGGATATTGGAGCCCCTTTTTGTGACATTACCAATTACATCTTTGTCTACGTTTAATACTTTGTATTGGAAAATTTAAATGCTGCGGATTTGTGTAGAGTTCTAATACCAAAGACAGAAGTAAATGTTTTCCATATACTTTGTCTTGCCTGTATGCAGCCCTTGTGTAATATGGTGAATTAGAGTGGTATTTCACTTTGTATTATTTTGTAAATATGTCAATATAATAAATAGTAACTAAATTGATTTCTAAGAATTGGAGTCTTTTTATTGAACCCTGTATTAGTCAGGGTTCCCCTGAAAATGGATGGCATTGGATTGTCGGGCCTGTACCCGGCCATCGCCAGCAGTCCACAGTGAACAGAAGAAGTGTATGTGTCGGAGTCACCACCCCCCCCCGTCCGCCAGCCCCGTGGACGCTAGGCGTCTAGTAGGAGGGCCGCTGCGGTGAGTCTCGAAGGGCAGGGCTGGGCCCGGGCGGAGCCGCCGCAGGTGCAGATCTTGGTGGTAGTAGCAAATATTCAAACGGGAACTTCAAAGGCCGAAGTGGAGAAGGAGGGTTCCATGTGAACAGCAGTTGAACATGGGTCAGTCGGTCCTGAGAAATAAGGGAGCGCCATTCTGCATGGACAGGCGATGGCCTACGTTGCCCTCAGCCAATCGAAAGGGAGTCCGGTTCAGATCCCCGAATCCGGAGCGGCAGAGATGGACGCCGCCAAGCGTCCAGCGCAGTAACGTGAAGGATCCCAGAGAAGCCGGTGGAAGCCGCGGGGAGAGTTCTTTTCTCCTTGTGAAGGGCAGGGCGCCCTGGAATTGGATTCGCCTGGAGAGAGGGGTCCGTGCCTTGGAAAGCGTCGCGGTTCCAGCGGCATCTGGTGAGCTCTGACTGGCCCTTGAAAGTGCGGGGGAGAGGGTGTAAATCTCGCTCCAGACTGTACTCATATCCGAAGCATTCTTCCCTCTGGAACTAAGACCTCTAGGCCAGCAGAACAGAATGTCGCGGGAACAGGAAGCAAAAATTTTGCTAGTGGATCACTTAGGATGATGGTGAGTGGTGCCACTTCCACTTCCACCCCCTGATTCCTGGACCCGTGAATCCTGGCTATGGGAGAAACAGTACCATACATTGGACACTGATTCAGAGCATACACGGCCTTCTAAAGAATTTTGTCCCATCCCTGCAAAGTATTGTCACCTAGTTGGCATTGTAATTGTGACTTCAAAAGGCCATTCCACCTTTCTATCAATCCAGCTGCTTCAGGATGATGGTGAATTCCATGAGCATGAGCCCACTGCTACACTTCTTTAGCCGTAAAGTGAGTGCCTTGGACAGAGGCAATGCTGTGTGGAATATCATGACGGTGGATAAGGAATTCTGTGAGTCCACGGATGGTAGTCTTGGCAGAAGCATTGCATACAGGATAGGCAAACCCATATCTGGAGTAATTGTCTATTCCAGTGAGGACAAACTTCTGCCTTTTCCATGATGGAAGAGGTCCAATATAATCAACCTGCCACCAGGTAGCTGCCTGATCACCCCAAGGAATGGTGCCATATTGAGGGCTCAGTGTTGGTCTCTGCTGCTGGCAAATTGAGCACTCAACACTGGCTGTAGCCAGGTCAGCCTTGGTGAGTGGAAGTCCATGTTGCTGAGCCGATGCATAACCTCCATCCCTGCCACCATGGCCACTCTGTTGATGGGCCCATTGAGCGATGACAGGAGTGGCTGGAGAAGGAGGCTGAATGGTGTCCACAGAATGGGTCATACTAGCCAGTTGATTATTAAAATCCTCCTCTGCTGAGATCACCCGTTGGTGAGCACTCACATGGGATACAAATATCTTCACAGTTTTTGGCCACTCAGGCCCATCCACATACCTCTTCCCCAGATTTCTTTGTCACCAATTTTCCAATCATGCTTCTTCCAAGTCCCTGACTACCCAGCCAAACCATTGGCTATTATAGCCCATGTATCAGTATATAATCACACAACCAGGTGCACTGATTGAAGTTCTGCCCCCTGGGAATATTTCCCTTCAGTGCTGTCCTTCAGGGATGTCCTGCAAAGGGGCTGTAGTGCTGCAGCTGTCCACTTTGGGTGATGCCTGCATATCATGAAGAACCATCTGTGAACCAGGCCCTAGTCTTCTCTCCTCTGTCAATTCATCATAGAGAACTCCTTATGCGGCCATTGGTGCAGGCTAGGGAAGAGAAGGCAGGGTGGCGGGAGTGGAAACCATGGGTGTTTGAGCCACTTCCTCATGTAACTTACTTGGCCTTCAGGACCTGCTCGAGCCCGATCACGTATATACCACTTTCATTTGATGATGGAAGGCTGCTGTGCATGACCCACTTTATGGCTAGATGGGTCAGAAAGCACCCAGTTCATGACAGGCAGTTCAGGTTGCATGGTGACTTGATGACCCATAGTCAAACATTCTGTTTCCACCGAAGCCCAGTAGCAACCCAAGAGCTGTCTCTCAAAAGGAGAGTAGTTATCTGCAGAAGATGGCAGGGCCTTGCTCCAAAATCCTAGAGGCCTCCACTGTGATTCACCTATGGGGGTCTGCCAAAGGCTCCAAACAGCATCCCTATCTGCCACTGACACCTCAAGCACGATTGGATCTCCTGGGTCATATGGCCCAAGTGGCAGAGCAGCTTGTACAGCAGCCTGGACCTGTTGCAGAGCCCTCTGTTCTGGACCCCAATCAAAACTGGCAGCCTTTCAGGTCACTTGATAATTGGGCAGGACTAATATACCCAAATGAGGAATGTGTTGCCTCCAAAAGCCAAATAGGCCCACTAGGCATTGTGCCTCTTTCTTGGTTGTAGGAGGGGTCAAATGCAGCAACTTATCCTTTACCTTAGAAGGACTATCTCGACAGGCCCCACGATCCCATAACACACATATACCAGCCCCATAATTAACATGGGGATTAAGCCCTAATTTTGTTTAGCTTTAGCTCAGGATTGCTGCCTAAGTTATGAACAGTGAACTACAAGGTAAACTCAATAGTTGCCAATAATATTTATTGGCATGCTTACCATATGCCATGCTCTGTTCTAAGTGTTTTATTTGCACTAACTTACAACAACCCCCAAAGGTAGAACCCCATAATATTTTCATTTGCACATGAGGAAACTGAGGTACGTCAAGAGGTTGCAACTTTCCCAAAGTCACACAGCTGCTAAGTGTCAGAGCTGAATTCTGACTTGGGTGGTCTGGCTCCAGAGTCTGTATAACCACTACCCTATCCTACCACACTTTGTAGGGCAAGAGAAAGATTTTGTACATTTTTAAACTTACATAACCAAGAAGAAGCTGTTTGATACTAAACAATGGTTTGAACAATTGAAGGTTAACACAGAATTCAGAAATATGCCACTATTCCTGCCACCTAAAAGAAAACCCAAACAAGATATTGCCCAGAGAGATTGGTATCAGATTGAGTTTTCATTTCTACTTTGATTCACTCCTGTGCTAGAAAATGGCTGCTAATCCAGAGAGGCTTGGAGTCAAGTTTCCCTTGGTGGAGCAGGCCAGCTGATAATCCACAGTGATGGAGTCTGTCTTAGGAAGAAGGTGGAATCACTTCATTCCTTCTAAGGACGAGGAAAGGCCATGGTGGTAGCTTCTGCTTGACCTCACCATCACAACCTTGCTACAAACACAAAATTCCTGCTGTTTTCATTACAAGACAGTGGGTTATACAGCCCTCAATCTGTTATCTGAGGAGCCAGCTCCATTGGTATCTTTATCACTTCTCTTTGACATATTAACATTATGTGACTGTTAGACCTTGTATCAGTTCATCACCATCCTCACCAATGCCAATTGTACCCACCGTTGCTCCCTTTATTTGTTAATTAACATAGGAACACAGCTTTGTAACAGGTATTTTGTCTTCCCCCAAACGAGTGAAGTAAAATATGCTGGTAGGTAGTTTTTTGTTGTTTGTTTGTCTGTTTTGAGACAGAGTTTTGCTCTTGTCGCCCAGGCTGGAGTGCAATGGTGCCATCTCAGCTCACTGCAACCTCCACCCCCTGGGTCCAGGCAATTCTCCTGCCACTGCCTCCTGAGTAGCTGGGATTACAGGCACCCACCATCACGCCCAGCTAATTTTTGTATTTTTTTAGTAGAGATGGGGTTTCACCATGTTGGCCAGGCTGGTCTCAAACTCCTGACCTCAGGTGATACACCCACCTCGGCCTCCCAAAGTGCTGGAATTACAGGCATGAGCCACCATGCCCAGCCGCTGGTAGTTAGTTTTGAGGCGTCTTGCTTTGCTCTACTTAATCTGACAGCTGTACAGAAGAGTGAAAAGGCATGGCCCTATAAGTCAGACTGACTGTCTTGGTTTATATCTCATCCCTGCCATGCAGAACCTCCACCAATCAGTACCACAACACCTACTTCCTAGAATGGTTGTGTGACACAACTGAGATCATCCATATAAAGTGGAATGGTGGCTGGCTTATACAAAGCCATATTTGTCATTATCATCCTTGTTGTGATTGTCAGATGGATTTGCTGACAAGTTTGGATAGTTGCCATCTTAATATTTGAATTTCTTTAGCATAAGTTAGGCTCATTTATTGGATTTAGGAGAAAAACTCTGCAGATTCTAAATTAGTCTCTCTAGGATGGGAATTAAACTGTTTGTTCATAGGAAAAAGGAGGGTTTTAGCATCAGTGAGACCGGGGTTCAAACCCCAACCCTGCCACTAACTTTTATGAGCATCCGCTACTTCTTCTGTAATAAAGGGATGATTAAAAGTGCCTGAGAGAGCTGTTGTGAGAACAAATGATAACATGAAAAATGTCCCTAGTACAGAGCCTCACACATAGTAGGTATGCAAGAAATATTGGTTTCCCTCCCTTTATGAAAGATAAGATACTCAGGTACCAAATTATGTACTTGCCGCTTTTATTTTGAATATTATTGAGAGTTCATGCTTTGTTTTTACATATAGTTTAATTTTCTGCACTTAAATTCTGGACAGAGTAAAAGGTATACATGTTCAGGAAGACTAATATGCAAACCTACAAACAATCTCGGAAGTTGAATTTAACAGCTCTACATTATTTTGAGTAGGAAGTGGAATTTTTACTCAGCTCATAATCATTTAGACTGAGTCCATTAGTCACCTCATTTTTCACTGACACTAGTTTGCTGTGATTGGTTGGACTCTGATTAGAAATGTTATGCACCCACATCTGGTCTGGCACCTTATTCTAAGTAATAAGGTGGTTTGGAAGCCACCTTATTCTAAGTAATGAACAAGTCTCAGAAAGGATATCATGAAGGAATTCTGTCTCTCATTTGGTGCCATTGATTAAACCAGATCGAGGGAAACAGTGACAGAAAACAAACTCCTTTTGAAGCACTCTAGACAATGGCTGTCAAAGTCCCTGAATTTCTAGGCACAATGCAACTACAAATGATGACCCAGGCACATGGCCAGATAGGGAGAGGCCTCAGTGCCGAAACACAGTGTACACAAAAGTCACTTCACACCCTGTCCTCTAATGGATGTTGGGGTCCACGTTGAGAGTCCTGAATAGGAGGGAAGGTGGACTCCAGAAGAGCCAATGTGTCTAATTCATGATCTTGCTTGCCCAAGGTCATGCAGTAGAAGATACTGTCAAGGTAAAGACTCAGACATGGGTGTCTCAGCTCTAAGTCAAATAAATGCTGTCTCTATTCCTCTGTCATACATCAGTACTCAGGACCCTCTGATTCCAGAATTATTTCCTCCATTCTTAAGGCCTTTCTTCTGGGAATCATTCTGGGTGACTGCTGGGATCCTAAATCAGGTAAGAATATGACTGAGTCACAATCCTTGCACCTCTTGCTGTCAGCCTGTCTTGATGACTTTGAAACATGTCAGTAAGAATAGTAATGACTCAGGAGTCTGATCAGTAAATGCTTGTGGATTTTCCGATTTATTTATTTTTTTATTTTTTACTTTAAGTTCCGGGATACATGTGCAGAACGTGCAGGTTTGTTACATGTGCCACATATGGTTTGCTGCACCTATCAACCTGCTACCTAGACATGGATGAAGCTGGTGGATTTTCTAGTGATCCAAATGACCTCTCTATAGAAAGTGATTTTTTTTTCCAGCGATAATTTATAGTCCATCTCCTTTTCTCTTTTGGCTGTTCTTTTTTTGTACTGGTATCTGCCAGACAGTATGCTAGGTATTTGTTGTATATTATCTCATTTATCTCATATAATCCTTCTGAGAATTCATTACAGACTAACATCATCCCGTCTTTTAATCATGAAAAATCTTGTCCTAGTTTGGTAAGTCTTCTACACTGGGGTTGTTTTTTAAGGCTATTTGACATGTTTTACTAATCTATATCATCTGTCTTTTTGTCTAAAAAGCAGTATAGACTAGTGGTTAAGGCTTGGGAACCAGACTATCATGGCTCTACCGCTTATTAGTTATATGACCTTGGGCAAGATGCTTACACTGCCTGTTCCTCTGTTTCTCCATAGTTAGAATGGGTTATGATAGCACCTTACTTCAGAGGTTTTTGTGAGGATTAAATGAAATAATAATAATAGCTGTAATTTTTTTTTTTTTTTTTTTGAGACGGAGTTTCACTCTTGCTGCCTAGGCTGGAGGGCAATGGCGCGATCTCCGCTCACCGCAACCTCCGCCTCCCGGGTTCAAACAATTCTCCTGCCTCAGCCTCCCAAGTAGCTGGGATTACAGGCATGCGCCACCACGCCCAACCGATTTTGTATTTTTGGAAGAGATGGGTATCTCCATGTTGGTCAGGCTGGTCTCAAACTCCCAGCCTCAGGTGATCCACCCGCCTCGGCCTCCCAAAGTGCTGGGATTACAGGTGTGAGCCACTGCGCCCAGCCACAGCTGTAAAATGTTTAGAAGAGTGCCTGGCAGAGAGTAGACATTCAGTAAACAAGAGAGCTTAAAATTGCATTTTGGCCACTACTTTAAATATACATACAAAAATGTTACGAATTTTAAAAATTCAGATATGTTAAAAACTCCCTTTAAATATATATTAGCCTTTGGAAGAAACCTCTTGAGTTAATTTATTTTTTGAGACAGAGTTTCACTCTTTTCGCCCAGGCTGGAGTGCAATGGCATGACCTTGGCTCACTGCAAACCTCCGCCTCCTGGGTTGAAGCAATTCTCCTGCCTCAGGTGCCTGCCACTACTTGCGGCTATTTTTTATTATTATTATTTTTAGTAGAGACAGGGTTTCACCGTGTTGGTCAGGCTGGTCTCGAACTCCTGACCTCAGGTGATCCTCCCACCTCGGCCTTCCAAAGTGCTGGGATTACAGGCGTGAGCCACCACACCCAGCCTTGAGTTATCTTTTCACATTAGTAATCCTTTCAAAATGATGCACAAATGGAGCCCAAATCAAATGCTCTACCAGAGCACCATCTATCAGTTGTCTACTGCTACCCAACAAATTTGGTACTCCCAAACTTCGCAGTTGGGTACAGCACACATCTATTATTTCACTGTTTCTGTGGGTAAGAAATCTGGGAGCAGATTTGCTGTGTATTTCTGACTTCAGGTCTCCCATGAGGCTTCTATCAAGGTGTCAGCCAGGCTGCAGTCATCTCCAGGCCCAACTGGGGGAGAGTCTGCTCCTGAGTTCACTCCTGTGGACCTCTCCACATGGCTGCCTCACAACATGGCAGCTGGCTTCTCCCAAAATAAGCATCCAAGAGGGAAAGAGCAAAAGCACTCGAGATGAAAGCTAGTCTTTTTATAACCATCTTAGAAGTGACAGCCCAGCACTCAGCTCTATTCTATCCCTTAGTGTTGAGTTACTAAATCCAGCCCATGCTCAAGGGGAGGAGATTGCACAGGATGAATACCAGGACAAAGGGATTATTGGGGGCCATCCTACTGGCTGCCTACAACAGATGGGTGCATTGAATGGTCATTGGAGCCAAAGATGAGGCCTATCTGAAAGGCATGGGTTACTTCAGAGAAACTTAGGTGAATCTAAAATGTAGTTCTTCATAAAAAAACAATTTCCTGTTGATTCCTTTAATCAGTATTTACTGAACCCACTCTATACCAGCCTCTGCAGGGAATAAAAGGATGCATAAGAGAAGGAGCTGTCCCCAGGGGAGCTCATTTTCTTTGCCCCTTTCCTCATTTAGGAAATGCCTTTCCTGAGGCTCAAATTGTTGGGAGAGAGAAAAGGAGACAGAGGAAGTGTGGGAGAAGTGTCCAATATGTGAGATGCAGGCTCCATCTCACAGGAACACAGGGAAAAGTGGAAACGGCAACCAGGCATGCCCTGGAAGTAGCTGTTGAAAATGTAAAACTCTAAAATCCCGGAATATGTGGCCAATCATTCATTCCTTCATTCTTTCATTCATTCCTTCAACAAATGTGTATTGAGCTTCTTCTACGAACTCTATAATTCTAGGCTTTGAGGATACAACAATGAAGCTGACACAATTCCTACCCTTGAAAAGCTTATCTGCTTGCAGATGGTGACAAGCAAGACACAGGTATGTAATGTTAGGCACTGGTAAGTGTTATTGAGGGGAAAAAAAAAGCAAAATAAGCAAGGAAAATGTTATTTGAATATGGTGATCAAAGAAGGCTTTATGGGGAAATGATTTTTTTTTTTTTTAGCAGAGACCTAATTTAAGTGAGAATAAAAAAAAATCTATGAATATCTGAGTGCTTAGTGTTTGGAGAGCCACAAGGGCCCAGTGTGGTTGGAGAGGGTAAAAAGGAAGAGAGCTTTCTGGAACAAATCTGGTAGATCTTATAGACAGGGAAAAGAGGGTGACAGGAGCCACTGGAAGCTTTTAAGCAGGGATGTGAGGTGATCTCATTTGCATTTCAGAAAGCTCACACTGGATGCTGTGGACTGACATAGAGCTAGACCCGTGCGATCAACACACTGCCATTCTTTGATAATAGCTCCTGTATTTGTTTGCCAGGGATGCCATAATAAAGTACCAGAAACCCAGTGGCTTAAATAGCAGAAACTTATTGTCTCACAGTTCTTAAGGCCAGAAATCCAAGATCAAGGTGCCTGCAGGGCCATGCCCTCTCTGAAGGCACTAAAGAAGGATCCGTTCCAAGGCTCTCTCCTGGCCTCTGTAATCCTTGGCTGCAGCAGCATAACTGTAATCTTCATGCAGCATTCTCCCTGTGTTTCTGCATCTAAGATTCTCCTTTTTATGAGGACACCAGTTATATTTAATTAGGGGCCCACCCTACACCAGTATGACCTAGTCTTGACTAATTACATCTGCAACCACCCCATTTCCCAGTAAGGTCACATTTTGAGGTACCAGAGTTTAGCACTTCAACATATGCATTTGAAGGGGACACAAATCCGTAACAGCTCTCTTTCTTATATTCTCATGTTATTAGAGTGCATGCTAAACGATACAAATGCTTCAGCAGAGATTACTAGGGAACGGGTGCAGCATGGGAAGAGGAAAGTGAGCCAGAGAGAGGCTATACTTAGGGACAGATGTGTCCACAGCCTGTCTCTGTCCTGCTCAACCTCAGGGGGTGTAAACAAAGGCCAAACTTTTCTAGAAATTCAAGTATATGCTGATAGAAACAATACCATTTCCACCCATGTGTTTGTCATCTTCTCAGGCCATCAGCCCCAAGTGAATTACCTTTTTTTTTTCTTCCTCACCCTATGTGTCAGAATCACACGTCTTCCCGCCAGGAGAGGAAAGCTCCTAGGTACTTTTGTGTAGGTAAGCTCATTAGGAAAAAGCAACCTATTTAAGTGAATTAATGAAACACTTCTGGATTCTGTGCAAATTAGGCCTGCATAATATGAAGAAGGGAGAACAAAATGTGCTGTGGTTTTATAGAGAGGTGGGAAATGTCCTCAGCATTTATTATACTTAATGCTGAGATATTGTTGCTAGGTGGTTTGAAGGATAAAATTTACATTAATAATATGTGATGCAATGAATCTACATTAGTGTGAAAAATTATTTTATTTACCTTTATGCAGCCTATCTGGTCTACTCATTATGTGGTTTATTTTGCAATATCCTTAAAATACTGGACATAATCCCATTTATAAATTCCTGCCTCAAAGATGACATTGAGTGGATATTTAGGAGGGGCATCCAGGAAAGGGGGAGTGGAAAAACCCTAAGTTAATAATCCTGGAATGATATATTGAATGCTGCACTATCAGTTTGAAGCTGTTGAGTGGAAAGATGCAAATGAAAATCTGTTGTGTCCTCTTGGGACTTCTCAGCACAGCCCAAAATACAATTAAAATTGTGCAAGAGGCCTAAGTTGAACTTTTATAATCGTATGGCAAGTTATTTTTACAACAATTAGCAGTTTCAAAGTTCTTAATATGTTATAAGTACATATAGTTTTTCCAAAGTAATTTTGCAATACAACTGCTGGGGAAGTAGAAAGAGCACAGGAATGAAAATAAGACAAACCCGGTTCTAGTTATTGATTCTTCCACTAATGAGTCAAGAGGCTCCGGGTGGAATCCCCAACCTCTCTAAGGCTCAGTTTTCTCATCTGTAGAATGAAGACATCAAGCCCACTTCCAGTTCTAACATCCTATTATTCTGCATGAAGACGTTCAATAAATATTTGGCCATGATACATCTTCATGGAATCAAATTTGTAAATGGGAGAGACAACTGAGTCTCAAACAAAAGTAGGTGGACAACTTTGAAGGGCATAAATCTTGCATCATTCTTTTCTTAATATCTCCACTTCTTTCACCTTAGTCCCAGTCAATCTCATGTCACCTGGATGGTTGCAAGAGCCCCTAACTGGCATCCCTGCTTCCATTCCCACCTCCCTCTAATCTTTTGATTATATTATTTCATTTCATTCTTCAGAACTCTCCAACACCTCCCATTTATTTAATGAATTTGTGGAGTACTTAACCCATGGCACAGGTACTGGAAATACATGGTTAACAAAACAGACAATTCTCTGCTTTTATAGAGCCTACTTTATATTGGAAAGAACAGGGAGATAAACAATAAATGAATGTACATGACATGATATAAAGAAGTGATATATACAATGAAAAAATCAAAGCAAAGGAAGGAGAGTATATGAGGAAAGTGCTACTTTAGATATGCTAGTCAGGGAAAGCCTCTCTTGGCGTAAGATGAGTTGGAGAGCTAATCTTCAACCAGATCATCTTGGTCCAGGATGACCTTGTAGGTCATCTTTCCATTACCTTGTAGGTCATCTTTCCATTACCTTGTAGGTAATGGGAAGGACTTAAGATTTTAGGTTTTGAAAAACCAGTGGCGAGTCTTAAGCAGTGGTATGGTTTGGATGTGGTTTGTTGCAGCCATGACTCATGCTGAAATTTAATTGCCAGTGTGGCTGCATTAGAAGGTGGAACCTAGTGGGAGATGTTTTCATCATGGGAGTGGATCCCTCGTGGATCCCTCATGAACAGAATAATGCCCTTCCTTAGTGGTGAGTGAGTTCTTGCTCTCTCAAAAATGGATTAGTTACCATGAGAGCAGGTTATTAAAAAAAGTCTGGCTTCCTTGATTTCATTCTCTTGCTTTCTTTCTCACCATGTGATCTCTGCCTAATCTTGGACTTTCCATCCACCAGAATCATGAGCCAAATAAACATCTTTTCTTTATCTATTACCCAGGTTCGGGTATTTTATTCTAGCAACACAAAATGGACTAAAACAAGCAGAAAAGAGAAATGATCAGATATGCCTTATTAAAGAAACACTGTGGATTCTTGGTGGAAGTTTTACTAAAGAGAGACAGGAGTGGAAGCAGAGAGACCATAAAAGTACTATTAGGTAAAACAGGTGAAAAATGTTGGTGGCTCACATTAGCATGGTATCAAGGGATGTGTAAGAAATATTGTGATTTCAGATGTATTTTGAAGTTACTGCTGGCCTAGCTTATGGCTTGAATGTAAAGTGACACTGGGAGAAAAAATCATTATGTGAGGTGTCAACATTTTTGGCTTCAGCAACTCTGTACATGGTGTTATACATACATGGTTAAGGATGAGCAGCTGATTTGAGAAGGAAGGTGAGAAATCGGTTATTCAGTTCTAGACACATTAAGCTTAAGATGCTCATTAGATATTAAACAGATATCAGGTAAGCAGTTGTGTCTGAGTCTGGAGTTTGGGGAGAAGTTGGGGCATGAGAAAAACATTTGGAAATGAGTAGTATATTTGAAGCCATGAGACTAAATGATATCATCTCAGCAAATGAGTATAGGAGAAGCAGCAAGCTAATACCTGAGCCTTGGGGCTCTCCCGTGTTTAGAGTTTGGATAGAAAAGAATACTCCAGCAATGTGGCCAAATCATAGGAGACTATCTACAAACATTCCCCACCACACCTATTAGTCTACTTGCACCAATATCCTTATCTCCTCTTGCTGCATGAACTGGGCCTGTGCTCTTCTCCAAAGCCCACCAGTTCACCTACTCACAGAATCTTATTTCTTTTCCTGTGCTCAAATACATCGCTTCAGCAATTATCCCCTCTCAATTATGCAAATTCAAACTTCATTTATCTATCAGACCCTTCCATCAGGATACAGATATCCTTCTTAAAAAATAAATACACAAAAAGGGAAAGCTCCTTTCCTCTTGTATTTACCTTCAGCTACTGTTCATTTTATGATCTCCTAGAAAGCAATACTCCTCAAAACAGCTGACCAAAGTTGCTACCGTTAATTCCTCTTCTTCTATTCTCTTTTGAACCCACTCTAATCTGACTTTTGACCTTAACACTTCACAAAACCTTCACCAAAAACTTCCACATTGCCAAAGCCAGAAGTCAACTCTCTGCAACATTTAAATCGCTGATCACCCTCTTCCTTCTTGAGATCATTGTTTCACTTAGTTCTCAAAACATCATTTATTCTTGTTCCTTTTCCTATCTTACTAGCTGCTTCTTCCTGGACTCCTTTAATTCATTCAACAATTATGTACTGCCTATTTTGTGCCAGTCATTGTTCTTGGCACTAGAGATACAGCAGTGAACAAGCCAAAGCCCTTGCTCTCATGGAGCATATCACCTTCTATTAGGTAGAAACAAACGAGGATGCACTGGGATCCAGGTGAAGACAGTATTTCAACAAGGCGGGGTGTTCATCTGGTGGAGGTCAAGTGAGATGAGGGCTGTGAATTAACCACTGCACTTGGCATTTAGGGAGTTGAGCACAGCCTGACATTTTGAATTTTAGTGAAGAAGTAGAAACAAAAATCTGCTTGAAGTGGGTTTCAGATAAAATGGCAAGTAAGGAAGAGGTTGTCGCAAGTGTGAAAATCTGCTTGAAGTGGGTTTAAGATAAAATGGCAAGTAAGGAAGAGATAGTCGCAAGTGTACTCAACCCCTTTCAGGGCATTTTGAGATGGGGCTACTTGCTTTTTTTTTTTTTTTTTTTCTAGGATATTTTCTTGCACTCTTCATTTTTGATGTCTCAGCTTACATGTCATCTCTCAATGAAGTATTCTCTACCACTCAGTCTAACTTCTTCCTGCTTTGTCATTTTCTCTCATGGGCCCATGTTAGTTTTCCTTCACAGCACTATCATGTTTACAATTACAGACTTCAGTATTTGAAATGTGTTTATAATGTCTGTTCTGCTATGTTTTAAATTCCATTGTCTGTTTGAAGCTCTGCAAGCTGAGTGCCTAGAGTGTTACTGGCACAATATACTTCTTATTTAAATGAATGAATGAATAAATGACCAGTCTTTTTCCTCTGAAAGTTTGCTGAAGTGTGCCATATCACTTGGTTAAAGTGGAACTACATTTCCCAGAATCCCATTCCCTTTATGCCTCCTCAACACAATTGGTGTTGGGGGGTATTCGTACAAAGTTTAGAAAGTAGAAGTAAATCACTAGTCATAATCTTGGAAGGTCTTGCAGTCAAATATGTGGAGAATAGACAGATTCAGAAGTGCCCAGGAGATTCAAACTTGCCACTTCTCTCCTGCATTCCTTGTCTAGTTCTTCTTTATGACTACTAGACCTGGCTTCAAAACCAGTTTCAAAATCAGAAGTTTCGTGGTTCCCCAGAGGTGGAACTAATCAGAGGCCATAGTTTCCCCAGCCCTATTAAGGACATTCCCTTTGCAGTCTCAGTAAACTCTCTTAGATTTCCCTGCAAGCCTATGCTTGTCCACCCTGCACCAGTGCTTCAGAAGGACCAGATGGTGACTCTATCTCCTTTCCTCCAACTCTCCCCTCTGCATATTACTTCACTAGTATTTGCCACAATTAGATAGGTATAATTCTATAATAAATATCTTATCCAAAGTCACAGTGGCTCTAGTTTCCTAACTAACCTTGGTTGTTGGCATTGCTACTTCTGAGCTTGGATACATGAAATCCTCTTCTTCAGAACTGAGCGCTTTTCCTGTGTATTTTATGGAATTATATCACATACTGTTTGATAGACTCTACATGAGCTGCATTAATCATGGTCCCAATGAGAGACACATGGCACATCCGTAATGGAGAATTTAATGAAGAGATTGTTTACAGAGCCTAGAGCAGGGTTAAGGGTTAAGTGAAACCAGTGAGGCTTGGTAAGGCCTCCTGAGCTAGGAACAATGAAGAACAAGGACCTAGTCCAAATAAACAAGGGGACTGAGCAATTTTAGAAACCTGGAAAGCTGGAGGAATCTGTAAGAGAGGGCCTGGGATGATGCATGGCCAACCCATAGCCCCAAAGACAGAGATCTCTGGAATAAATACCTTGGCTTCAGGGTCTCCCATCCTCCCGTCCCTGCCAAGGCCTCCCATTGCCCAAACTCAATCATAAGTCAGAGGGCAAGGGACTGTGGTTGGCACAGTCTATGAAGATCAGCCTCCTAGGGCCTGCAGCAGGGGGATGGGATGGTACAGAGTGTATGTAGGGGCAAATGGAGAATGTCTACCAGGCTGTTGCATCTAGATTTATGTGAGAGTAAACCAGTGTTCTTTCTCCAGATGCAACAACCATGTTATTAGGGATCTCATTCCTGCCACAAATATGCCTGAAAGGGCACTCTTCACTCAAGAGGACACAGTCTAGTTCTTTATCTGGTGCACATTAAAGTGAGCAAGATAATAAATGTTCATTCAGGTGGAAATCATTCAGCTCTAATGTTTCAATGTCTCTTTTGTATTTTTGTCTTTTTTAAGAATCATGAAGGCATAGATTTTTAATTTAGCTGCAGTGACCTATGTGTCAAAACTTACAGGCCTGTTTTGGGATTTTTACATTTGAGATTACCAAGAAAAAAAGTCACAATTTTATTGTCATTAGGAAAATTAATTGAGAAGCACAAAAACCTTGATGATGGCTTCACAGTGACTCAAATGAATTTAATTGGATATTGCTGCAACCTCATTCAACATTAGAGGTTGCGTTGAATGTCACAGTATTCCAAATACCAAATGAGTTGATGGAGCAAAACAAGTCATTTTAATCAGAGAAATGACATTCAATAATCACAAAAAGTCTATGTGGAATGACTTATGCTGGGAATTAACAGGGATTTCCCTCTAACAGTGGGGCATGTAGCAGCCAGGCCTGTCTCCTTGCCCATTTGCTGGCAATAGCAGGCTGGGATTTCCTGTGGCTGAAAGAAGGATCTCTGGATTCCATCACTGGCAATGTAGGCCACTGCCCTATCATTAAACCTCTGGGGTAGTTTATTTGTCTTTGATGAAACTACTTGATTACTCTCTTCCATGCCAGGTTTTAGTATCTTCCATGACAGATTTTAGTATCTTCTATCCATTTGCTTTTTTTCAGCTTTATGCCACTGAGTAAGATTCTTACTCACATCCAGGTCCATCATTGTTTTCTTGCATCTTCACATCTTTATTTGATGAATTATTTTATTAGGTGAATCCCAGTAAAGAGCAATTATTTCTCAAAATTTCTACCAAGGTTTACTACTGCAGCAAAAAGTGAACTTGTACTTCTGGGATTTGTGGGAAGGAAGAGAAGACAGGTGCATCCCATTTTAAACAGGAAATCTTCTAAGTTTCTCATGTTTCATCAATGAAATTTTTATGGATTTTGTATTCTGTGACATAATATCATAAAATGTAAACATAATAGTTTTCTGTGAATATGAAAAAATTGCAGTTCCATGAAGATGTGCCATATTTTTCTGTGTCCTCACACACCCCAGCACCAGCACACCACTATGGAATGTTATCTGAGAAGGACAAACTTTTGCCTATCAAATTAGCACACACAACTCCCAGTATTATGTATATGAGGGTATTAGCTATGAGAAACAAACTTACTGGAAGAAAATTGATCAAGACCAGTCAAACATTCATATACTTTGACCCTGATATTCAGCATTGAAATTTATCCTAGATGTACACAAAGACAGAGCCACAAGAGTGTTTGTCACGGGGCAAGGTATAAGCATGAAAGTCCAAAAGAACATAAATGTCCGACAGTAGTGAACTTGAATAAAGTATGGTGCATCCAAAGAGGGACTATTGTACATTTGCTCCCTTTCCCTTCCTAACAGTATCCAGCTTTTGTTAGGGTATTCTCCTCTACCACTCCCAACCCGTATACTTCAGTCGAGGAGCACACCCTCTGCTCAGGGAATAAGCCTTGATCAGTTTCAGCCAATCAGGATAAGCCTGTTCTTTGCGCTACGGTCATTGGTTTGGGTAAAAAAGCCCAAACCAATAGGTACAATGTCTTTCTCTCTAGGGCTTCCTACTAGAATTGGCTTTCTCACTACCTCTATTCTACCCTCTTTGGGTTCCTGGAGCTAGAAAATTAAATATTGTGTTTAATGTGTTCAAGACTCCTTGAGACCAAGTTTCTATGATTAAGTTCTCCCAGTTGAGTACAGTCATGTGAGACTTGGAAGCTGGCAGGAGGGTGGACCTATCTTTCTATGATAATGTAGACAGACTTGAGTTCTGGCAGTTGCCAGCGTCCCTGAACCTGTTTCTTCATCTGTAAGGCAGGAGGAACATTGAATACCTTGCATGGAAATAAGGTAGATGCCTTTATGCCCTCTTTTCCAATATTTCTTATCTAGACATTACAATGGCAGTGTTGTTCACCTGAGTGGTCTGAGAATTCTTGGATTCTTGGTTACAGATGACTATGATCATGACTTTATTATGCTCGGAATCCGGAGTGTGTTTAAGAACCTAAGCAAAGTGGGTCACTGCATTCGGGGCAGGAAAGATCTGCTCAGACCCTGGGTTTTCCACACCATGCCTGTGGCTTTTTAATAAATGTACCCTGGGCCACCCTGAAAAAATTCCAGACAATAGATATTTGGTTTTTCCACAAGAGAAACTGAATAGGATCTCAGGGACCAGAGAGTTGTTCTTGGCTCTGATATGTTCTAATTGACCCTGGGTAAATAAATTCACCCCTCAGGACCTCTGTTAGTTCATCAGAAGAAAGGTTTGAAATAAGCTCTTTCAATTTTAGCAGCTTCATATATTAGTAAGACAAAATCATTCAAAGTTTTTATGCAAACTCAATGTTTATGTAACTGAAGGTCAGCCCTGAAATGCCTTTATTTCATATACATCTTTTAAAGCATGCCCTTTAATAAATCTGTCCTGGAGTATAAAACATAAAAAAAAGATAAAGTGCATTGCACAGAATAGCAAGGTCCAGGGCATATTATAAATTGACGTGTATGAAAATTGCTGATATTTTATCTTACTTTACCCACAAATGGGCAATTTCATGTGACTCAACCTAGTAAAATTATAATAATTTTTAAATGTGTTTTCCTTGAGCATCAGCAGATTAGAAAAAAAATCTGATAATGGTCATGCCAAGGACTGTGAGTTTTAAATGAAGGGGCATAGTCATTTGGGGGATTGATATTGGGGAATCACGTTTTTCTTTGACTTCACATGTTGATGCCAAAATCTTTTGAGTTATTTTATTTTTTCAGAGGTGGGGAGTATGGTGGAGGAGAGAAAGACACAACTATATTTTAATTTCTATAATATAGAAAAAGGTATCTGAATAGTCTCTTGTCCTCTAGCCAGAAAGCCCTCCCCATTCATTCTTTTCCACACACTGGAGCCTAAAAATGTGCTCAACCTGAGCTCTGTGATAACCCATCATGTTCTGCTTTCCTGGGCATCCTCATGGTGGCAATCATCACAGGCTTGTGGACACTGTGAGAAACTTGTTTCTTTGTGTTTTTTAATCCAATTATTTGGCAGAGTGGGCTGGCATAGATCCCATGTCTATGTCAATAATGCTGGTAATATTACAATGGCAAACACTATATAGCACTTATTATGTGCAAGGTACCAGTTCAAGTGAGTTCTCTTTACATAAGAGAACATAAAGTTCTCTCTACTTGCCCCAGATCACAACTAGCAAGAGCCCAGAAATGACCCCAGCCTCTACTGCGACCTCATGCTCTGCTACATTTCTGGTTGGTCTTCCAAACACATCATTAGCATGTCAGTGCTGCAGGCACAATTCCAGAGTAAGTCTCAGGAAAGAGTAACGGCCATGTACAATTACAATTTATCTTATGATGAATGAACTGACCATTCATTCCCTTTGTATCTGTGTGGGGATGGAGGTACAGGCCTTGTACCCATAGCAGGCTAGAATTTCCAGGTGAAGGGAGGGCAGTGTAGTTTCTACAAGTAACTTCCCTCTCTGAGATTCTGACACATCCCTGTAGATGCACCCCTGCTTGAAACTCTGCCTTAGATATTTATGGGGAACAGAACCTACTTGACCTATTTCTATTGCTTTTCAAGGTTTAGATTGATAAGAAAGTATATGCGATTTAATAAGTTTTAATAAAATTACTTCATTTATTCTTATTTACCTAGTGCATTACTTATCTACTCTAGATGAAATAATTTTTAAACTGTAAACCTATGGCATTTTATATTCAAATGCATGTTATTGTCTTCAGAGTACCCCCTTCAGGAGCTCTATTCCCACTTCATTGATGCTGCTTTTTTTTTTTTTTTTTTCCTGAAGGGGTTGAAAATCTTGGTGATTGGTCTTCTGAGCTGGTTCACAGACCAAGAAACCAAGCTGGTTTTTGATAGATGCTCCTTGTCCTTATCATGGAACAGTATAAGAACAGCAAGTGAGGCACTGTTCAAGACTGCCCTAGGAATTCAACTGGAACCCTTACCCCATGGGTCCTTCAAGAGGGGACAACTCATTCCAAATTGAGACATTAAGTTTTAACCACCCCAGGGTCTGTCATAAGTACTTGCAGGTGGATGATGGACGGTCTGTAGAGCTTGGCTGTTTTCCTTGGATGCACTTTTGAGTCTGAGAAATTTGCACATATTTTCCCTTAGCAAGCAAGTTATTTTAAGAAAAGAAAATGCACTCACCTATTTAGCATTGTAGATTAAAGTTAAAACTTTTGTCTTTCAGCAGGTTGAGGTTTTGTAATTTTTTTTTCATTTTATTCATATGGTAACATGTGTTCCCAATTTACACACGGAAGTTGTCTTAGGGACTTGTTGGGCTTCAGTATTCCATCCTTGGGTCAACAGTGATTTCACCAGTCTAAGAAGGCCTGAAGGGACGTTATCTGGTGATGTCCTTGGTGGCTCCCAGGCACAGTGATTTGAAAACATGCCCACGGTTATCCCTTTGCCTTCTCTATCCAGACTAGAGTCCTTACATAGCCCCATCTGGAGCTCTTGGCTCAGTGTTACAGAAGGACAGATTCCTAGCAGATGGTTCATCAGAGGACCTGGCACACGGTTTGGCCAAGAAAACCTTATCTAATACCTCTGAGTTTGGGAAGCTTTAGAGTGAAGAGTAGCTCCAAGCCTTCTGCACAACCAGGAATGTTTTGCTTATTAGATTTTTTAAAAGATGCTCAGAATAAATATCTAGACAGCAGCAGTTCTGAAGATCTAGTGCCACAGATGGCACCAAACTAATGTAATATCCCCTTACACCAGTTTTATGAAATCTATGAAATTTGGGATAGGACCAGAGTCTTGGGCTTGAAAGGAATCGGGCTAATCCTAAAAGATTTCAGCCATTTGGACAAGTGATATTTTAATTTAAAAATATGCAATTCTGATCAGCATGAAGTGTCTTGGATGTCTACTAGCCTGCTTAAAATTAATATGTTGTAACTGACTCCTTCCACAGTCTTTTCATTTCAGTTAATAGTAACTCCATCTTTCCATTTGCTCAGGCCAAACCCATTGGAATACTTCTTGATTCCTCTTTTTTATATGGAACATCTAGTGCATCAGCAGGTCTTGTCAACTCTACCTTCAAAATATATACCTCATTCAACATCTCTGCTACCACTCTGGTTGGAATTGCCATTATCTTTCAACCAGATTATGGCCTCCTATCTAGCATTTTGCCTCCCATCTTTTCTCCTCCTCAGCCTATTCTCAATACAGCCATCTGAGTGAGAGTGCTAAAATCTATGTGCCACTGTGTCACTCTTCTGCTGAAAACCCTCCAGTGACCTCCTATTGCCCTCATTGTGAAAGTTCCACAGGCCTACAAGGCCCTGCATGATGAAGCCCTTGTGTCTCTTCTCTCTCTGCAATAACCTCCCACTGGCTCATTTACCCCAGCCGTATTGGCTTCCTTTCTGGTCCATCAACTCACAAGGCATCAAGGTATATACCTGGTATCATTTGGCTGTGTCCCCACCCAAATCTCATCTTGAATTGCACTCCCATAATTCCTGTGTGTTGTGGGAGGGACCTGGTGGGAGAGAATTTGAATCATGGAGATTTACGCCATACTGTTCTTGTGGTAATGAATAAGTCTCACAAGAGCTGATGGTTTTATCAGGGGTTTCTGCTTTTGCATCTTCCTCATTTTCTCCAGCCACTGCCATGTAAGAAGTGCCTTTCACCTCTTGCCATGATTCTGAGGCCTCCCTAGCCATGTTGAACTGTAAGTCCAATTAAACCTCTTTTTCTTCTCAGTCTCGGGTATGTCTTTATCAGCAGCACGAAAATGAACTAATACAATACCCTTCTAGGACCTTGAACTTGCTGCTCCATGTGCTGGAGCACTATTCCCCCAGACATTCACCTAATGTCTCCTGTCTCCCTCTCCCTCCTGTTCCTCCTCCTTCTCCTCCTTCTCCCTCTTTGGATGCTTTATCAAATGTTATCTTTGATCTTCCCTGACAATCCAAAACCTCTTATCATATACTTCCTTTTTCTCATTTGATGTTTTTCTATAGCATTTTTTACCTTCAAGTATACTACATTAAATATACTATGTTAAATTATATTAAATATACTATATACTATATATACACATACACACATATATATGTATATATATGTAATATATGTATAAATGTATACATATTTTCTTGTTTTGTATATTCTGTCTCTCTTCACTAGAAAGTAACTCCTTAGAGCAGAGAGTTTTGTCCCTTAAAGCAATTATTATTGTTTCTGTATCACCAGCACCGGGAATAGAGCTTGAGACAGAGTAGGCAGTCAAAAAACATTTTTTTGAATAAATGAATCATATATTTTGTAAATATATGTCAGGCATTGTGCTACTTGCTAGACACACTAGTGAACAAAACAGGTAAAGATTCATGACCTCATGGATCTTAAAATCTAATGGGGATGGAATATGGTCATTTTACCATTAATGAATTAGACATAGAAGTAAGAAAGAGTTGAAGCATTTGAGGAACTGAAACATGTTGAATTGAGCTGGAGAGTCAAGTTTGAGAAATAGCCTTGTGAGACAGATATCAAGCCCTGTTTAGGTTTGAGGTGTCAGCCTAATCATGGGACGCCATTGAAGGATTTTAAGCTGGTGAGTGACATTGTCCCATGTGCATTTTTTAAAGTACCCTCTGGCTGCAATGTGAGAAGTGAGAATGGCTGGGAAGAGGTCAAGAGTGGAGGCCGGATGATGTGATAGGAGGTGATTGCTATAGTGATAGATGACAAGAACAGATGGGGGAAGTCTGCATTAGAGAGAGGAACGCGAACTTAGAGCCTGTTTGAATTGGATTGGGTGGATTTGAGGAATCAGGAAGTGAGAGTCACAGATGAACCCCAGGATTCTTACTTGAACAATAGCTATATGCCATTTCCTGAGAGGCATACTATATTAAATGAGGTTTGGGATGCAGAGTGATGAGAGCAAGAATGGGAAGAAGGTCATGAGTCAGCTTCTGACACATCAAGTGTGACATATACACATGCAGCATCCCTGCGATGACATCCTGCTTAGGAGAAAGTCTGAGTAAGAGTGATAAAGTCATTAGTTTGCAGATAGACGGTGATCCAAGTCATCAGGATGGATGAGATTACAAGGAGTGAATTAGGATGAACAAGGAAGGAGGTCTGGGACAGACATTGCCTGACTCCAACATTTCAAGGCCTGATAGCATAGCAAAAAAAGTCCACCACGGAAGAAGGAGACAAACAGTGTGTCAAGGAAACCAAGAGAAAGGAGGATTTTACAGAGGAAGGTATTGTCAATTGTACTAAATATTATCAATAGATCAAGTAAGATGGGGCCTAAAGTTAAACTTTATAATTACCAACATGGAAGCCATTGGTGAGAGTAATTTCAAGGGAGCTTCGAGGACATAAAACAGATGAGACAATGATGACAGCAGAAGGGAAGGTGAAGAAATGGAAGCAGAGGGTAGACACTCTTTGTGAAATTCATCTGTGAAAGGGAGAAATGGAAACTGTCAGAGCAAAAAATGGTGTCCAGACGAGTACATTCTTTTTAAGGCAAGTGGAACTTAAGTGAGTTAATTATGTTTGGAGGAGGCAGTGGTCACAGAGTGACTGCATACATTTTAGCAGCCATTCAAGGATCAGCGGGGAAGTGTTCCAGCCAGATAAATTGCCGAGGCTTAAGGTGGGAGTGAGTTTGGCACATTTGAGAAACTGAAAGACCAACGTAGTCAAAGTTTAGTGGCGAAGGGATGGGAGTAACTTTGGGGAATTAGGCTGCTCATTGGAATGTCCTGATGGCCATGGCAAGAAGTCTGTATTTTATTTATTATTTCAATAGCTTTAGGAGTACAAGTGGTTTTTAGTTATACAGATTAATAAATTGTACAAGGTTGAAGTCTGGGCTTTTAGTGTACCCATGATCTGAGTCGTGTACATTGTACCTAATAGGTACCTTCTGAGTCTCCATAGTCCATTATACCACTCTGTATGCCCTTGCATATCTGTAGCTAAGCTCCCAGTTATAAGTGAGAACATGCGGTATTTAGTTTTCTGTTCCTGAGTTACTTCATGGAAGATAATGGCCTCCAGATTTTCGATATGACACTAAGCCATGAGATGGCTTCAGCCAGGGATTTATGATATAAATGCATTGGAATGAATGTTAGGCATGCCCAGGCGAGAGAAAGCAGCCATTCCTTGTCCTGCCTTAGAATAAAGTCCATGCCGCCTTCTGATCTGCTGCACTGCCTTCTAGTTTAACTCCAGTTCTTTCCTGTGCTCAGAGATTCTCTATACCACACCTTAGAAAGATATGAGATGCAGGAAATAGGCCACATCACCCAGAAAAGGTAGAGGGGGTGAGTGGCAGCACACCATCCCTGAGATGGTGGCACATGAGCTCACAAAAAAATGTTCCTGGTAACATGAGTCAGCTCCTGTCTCTCCTCTTTCCAAAAGCCCCCGGTATCTCTGTCTCACTGACTATGAAAGTCAAGGTCCTCATTTTGATGCATAAAACCCAGGGTCAACTGGCCCCACTCTGACCTCGTCTCCTTTTACTTCTTTCTTTGAGCCATGCTTGCCAGGTAAGCTCTTGCTGCCAAGACTTTGAACCTGCAGTTTCCTCTGCCTGAAATGCTCTTCCCCCAAGTATCCCCATGGTCCTCTCCCTCACCTTATAATGACCTTTACTTAAATGTCACCTTGTCAGTGAGGCCTTCCCTGAATACCATATCTAAATTTTCAATACCTTCAATATGCAGTAGCAATTAATTACTATATGACATTTTGTATATTTGACTTAATCTTGCTTATTGTCATGTTCTCCACTAAAATTAAAGCTCCAGGAGGGCAGATGGTTTGGTTTTGTTGAATCTCTAGCATCTAAGACAAGTGAGTGACAGTCAATTGTGTTTGAACACTTTAGGAAGGAGACAGTGATAAGGCAGTAGCTGTATTGGTCACCCTTGCACATAGTGGACACTCAGTAATTAACTATCGAGTGAATGAATGTGTAATGATTGGTTTTAGATGGGGAAAAGGACACCTCTTCCATTTTGACAGGATGGGAGCAAGAAGAATGGGTGCTTGCAGATTTGTGACAACTATCGGAGGCTGTTCCTAGCTGATGGGGTCTACTTTCTTTGTGAAGTGGCAAGTGAAGTTTGGAGTATGGGTAACAGTAAGAGGTAAGAAGCATGCAGGGAAGGGCTTTGCGGTGGTTATCGTGAAGAAAAGAAGAGTGAGCTTACTACAGAAACAGTACAATGTTAACAGGAAGTGCTGCAGTTGAAGCTGAGTCAGGTGACCAGGAGTTCACAGCGAAGCCAATGTGCTGGTTGGAAAATGTCTGCCATCAGCAGGCAGTAGGCCAGGTGCAGTCATGGAGAAGGAAGGTAGTTGAAATTTTCCAGCTGTTGTGATGATTAGATAAGTGACTTGCCCTACTGGAAAGAAAGTAGTTGAAGAGGTGGACCCTGAATCTGAGCCGGATTGGTAGGAGGTAAACACAGAAGGTGGATGGACTGGGGGCTGGTAGAACAGTCCATGGACTGAAGTTATGGCTGCCCTGCCTGTGAGAGCACAGCTTAATCTGCTGACTTTATCAGAAGGGTTTGTTCTGTATCTTATTCTTGGCATCCTCGGGGTTGGAAGGGGAAGCTGCTTTCCACAAACCATGATGCAATCTTTTACTGTATTCCTTCCATCATGTCTTCATGGCAGGCACAGATTAGGAGTAGAAATCGAGTGAAATGAAAAAGTCTAGGATAAGTTCTGGGTTTGGAGATTTGATAATTAGAGATAGATATCAAAGAGGTAGGAAATACAGGAATGGGACAGGGTTTGGGGGAGTGGATAGTGAATTCAGTCTTTAACATGCAGAATAAGGATGCTTATAAGATACACAGATGGAGATGATCAGTAAGTCATTGGATCTATGGGTCTGGAGTACAACCACCTAGCTGTGGGTTGAAGATGCATATTTCTAAATTATGCATATGTAGGTAGTGATTGTAATCAAGGGAAGGAATATGTAGAGTGAGTAGGGAGACAGGGCCCGCCCATGCCACAGGGAGCAGTGTATTTACGGGGCAGGGAGAGGAATATCCGGCCAAGGAGATGGAAAGGAAACCAGAGAGGTGGGAAGAAACTGGGAATAGTATTGCAAAGGCCAAGGGAGGAAAATTTTAAGACCGAGGGAAGAGTCTACAATGACCATGGATGCAGGGGATCAGTTCACATGGGGACTGAGAAGAGAGGCCCCAGGGCAGCTTCATGAGAGGACCCGGAGGCAGGGACCACCTAGAGCTCTAGGCATTGCAGCCTTAGCGGGAACACTGGGAATATTCTCTGAATTTCACCTCAAGGCTCGAGACTGCCTTCAATTTTCACAAGTCAAATGAAGAGGTTGCACTAGATCACTGTTAAGTTCCTTCTGGTTCTAAAATCATGACTCCAAGATCTTTTACAGGAGCCGGAGCCAGAGCCAACAACAAAAGATTGCCCTTCCCCTGGGGAATGTCTTAAAGTTGGCTCATGAAAGAAGCCACATAAACAGCCTAAAGTCTTGATCTCACCAGAAGACTTTTCTGTAAAGCACAGGACTATAAATATACCACCTGGATGGAGGAGTGTATTAGATCCAGACCCCAGTATGCTGCCCTCTGCCCACTAGAGGCCTGCCCCAGGATGTGCTGGGCCCCACGGGGGCTTTCTGAGCCTTCACACCATCAGAAGGGGCTGTCATGTGGAGCACTGAGCTGCTGGATGCAGCTGGAGGTGGCTGGAGGACTGCTTGTTCAAAAATTTGTTGAAAATATTCAGGTGGTTGGTGGCAGCTGGATTCGATGACCTTGTGGTTATTTTCAACTCAACGATTCATGTATCCTCTGAGGGAGGCTTCATTCCTGTTACTAATTTTGTCGTGCTTCCCATGGGGATTCTGTTGCAAAGTATTTATCCCCTGATCTTCTCTCAGGGGTCCCTCAGACGGCTTCCCTTCCCTGCTTTGAGATCTCCTCATGATACTAGGAGAGACAAGGCCCCTGACCTTGATGTGCCAGCTGAGATGAGTTTCTGCCCCCAGGTAGGGTGTTGGACCCTTTCCTTCCCCCAAGGATGTGCTGCATGTCTCTTGTCACCATGGTGGGGCTTCTGGGGTCTGGGACTGGATCTCCAAGAGCAGCAGCAGAGGGTAGATCCAGGGCGTAGTTTGAGAGGAGGAATCTGGCTCCTGCCATGCTCCTTCACACTTGCTCAGCCTCAAGCACACCTTGCACTGACTGAGGCCTCTGCCTAGAGTTTTCTCCCCCAGATTTCCTCATGCCTCATTCCTCTTTTCCATTCAGGGCTCCTCGCGTACAACGGCTCTCAGAGAAGCCTTGCCTGACTCGCCTATCTAAAACAGCATCCCTGGTACGCTCCATACCCACATGTTGCTCTATATTTTTTTCCTACTGAGCTCTTATCAATCCCTGTTCTATTATATACTCACTTCTTCACTAGTGTAGCTCTGGCTTCACTAATTAGAACACGAGATCCTGAGAACAGGCACTTTGCCTGCTTTGTTCACCAGTGCATTCTCAGTGGCCAGAAACAGTGCCTGGGGCATGCAGAGTAGTCGCTCAGTAAATATCTGTTAAACAGAATAAATAATGAATGATCGGCACAAATAATTTCTAAATTACAATGAGTCATCACTTAACATCATCAATTGGTTCCTGGAAACTGCAACTCTAAGTGAAATTATGTAAACAAAACTCTTTTTTTCCTCATCAACATTATAACAAAATGACATTGAAGGAAAGGAAGTTATTGGAGGCCCTGCTGTAGGTTGTCATTTCATTTAAACTCACAGTTTCCAAGAATCTATTGACAATGTTAAGTGAGGACTTCAGGGGACAGCTATGAGCAGAGCCTCAAAGCAGAAATTACAGAGCGCTATTAAAGCACATTTCGAAGGGTGTGTGCAGACCTCAGGAAATAAGCAGAGGGTCCTGAGGCATCTCTTTAGATGGGTCATTGTGGCAAGCAGGCTGGTGGGGGTGGGGCATCACCTCTGTTGCTGAGATGCTGACCTAGTTTCCATTGGGTCACTGTCATACTTAGCTTCCTGAGTGCTGTTTTTCCTTTTTCTTTTCTTTTTCTTTCTTTTTTTTTTTGAAACAGTCTCCCTCTGTTACCCAGACTGGAGTGCAGTGGTGTGATCTCAGCTCACTGCAACCTCCACCTCCCAGGTTAAAGCAATTCTCCTGCCTCAGCCTCCCAAGTAGCTAGGACTACAGGCGTGCGCCACCACGCCTGGCTAATTTTTGTATTTTTAGTAGAGACGAGGTTTCACCATATTGGCCAGGCTGGTCTCGAACTCCTGACCTCGTGATCCACCTGCCTCAGCTTCCCAAAGTGCTGGGATTGCAGGCATGAGCCACCATGCCCAGCCTTTCTTTTTTTTTTTGAAACAGAGTCTCGCTACCTTGCCCAGGCTGGAGTGCAGTGACATGATCTTGGCTCACTGCAACCTCTGCCTCCCTGGTTCAAGCAATTCTCCTGCCTCAGCCTCCCCAGTAGCTCAGCTTCCCAAGTAGCTGGGATTACAGGTGCCCGCCAACATGCCTAGCTAATTTTTGTGTTTTTAGTAAAGACAAGGTTTCACCATGTTGGCCAGGCTGGTCTCGAACTCCTGATCTCAAGTGATCTGCCCACCTCTGCCTCCCAAAGTGCTGACGTTACAGGCATGAGTCACCATGCCCAGCCCTCCTGAGCTGTTTTGTTCACTGCCATAACCATGAGCCATGTGTACCTATTTAACTTTACATTAATTAAAATTAAATAAAATTTTAAAATGCACTTACTTAGTCACATATTTCAAGTGTGACTTAGTCACATTTGAAGTGCTCAGCAGTTACATGTGGCTAGTGGCTACCATATTGGGCAGCGCTATTAGATAGAAACTATTTTCATCATTGGAGACAGTTTCTACTGGGCAGCACTGGTCTGGAGTGTGTTTCCAATAAGCAGGCCAGTAGGTATGGCATGAGCTAAATTCCACATTTGGTGTCTGTTTCCACTCCTTATTAGCAATACCAAAAGGAAGAGGGGGAGAGCGAGAGAAACAAAAGACCTGCTTCCTAATGATTCCCATGAAATCCATGTTATATTTCTTGTGAACTTGCTCTTTCCTCTGAACCACAAAATAACCTCTCCCCATTATCTCTCCATCTACACCTGTTCCCCGAGAAACCTTCTATTATCACAATGCTGGGCCTAGAAAAAGAATCCAACAAATGGTTGCTCTTATTCATATACTCACTTTTCCTACTGGGAGGAGAAAGATGAGACACTTTTGATATTGTCTGCAGGGGAGGAACAAAGGGAGAACTCACTCAGACTTTGGATGGAGGCTCCTTTGTAGCTACTGACACCTCTGCTGAGAAGCAAGGAAGTAGGGTGCTTTGCCCCCTTTTCAGGTTAAAGTATAACATCCTCAGGAGAAAAACTGTAGGAAGAGAAGGGTCCTTGAGCTTCCAGAGCAAGGTAGCTAGGGAAGGGTCAGAAATGTGTTCTTTGTAGGTAGGCTGTTTTAAGATTCTTACTTTCTCGGTTTATCCTGCTTTTGTGCACCTTTTGTACCTTAATTTTTTTTGACAGGCCTAGCCAGGCTAAGCTGTGCCAAAGACAAATAGGGAGAGAGGTTTTGTCCCCACCTGTGCCAGAGCATTCAAGGAGTTGCAGCCATTTCTGGGGGCAGTCTGGTGGCAGAGGAATTTGATATGAGCGAGTCCCAGGGGGAAGGTAAAACTCTGTCAGACAATATTGGATCCACTTGGTAAACTGTTTCTTCCTGCCTGGAGCTTCATCTTCTAGGGCAAAACCTTGGATGTTTTAATAAGAGGAATGATAACAGCAATAGTATCTAGACATGAGGACTGCTAGGGCATAACACCTGTGCCACGTGCAACCACAGCAGCACGTGGAAATCACATATTTGCATATCCTCCAGGACCTGGTTATATGAACAGAAATGAAGAAAACTCAAAGGCGGAATTATTAATATATGTATGAATTATTTGTCATCTCCTATTTGTAAAAAAGAGAAAATCTATTACAAATATTCCTCTCAAGATTGTATGCTAATTTTAATTCCTTATGGCCCTTTGAATAAGTGCAAGATAAATTTTTCCAAACAGTTTTGCATGTGAGTTTATTGGTGACTATGTGTCAATATGCTCATTTCCACGGATCATTTATGAGCAATGAAATCTGTGTCTGGAATAGCCTTTGTTATAGCTATTGTCTCACACACCTCTAACTAGTCAGCCCTCCTGGTGTCACTCCAATGACCAAACAGCAAATAGGAAAAATAAACCATCAATCAATTTAATACTAGCTTTTTCTTTCACACAAAAACCTCCACTCAGCTGATGATGACTGACATAAAAACTAAATCCATCTGCTTTATCACTCCTCTCCAAAAGGACAAGTCTGAGAGGCAGGGAAGAGAAGAAAATATGTAGGATTAGTCTTACCTTTAGTCACCGGCCTGCTGTTGTATTAATAATCTGTGCATGTGGGAAAAGGAAGTCAATTGTTAAAATAGTCTCCTTGCTATTTAGTGTGAATTTGGTATAAAACGTGGAGATGTGAATCATAAGCAAAGTCTTTGAAAGCAGGATTTTTGGAATATTGTTTAATATTATGGAAACCATCTTAAATAGAGTCTGAGAATATGTTATTTCATTCATTATTTATTCATGCATTTAACAAATATGTACAGAGAACCTATAGTGTCTCAAATGCATGTTGGACATTGAAGATATAGTCTTAAACAATACAAAAACTTCTTGCCTTCCTGAAGCTTACAATCTGGTGGAGAAGACAGATATTTAATAAATAAATAGGGGAGATAAATGTTACCAGAGGGGAAGCACAGAGTGTTTTGAGAGCATATTACAGGGACTATGACAGGCAAAGGTGGTGGTAGTGATCGATTCTTTCCGAGGAAGACACATTTAAGATGGGACACAAAGGGGGGTGGGATTCAGATAGCTGAATGGGCGGTGGGCTGAGGTAATAGAGGGAAAGCCATATGTGTAAGCCCCAGGGCAAAAGCCCCCAGGGGAGATTTCAGGGACTGAAATAAGACAGGGATGGCTTGTGTAGAGAAAACAAGGGGGAGAGGCATGGGATGAAACTTGAGAAGTTCGAAAGGATTAGATCCTGAATAACCCTGTAAACCATGATGAAAACATTAAAATTATGCAAAGGGGAATGAGAGAACAAAGCGTTTTAAGCCCAGAATGCAATGCTTTAGAGAGATCTCTCTGTGTGCAGCAAGAATGATTAGACGGGTATTAAGACCAGAGGCACAGGGTCCAGGGAGGTGGCTAGGCAGTAGATGACAGTGATGTCGACGGTGCCTTAGACTAGAACAGGGGCTGTGAATCTTTAGAGAAATGGTCAGGTTCAACAGATACCTAGAAGATGGAACTCACAGCACAGTGCTTGATCAGATGAAGGGAAAGGTGAGGGCAAAGACGCAATCCGGGTGACTCTCAGGCTTCTGGCTCAAGTGATGGGATGGATGGTGACACTTCACTGAGCCAAGGGACCATGGAGTAAAAGCAGATTTGGGGAGCTGATAGAAATATGACAAGTTTAGTTGTAGAAATGTTTCATTTAGAATACCTATGCAACATCCAAGCAGAAATGTGCAGTAAATGATTTGATATATAGCTCTGGTGGTCAACAGAAACAAGGGTGCATATATAGTACAACTTTATCTTCAGCTCTTTCTACTCATTTAAACAAAGAAACACATAAATAATGTCTGTGGAAAATTACTTATAAGTTGTAAAAAATGAACCTATCCTTTAACCTCTCAATTCAATCTTTGAGAAATTATCCCAAATAAATTATCCAGGGAAAGAAAAAAGTCATATGCATTGAGTTATAGTTTATAATACCAAAAATTTAGAAAACATATCCATGGCCAACAGTAGTTAAATAAACTATAGTTTAAATAAATTGTGGTATAACAACAAAACAGAATATTGTACAGAGGCTAAAAACCATAATTTTGGATATTTTATAGCAGTTTAGAAAAAGTGTTTGTGGTTTAAAGCTAAACAGCAAAATTCAGAAATCTATGCTCTGATTATAATTTTCTAAAAATGATTACACATGGGCAATTCATAGAAGGGCACTTGAATAAACTAGAAGAGTTGACTTGCTAAATGTTGGAATTATGGTGACACTTTTCTTTTTGATGTATTAAAATGTTGTTTGTAGAGTAAATATGCTAAACAACTATGATAAATATGATTCTGTTCTTTTGTTTTTGTTTTTAAAGCAAGTTTCCAGCTTAAATAATCTTAGGCACTGTCTTGCCAGTTGGAGATATGGAGTTCAATAATTGTGTATGGCTTGATGGACTTTGTCAACCAAGATCATGCCTCCCACATCAGCCCACAATTACACAAGAGTCTCACTTCTGGGCATGTCCTCATTTCTCCGCCAGAAAAATGTCAGCGCACCTTGGAGTACATGTGAGTCTCCACCAGGCTCCCATGGGCTCAGTCCGTTAGCCTCAGATCTTCTTTCCTTCCAATTGCTTTCCAGTCTCGGGCAACTGAACACAGGATTGATCTGTTTCTCTATTTCTGATTTGCCTTAGGACTCTAGTAAGAATTAATGATCAAATGTCTGAGACAGGTTCTTCTTCATTTTGTTTAATGTTTTCATCATCTTCTTCATCAAAGGGCCCCTCATTGAATATTTGCAAATGATCATGAAGATGAAATGCCAACAATTTCCGAAGGAGAGGCGCTCGGTAGATACTGGATGGCCATTGTTACCCTTCTTGTCTATTCAATTATATGCTCTTTGTGATCCACAGGGGGCACAAGAGTCTTTGCTCACTGAGAAATCTTGTATGATAAACAGTACCAGCAACAGCTGAGCCAGAATGCAAAACTCCTGGGTCAGGTGTCATCCTGAAATAGTTTGTGAGCAAGATCACTGTACAGACAGGATTCTTTGTTTTTCCAAAAAAAGCGATGCCTGAGAACTGGTATAGAAAATGAACTCCAATGGCAATGTATAGCAAGGACAGATTTCACACTTTTGAAATAAGCTGGGTTACGTGGCAAAGAAATCAATGCGAATGAAATAATGGAACATAAACCCTCAGAGGTAAAAGAGCTCTTTTTATTCTGGGAGGAAAAAATAAAACCAAGCAAAAATGGATTTTAAATGTCCTCGTTGTGTGTTTGTGACAAATGGAGAATTAAGCAGATTGGATGAGTGGGTTCTCTTAAAAGAGATAAAATGGCTGAATATTCAGACGCTCCTTTTTTTCTCTAGGGCAGCCAACAAGAAAGGTGTGATGAATGCCACAGTGGGATAGTCACGTGAGAGGGAGCTCAACAATGGAACCAGGTAGGGCATTGCTGTAGACAGAATTCCTGTTCCAGCTGCTCTCTTACCCAAGCTGGGAGCGATTCCATCCGTCTTCCTAGGATGTGATATTCCCTTGAGAGATGGTCAAAATGAATATTTGAAGCTTTGAGAACTTTTGCATCTTCTAGGATCGAATGCAATGCCATCATAGAACGGTTGCTTGGGTATATGATTCACAGTTGGCAAAGGAATGACTGAGTGCTTTTGAATGCCCCAAAAATGCTTTATAATATTTTTATCTTTATTTTGAAAACATTTGAGATTTACAGAAGGGTTGCAAAGATAATAAGAGAGATCCCATATACTCTTCCTTCAGCTTCCCCTAATGTTAACATCTTATCTAGCTATGGAACATTTTTCAAAACATAGAAATTAGGCCAGGTGCGGTGGCTCACGCCTGTAATCCCAGCACTTTGGGAGGCTGAGGTGGGCAGATCATCTGAGGTCAGGGGTTCGAGACCAGCCTGGCCAACATAGTGAAACCCCATCTCTACTAAAAATACAAAAATTAGCTGAGCTTTGTGGCAGGTGTTGCAATGAGCCGAGATCATGCCATTGCACTCCAGCCTGGACGACAAAAGTGAAACTCCATCTCAAAAAAAAAAGTGTTTGCTTTTCCCTGACTGAGAAATTTTTTTAATGTTTCCTTTCTAATTTTAGAAGCCCTCACCTGGGAGGAGGGCGTCCAGCCGGTGACAATTAGGACTTATTTCCCCTTCAGCCTTGGGAGAAGCAGCAGAGCCAGGTTGTGACAGTCTCTCCATGTTTCTCTCTCTTCCTGGTTCCCTCTCTGTCAGGATACTAGATGAGGGTAAAGAGTAACAAAACAATGCTTATGTTATTGAGGAGGTTTGTGGCGGGGAATAAACATGTGACTCTCTGGGTCTGGAATTAACACCAGGGCTTGGATGTCAAGCAAGGGAAAGGGCCAAACTAGAGTCCTGATATATTTTTAAACAATGCTTTGACAAGAACAGCCATTTCTCTTGGGTTTTGGATGTGTTTTAGGGTGATCCACAAGAAGCATGTGAGTGACATCCCAATTGTGACTGAAACACATCAGAATCACCTGGGGGCTTAACGTGTAGCTTGCTCAGCTCCACCGCCAGCCTCTCTGATTCAGTAGGTCTGGGGTGAGGTCCAAGCAGTTGTATTTCTAATAAGTTGCTGGGTGATGCTGATGTTTTTGGCCCAGGACTACACTTTGAGAATGACTTCTATGGACCAAGCTACTTGCATAGATTAATTTCTGCACAGGTTGCAGTGCTGACTAAGGGGATGTGATGAACTAATAAATGCAACACCAGGACAAAACAAAATTTAGTCTGCCTTGCTCCGATTTTATTCTAATTAACATCTGCTCTCTCTTGGGCTCCCTGAAAAAGACTTTTGATGTTTGTATTCGTAACCACCACCAAAATGAGCTTGATGCAAAAATTCATTCAATCACTAAACATTTGATTTGTGATGACAAATAATTTTTGTTATTTCTCTAATTTGAGGGATGTTCTGTTTTGTCTTCCATGGTAGCTTGAGCAGGTGTTTCTTTCTTTCCTACATCTGCCAGGCCTCACTGACCAAGAGTTTTCTGATCTTTTCTCACACTTTTCTCTTCAGAATCATGATGTTCTTGTGTCTGGGGCCTGCTTTATGTTTTAGGGGTCTTTGACAATTTAAACTGTCACTCTTTTTTAGTCTCAGATATAAATATATAGCTTCTGATATCTGAGTCATAAGATGAAATGAAGTAGTTTGGAATATACTCCAAGACCTTGGCATTCTTCAGGGATATGATCCAAGACCTTCATCAATTCTCAAACTTGAGAATTTCTAATGCAGTCTGCCTCCCTCATTCTTGCCTCAGTGAGGCACTCTGAAATGTACTTCCAGGGAAACAAGCCAGACAGCACAACAAAAACACCTTAAGAAAGCAATACAAAGAGTTCAACAGAGACAGGAAGTGAGGGCCAAAGAGGTTTTCTGGAATATAACGCCAAAAATGAAATAGTGCAAAAGAGGGAGAAATGAAATAGTGCAAGTCATTAAATGATTCTTTGCTTGCTGGATGATCACTCTTTTGGAGGGAAATGAAAACGAGGACATGAAATGGAAAGGGCTAAGTTATTATCTTTATGTTTTAGTGCATAAGCAAAACCGGCACCCCTTCTGGCAACAGAAACAGCTGGTATGGAGCCAATGGCGTGGTTTGTTATGGGGTTGGGCTGGGCTGGTGCCCAGTGTAAATTATCAGGCATATAAAGCTGAGGCTAGAAGTTGGTCAGACAGGTAAGAACAGGACTGTGGTTAGAGACTTTCAAGAGAAGCAGACAGGTGAGGGTGGGAAGAGCATTAAGTTTATTAAGCATTCACCATGGGCCTGCTTGTGTTTGGAGTGCAACTATGAGTGTATGTCCAAAGTGGGAGTGTAGTTAGATAGTCACGTCAGACAATAAACAAGCAAAGACCTGGTCAGGACTAGGTACCAGATAAAATACAGAAAACATGGTTAAATTTAAATTTCACGCAAGCAATGAATATTTGAAACATATACTAAACAATTACTTGTTGTTTATATAAAACTTAACTGGGTGTTTTGTATTTTTATTTGCTAAATTGGACACCCTAAATTCAGGAGACAAATGTCAGATAAGGCAGGTTGCAGCAGCTGAGCTGAACTCAGAAGCACCCTCTGGGCTTCCACTCAGAGGTGGGCTTGCTGTGGGGTGCTGCATAGTGGGGGAAATCAGGGGGCCCACTTTCACCAGGTCACAGGGAAAGCTGTAGGGAGCACTTCTGTGTCCAGCCAGATGTTTTTATGTTGTTGTTTTTTGTTTTTGTTTTTGCAAAAAGCGAAAGAAGGGTAGGGAGTCCTAGGGGCCAAGGGGTGACTTCGGGCAGAAACTCTAATTGTGAATTCTCCTTAGCTAGCTGGTAAGTGTGCCAAGTAGTGGCAGAGGAAGAGAGGGGAGTAGTGAGCATCTGCTCTGAGCCAGGCATTTTCCATTGGCCACTGTCTATATTTTCATAACAACAACTGTGAAGAAGGGGAGTAGTGGTCCCTATTAATTCCCTAGCACCCCACTCCTTACTGAAATCTATTTTAATTCCCTCTTTTCTCTTCCCCGCATATGCACATCCAAAGCCTGGACTTGACAGCTTTACTTTCCATGTAAATCTTATTATTTAAATAGGACCAATAAGAAACTCTCCTGAAGCTTTGGAATGGGATGCAGCGACTGAGCCTCTTAATTTCAGGGAAAAAAGTTAGAAGGTTGCGTGGTCTCAGAAGACTGGTTTGCCATTTTAGGTGGCCACACTAACAAGTGCATGCCATTAATAGTGCAGAGAAAGCCAGTGCACAGGGGTAGAAAGTGAATGTGAAAGACAGAAGCAGAGACGGCACAGAGGGAGAGAGACAGATGTGGACTATTGGCAGCTTTCCAGTTCTTGTTAGACACAACTGTCGTCCTAACTGGCCTGGCCTGGCCGAGCCACTCCTTTATAATTCACCCCAATTTTGTATTTTATTGAGTGGCTTGTGCTCACAGTTAGCGTGCTGTAAACCAGGAATTATCATTAACTCTCCTTTATAATACATCACATGGCAAATAAATGGTAGAACCTGAAATTGACCCCAACCTGGCCAATCGCAACTGCCCTTACCCTGCCTGGTTTCTAAGGTGCCTGCTCTTTCTTACTTAGCATCCTGCTGGGTCCCCTTCTCCTGCCATGGCATATCATGGATGTCAGGTGACCCATCTTCTTCTGTTGGGTAGCCCACAGAAGTGGCAATGGTTTACCCACAGGCAAGGACATGGGAGGTGGAGGAAATAGGCACTGAGGTCATATAATTGAAAGTGGAAGGCTGGGCAGGGCTTGTCCAGCAGGTAAGACCAGACTCCTCCGGCCATATGGTCATCAGAAGGAATAAAGCTGCTAAAGAAGGTGTGGCTGACAGGGCCTGGTCAACTCAGGAGGCTTAAGTGAGGCAGTAGCAGAGTCAGTGCAGGAGGCCAAAGATTGGATGGTTCCCAAATGGTGCCATTTACCTAACAGGGTTGGCTAACTCCAGATTTCCTACAAAAGCTGAAGAGCACCTACTGTTGGACCAGCCCTGTGCCAGGCTCTGGGGATTCAGTGATGACACAGGCTGAAATGTTACTCCTGCTCTTAGGAACTTACAGTCCAGTGAAGACGGATGTAGTGAACAGAGAATTATAACTAATTAAGTTAATTAATACAGGAAAGCAACACAATATTAAGGAGAGGTACAGTGTGTAGGGGGAGGTACAGTAGGGCAGTGAGGTGATCACCACAGCAGCTCAGCATGGCCCAGTCCAAGAGGGAGTCCTGGCCCTCCAACAGCAACAGCTATAGACCCTTCAGATCAGGGGTAGAATTTGTCTTGGGAGTCAGTCGGGGAGACCCACTACTAGGGTCAATGGTCTAGTCCACTCAATGGCAATGGAAATGAAAGCTAAATTTTGCAGATTCTCTTTGGATTTTATTTTTCAACCTACTCATTGGTTGGTTGAAGTGTTTGGCATCTTGGTCAAATCACTGGGAATCACTTTTTCAAATCCAATTCCTCTAACAGCTGGCTTGCTAAATTACTAAAATTACTACAGTTGGTCAGATACGGATTTTAACTGGACATAGAACAGCTTGTCACAGCCATTTTGTGGGCAAGGGCAAGCAAGGTGAAGGGCAAAGACAGGCACAAGTTAGGAGCTGATGAAGTGGAGAAGTAGGCAGACAATGGGCACACTTCCCGAGTCAGAGAGGGAGCAAACAGTATCAAAGAGAAACTCACCTCGCAATTGATACAGAACTTCTATGCTCAGGACACCCTAGGCACTGAAGAAGTGAAATCTAGAAGAAATTGACATTCAATTTAGAAGAATCTGATGGACATCATAGCTAAATGAGCAAAATGCTAAAGTAGCCTCAGAAAAGACATGGCTAAACCAAAGCGTGGGGACATTCTGTTTTGTGATGAGTTCTTTTGGCAAATAGATTATTTGAGGAATCTATTTTTGGCAAATTGATTAATCAGAGAGTTGGCTTTCAAAATCATGGTGATTCAGGGTACTGTCCTGTTCCCCTTTTATTTGATCCACTTATTTGTCCAGACTTTTTTAGATGCAAGTGACAGAAACTCAAAACGGCCTTGGCACAAATAGTAAATTACAGCAAGGATATGGGAGCATCCTATGTAATTGAAGGAAGGATCTGGCAGAGCCAAACAGGAAGGTAGAGCTGCAGTGGATCCTCAGGGTCCCCTGACTCAGGTCAATGCTGGATCATTGCTGGTGTCTGCCCATCCTCGCTGGAGCACTCTGGCTTCTCCCACAAGATTCTGATGAGTCCTGGGCCTCACACCCCATAACTCCCTCCCTGGGAGGGGAGCTCACTCTCTGCCCAGCATTGGTTTCGAAATTGCAGAGAGGTTCTCCGATTGGCCAGCCCGATCAAGGTATCCAAGAATGGCTGGAAACAGGGTTTCCCGAAGAATGGGATAAAAGGGATGTCTCTTACAGGCCTCATGAGAGGCTGGGAAAGATGTCCTTGCCTCTTATATCCACATGGCAGTTCTTAGTGATATAAAAGGACAAGCCAGCCAACATCCCTGATGAGCAGCTCTCCAGTCTCTTTCCTCTACCTGCTGGCTTAAAATTGTGATCCCTTTCCACCCTTAAGTCAGAGAAGGGCAGAGTGCCCCCCAGTCCTCCGCTCAGCAGCAATAAGAACAGAAAAACTGCAGACCAGGTTGAGCCTCACTTTGAACACGGCAATGGCTGTTTAATAAATACCACAGGGGCTTCTTGTGACAGGGATGAAAAGAGGGAGAGGGCCAGGGATGCTGCTGAGGGGTGGTTGAAAGCTCACCAGGGCCCTTCAGGAATCGAGGCTGCCTGGCTGCCCGGAGCCTGGCCCTGAGAGTGGGCAGGTGTGCTGCCTGTATAATGCCCTTGATCTCTAAGAGAAACAGTGGCGAACCAATCAGATAGCAACCTCCTGCCAAGGACTCCATTAGCCCGCTCTGGTGGCTGCTTCTGAAGTGGCGGCCGCTGGCTCCACTGGCTCCCCTGTTCAGAGAGGACATATGGGCCAGGCAGGGATCAATGAGGGAACATCTGGCACAGGAGCAAATCAAACGGCACCGATGACTAATTTAGGAGTGTTGCCTTGCCATTGTTCTTTCTGTGGCCCCATGCAAAGGTCACCCAGTGTGGCAGGCTCAGAGAAGCCGCCGCTTCACCTTCAGCAGTCCCCAGGATCCAACTTGTTTGCCTTAAAAATGGATCGATAGCTTCTTTGAGGGCTGAAACAGCAGCTCCCTATCACTGAATCCGGAATTCTCACGTGCATGGTCAGCCCCTCCTTGCAAGCCCCTAGGCACCCCTGTTTCTTATTAGCCATTTATCATCTTGCCTCTGAAGTCTCTCTCTTAAAAAAAAAAAAAAAGAAGAAAGGAAAAGAAAAAAAAACACTCTACTGAATTCATGTTCTATTTCTGCAACTGAGATTTTTCTCCTTTGGGTTCAAATAAAAGAAATAGCAAATATTAAAGAGCATGAGAGAAAAAGGCACACATGCCTGTCCCATGAATAGACAAGATTGCCTGTGGTTCTGATTTTGGTGGTTTATATAATAGCTTCAAATGCTGGTGAAGACAAGTCTCAGCCTTGCCAGAAATGATCTCTAAATTAAACAGCCATTTTCTTTTAAATTACCTTTAATGGCACATTAGAACCACATAAATTTCAGCCTTGAAGGAGGATTTGGTAGGATATTGGGTGCTATTCGTTTCCTCTTTTTGGGTCAGGAGCGCACATCAGACAGTTTATGTGTAAAAGTTCTCCATTGGAAAGGATACACTTTTTCTTGAGAATTTATTCTCTTGTATGAAAGGTGTGCTGTGGGATAAGCCATGTCTTCTGTGATTGATAGTTTGCATCCTAGCTCACTGATAACACCCAGCCGGCTGTCATGGTGGCAAGGCCTCCTGCTTCTCCTCCTCATCTGGTATCACACACTCATGGGGCTGGGGGTGTGCAGTCATGCTTGAAGGGGTGGTATCCTACTGCTGCCCAGTCACAATTACTCATCTCTCAGAAACATCTAGAAATAAACCGATCCTCTTCCTGGTGGAGAGAACATGTTCTATTCCCCACTCATTCAATTCCCAAGGGGAGTGAATGCTCAATTTCTCTGCTGTTTTATCCTACAGTCATCCAGCTTCTAAGAATGATTCTGGAGTCACCTTGCTGGTTATCTCCATTGGATTTCTTCAGTACAACACTAGCCCCCTCCCACCCTTCATTAACATAGATTGGCATCCTTTATAAGACAAGCAGCCCAGGCAGCTGGGTGATCATTCTAGTGGCAAGAGAAGTGGATTCTAGTCTAGCTTAGTCACAAACTCGCTGTATGCTCAGAGACAAGTTACAACCTCTCTGGGCTTCAGTAGCTACACCTTTTAAGACATGTGAATCCAGATCTTCTGATTTGGTGATAATCAAAGGTAAGGGTGGGTAACAGATTCAGGGAAAAAGAGAAACAGGAAAACTATGCTTCATCAACAAGGCAATAATGGTGAACCAACGTGTGTTTGGAGGCCCTGTATGCTTGTGTTCAGAGTATTCCATTGTGTCTTTGCTATCCGAAGCTGCTCAGGGACATAGTCATGAATCAAGACTTCCAGTAAATGCCTCTGGAACGTGGAGGAATCAGAACCTGGCAGGAAGACAGTGCAGGGCATTGTCTGGAGCTCGTTCCTCTTGGTTGCGTGACTGCCCATTATGACTGTCTGATGACGGCAATGTGATCATTTGTCTAGTAATTACAAAGCATCTTCATTTTACTGCCTCTTTTAATGTTCCCAATAACCCTGTGAAGTAAATATTATTCTCCCTACTTTAGAGATGAAAACCCTGAGGTTTAGAAAGGTTAATGACTTGTTATATGATGTTCAGGTACTAAAGAGTAGAGTTGAGATGCAAAGCTAAGACTTCTGATTTCACATATAATACAATTTCCATCTTTTCAACAGTTGTCAGACTGTGCCCTCAAAGGTCTGGGTGTGGAGGATGTGTCTGGGGTGGTGTTGGGGGTGGGAGAGAAAAGCTAATCTGGTGGCGCTCAGACTCCCTGCTTCAATCAAAACACCTTTATTTTTCTGTTCTATATTTATATAATGCCACCCTAAATTTGGCTTTAAACAAAATGTTTCTAGTGCTAAAAAATTAAGTTTATGAGATGCAAAATATACTATTGTGGTGTTGAAGATGAAACCTTTTTTCAGTCCCTTTACTCGGAGGATTCTGCGTTCTTTGTTCCAACCATCCCAGATCGAAATCCTCTCTGTCTCTCAAAGGAGCTGACCACAGATGCTCTTACTTTTCTCAGTCCAGTGAGCCATATTCTGTTTTTGTGGGTCTTTCACAGGAAAAGTGTTCTGTGGCCAAGGTAGTTGATATCAAGCCAGATGTTCAGCCCAGAGAGAGACCCCATTCCTTTCCTTAGAAGAATTGACCCACATGTTCCAAATTGCCTCATAAATATAAAAAGAAAAGCCTAGCTTCCATTTTAATTAGATGAAATAATTACATGTCACACATCTCTTAAGCAGTTTTGTACTCGCTCTGACTGTGATGCAGGGATTAGCATTCAAAGACGCTGCTTGCCCTGTGTACAGATGTTGGGTTTATAGACTGCCATGTTCCTTGTGGCCACAAGATGTCAGGCAAATATGATCATGGGATATAGGTGCAGGAAGGCGCCTTAGCTCCTGGAAATGCCATTGACGAGTTCATTAGCTGATTAAAATCCTTCCAATAAGGTTGTTGGAAGAACCTAGGGAAAGTCTACGACATGTGTCATATTGTTATCCTGTTGATGGAGACGCCGAACGCGACTAGCTGGTAATCAGATTAAGATCAACAAATATTGATTGTACGTGCTTGCACGATTAAATCCTGAATAATTAAAGGCCACTGAGTTTCCTAGCTCTCACTTTAGTGTGTGTTTCCATAAGTAACATGTGCTGTGTTTCCAAAGTACCATAAATAAACATGGCTATAGGAAAGAAATGGGATCAGTCAGAATCAGTCGCTTTTAAAAGTTTCAGTTTGAAAATCTGATGAAATAAAGAAGTGGGTTTTAAGTTAACAGCTATTCTATAATCATGAGACATTTTGCAAACCAAAATATATTAAATTAAATAAAGCCATACACTGAAACTTGTGCATACCTCTAATGTAGATTTGTTTACTCCATGATTTGAATGATTTGTTAATTAACAGCTGATCTGACGCACCACCCCTCACTATTCTTTTAGTCTCTGGACTGACTTTCTATAGAAGCTTCCTTGGGGTCTGGCAGAAGGAAGCAGTAATGACAAGCAAAGGTTGAGCTCAATCGATCTGTGGTTATTGAGTTCCTACAGAGAGCTGGGTGCTGCTGAGGCTGCAGCAGACCTAGAGGGCATGGCCTATGCCTCACTGTTTCTTCCCTTCCGTTTATCTCTTTCTTCTAATTTTCTGTGTTCTACTTCTTAACTCTTCAGATGCTTCTTACTGCTGAGCTAGGTGAGGGGATGAGCTTTTATTTATTTACCTTTGAAAACATGCTGATCTCCTACTATGTGCTAGACTTTGGCCTGGAGATTCAAAGACAGATTTAAAAATGGTGCTTACCTTGCTCAAGGAGCAGGCAAGCCAAAAATCGTATTACAGCAGTATGGTGTTGGCAATGCAATCAAGTAAATGCCCTACGGACTGCATGGGCAAGGAGGGACTCATTCTGCTTGGTCCTCAGGGCATTGTGGTACTTCACAACAATGTAAATTGGAGTTCATCAAGTGAACAGGGATGGGGCAGCCTGAAGAATTAGAATATGTGAAGGCAAGTCTGTTCTGGTAAAAGCTAAGCTGCTGTGACAAAGAGGTCTGCAGTACAGCAACTTGAAAAGATAGAGAAGTCCATTTGCCTCACACATAATAGCCTAAAGGTAGGCAATCTGGTGGGGCTGCCCTGCTCCATGAGGTCATTCAGGGACCATGGTCCTTCCAACTTGTTGGTCCTTCCAACTTGTTGCTCCACCATCCTCTAGGCATTTTTCACACTGCTGGAGCATCAGCGGGCTTGCTATGTTCCAGCCGTGGGAAGAATAGGGAGAAGCGGTCCAGGGTAAGTTAGTTTATTTTAGTAAGGAAGGCAGAAATTGCCCACTTCTTTATATTTCATTGACTTTGACGTGACCACATCTAGCCTCAAGGAGGGCAGGGAAATATGCTTTTAATAAGGTGGTTCTGTACCCATGGGAAAAAAAGGAAAAAAAAGTTATAGGGGGCAACTAGCATCTTGCCACAGCATAGGCACGTAGAAAGGAATAGTGTGTTGTGGAACTAGCAGGCAGTGGAGTGTAGCCGGATCATGGCTCATGTGACTGGTAAGATGGGGCCAGGATGTGGAGGAGTTTGAATGCTACATTGCTAAAAAAAATTTTAATGAAGCCAGCATGCTGAGCTTTCTGTTTGGGGGTAAGTCACTCCAGCACCTGAGGGTTGAGCAAGCATTTGGAATGATTAGACTGAAGGCTGTTGTCGTTGTAGGTCCAGGTGAAAGAAGGTGAAGGCTTCTCCCAGGAAAAGAGGAGAGCCAAGGGTATGGGGAAAGTAGATTTAAGAGACATTTAAGCCATAACTAGAACTGAAACCGGCTGGTAAGTTTCTACAGGTCACCTCAATTAAAAACTGTTAACGAACCACACTGACAGTATTTTTATTATTAGCAAAGTCTCTTCAACAGAGAACAGGCTAAGTGTTTCCTTGACCCCTGACCTCAGCTTTTGTCAAATGCGCACATTCTAGAAATCAAGGGAGCACAGTGGGGTCTTTATGGTTTAACAAGTTGGGTCCATGTTCGCTTCTCATATATTCTCAAGACAATCTTGTGGGTTCAGAACACAGAATAATATGTCAGTACATTAAGAGTGTCTCTGCCATTTGCCCCTCAGGGACTGGGACACATAAACCAAGTTCACAGAGACTGACATATGTTAGCTAGAACACCAATTTAGTCATCTATAATTAGAAAAGCTACCGGCAGGCAGACATATGTCAACTTGGCCTGCTCTCTGGGGGGCACTCTACATGGGAAGTCAAATTATCAGAAGATTGCTTGAGGGGTGTGGAACTGAACAAGGGGAATTATACATTTGAATATTAAATGGTGTTAAGCTTCGATAGCTTCATGCATTCATCTCCAAGGTGGGAACGTGGCTGTCAGGAACACTAACTTCTTCATTTGGACTTACCAGGCATCTTGTCCTAGACAAATCTAAGAAGAAATTTCCAAACTTGGAAACTTCAGCATTTCCATCAGTATAACCACACTAGGGGGTATTTATAATTAAGTACCATGCATGGAGTCTCTGATAAGCACCAAGACCCCCCTGCCCCAATGTGAAAACTGTTGGGAGTATGGTTTATTCTGGAGATTAGCCAGAGGAGATCAAACACTGAGAGATCAAAGACCAATTGGGACTAGCAAACATTTTCTGTAAAGGGCTAGAGAGTAAATACTTAGGCAATGTGGACCACGTGATTCTGTCATAGGTACAGAACTCCATCATTGTAGCACAGAAACAGGCTTAGACAATATGTCACCAAATGTTCCAATGAAACCTTATTTATAGAAACAGGGAGCAAGCTGGACTTGGCTCACAGGCCATTGTTTGCTGACCCCTTGAGATGCCAGTCCTAGATTATCAGTTCACAAAACCTTTCTCCGAAGAGGATTCAATACTATTGATTTTTTTTCTACTGACTAAATCTTAATTATGTCCAAATTTGCCATCCCTGGGTTTGCTCCTAGATCACCCTGACTAGAATTTGGGGTGTTTCTAAAGCTATAAGGCACAGATAATCTCTTGGTTTACTCCCACAGGTATGTGTCACATCTACTGTGTGACTAGTTGAAGTTTTCAAAGCCCGTCTTATTTCTCTCCAAGTTCCAGGGTAGCAACTCACTCTGTATCTATGAACAAAACCCATTTTACAGACGAGCAATCCACCTTAGAGTGACCCAGGTGAGTGTCAGAGCTGAGACCGGGTGTCAAGTCATCCACCTGCAGACCCAGCATTTACTCTGCTTGGTCATATTTTCCTGGGTAGATCTAACTCTGTAGGCATACAATTTGGACAGTGAGGTAAATTAATTTAGCTCAGTGTAATGACAACAGAGAAATGTGGTAGTATGGGTATGGTAGAAAATGATTAGGGCTTCGGGGCTATGAAAACAAAAAAAACTGAAATGTAAACCTGAGCTCACTGCCTAACATCTACAGCAAACATGGCCTTTCTAGAACAAAGAAAAGAGGTGATTTAGTCATCGAAGCTAAAGGGGTTTTATGTGACTGTGTGTTTGGATTTAATCTCTATACTTCACTAAGGATGCAGTGGTGAACAATGTCTGCTTCCCATTGTACTGATGAAGGGGGATGAGACCAGAAATATCCTCAGTCATCTGTGAGTGGCTTTGGGTGTTGCCAGGCTTGGCAGATGGAATTCAGAAAAATGCTGATTTATGTGTCCCTCCTTGTTATAGCAGTGGTATTATAAATTGGATGTCCTTATTCTGACTGGTGGCACTCCTGTGATACCCTTCTTGACCCTGAGCCCCACCCCCTGTAGAAATCAACTGCTCCCTCTTGTCTGTAAGTCTGGCTCCAATAAGGCCTACAACACTTCAGGGATTTGTCCTTTTACAGGTCTCTTCCTCTCTTTCCTTTGAAAGCAACAATTAGGTTGAGTCCACCTATCATAGGATCTGGCCCTGAATAGTCATTCTATAAATATTTGATGAGAGAGAGCTTCCCCATGCAACTTACCCCAACTTCCATCTGTGTATACACTCTCCGAAAAATAAGCGTATGGCAAGACTCACCTTTTCTTTCCTTTCTCACAGTTAGTTCTATTCCCCTTTGCATTGGGTCTCACCATGTGCCAGGCAGTGTTTTTAGTGCTTTGCGGGCCTTAGCTCCCTCAATCCTCTTGACACTACTCTACACCTTACTGTATGTCAGCTCAAGAATCTGGAAGTTTGGGTTGAGATTCTGAATTCTCTACTACTCCGCTGCGCAACTTCCTGTGTGACTCTATATGTCTTACCTTCCTACTCTATGAAATTATCAGAGAAATGATAACACTCAACTCACAGATACTATTTGCAGCATTCTCTGGACCTCAAGCATGTTTGTGATTGGCTAAGAGTCAGATTGGATTCTCTCTGGTAGTGGATCGCGTGGCTTTCCAGACGTCGCATAACGTAATGGCAAGATTACAAATGTCTTACTTGGGTGGTTAAGCGGTTGATCAATAATTATTTATTTCGTACCTAACAAATCACTGTCCTGAAATAATATGTCCCTTCCCTTCAAAGTGGTCACACATTAAACTTTTGTCATAACATTAACAAGAGTGGACTGGGAAGTGGTTCCCGTGCACGTGAGGAAGGAACGGCTTCCTGCCAGAGCGACCCCAGGGTGCAGTTCATGGGCCTGAGGCAGATTGTGGAGAGGACATGATGACAAGGGCAAGACATTTCACCACACTGAGGTCTTCTGACACATACCATTCAAATGAAAATGAAAACCACGACAAATTAAAGAAAATTAAAGGCTCTTCTTCCTCCTTCCCCTCACAAGATGCTTTCTGTGGTGCTAGGACCAATCAAACAGATCAGAGAGGTCAGCATTTTCCACTTCCAAATATACACCAGAGTCACATTCACGAGGAAGCAGCCTGAGTGCTTTGAAAAGCTGCAGCACCCTGAGCACACTCTTAGAGGAGAGGGTTTTGCACACACATCCTGAGGATAGGGACTTCCCAGGACCTCATCCCTCCTCCTTCCATCTCTGATTCCTGTCAAATATACACCACTTTCCTAAGCTGTCTCTTGCAAGTGAAAAAATCACCCTTTATATCATATGTGGGTATTGTTAGGAGGAAGCATGCCTCCCTCTCAGCTGTATAGTTGTTTGCTACAATATGTTATAAATAAATAATGTTTCTATAAGAGAAAAGAAGACAGAAGGGGGAAGGACAATGTTTGTCAGACAGAATGTGTGCCAGTTAGGAGAACCTGAATTGGAATGTTAACACGGATTAAACAGGAAAACATGCTGCTGGCAAGGAAAGCTCAAGTATAACCGGCTTTGACTGGGCGCTGAATTGGCGTTCACCAGGTAGCCAGCCTTTGAATTGAAGGTGGTTGCTGTCTCAGGCAGGGGGCATGAACAAGCTCCAATTAGTGCTGCTTTGACAATTACAGGCAGCTCTGTGGGGAAAATCATTCCTGCAAGGAGACAATGCAGGATTAAGGGAACCCTGGATCTCTTTGGGAAGTATCCATGAAGGAAAAGCAAAACAAAAGATATTTTAGTAGCTCTAATAGTAATAAACTGGTAACAGTTTGAAAGGCTTAGGTAGTCCCATAAATCTCAGCATAGGAACCATACGCATCCATCTTCATCAACTCCTGACTTCTGTCTAGGGATGTGTTCATTCATTCGTTCATTCATTCATTCAATGAAAACTTAAGGAGCACCTACCATGTGCCTCTTGAGCTACGTCTTTGAATGAGACAGGCAAAGGGGATGAGGGCAGAAGATAAATAATAAATATATTAAGTAAGGGACGTCCACAGTCTCAAAGATAAGTATGAAGGCACAAAAACGGAAAAAACAAAGTGAGGGGAATTGGGGAGAAATAGTTGACATTTTAAATACTGACAGGGTGAGCCTTATGGGAAAGGTGACATTTTAGCAAGGACTAAAGGGCACAAGGAAGGCAGCTGCATAGGTATTTGTCATTGTGTTCCAGGCAGAGGAAACCGGCAGAGCAAAGGCCCTAAGATAAGGGCAGGCCCAGCTTAGGAACAGCAGGGGGACCTGTGTGGCTGGAGCAGAACAGGTTGGGGTGGGGGAGTGTAGTAGGAGACTGAGAGTCTGGACGCACCTTGTCTTAAGCCCGTGATGAGAACTTTGGCTTTTATGCAGACGGCATGAGGAGGAATTGTCAGTGGTTGTCACTGAGGAACTGCTCTCTCACCATCTGACATAGGATTTCTGAGATGACAGCAAGCCCAGGTCCTTGCTGCTACCACAGTAGAAGGCTCAGAGTTCTATAGAGATCAAGGTGCATGTAGCTGAGTGCGGTCAGTCATCTTCAAGCAAGTTCAGAAAAATCACTGTGATGCAATAGCTTCTAACTGTTCTGCTTCAAGGGGGATTTTCTTTTGCACTTCAATTTGTCCTAGAAATAGGTAGTAACATGTTGAGTATAAAGAGTAATGGATCAGGAATCAGATGTCATATGGATCTGCCAACTCTGCCGCGTTGGATAATCTTGGACACTTTCCCCCCTCATGTTAATAGGAGTGATCAAACCCTACAGAGCTTACCTCACAGATTAGATGTGATCCATCATATAAGATAAGCTCTTAAAGGAGCAAGAAAAAGGGAAACCATATGTCATATACTTACTGCATGCCAGGTGCTGGGCTGGGAGCTTGGTCCAGTTTATTCATAAGGATTTTCTAGTAGAAGAAAACCTATTGAATATTAAAGATTTCTTTTTCTTGAACTGACAAAAATAATTGTGCTGTACTATGAAGAGAGTTTTTTTGTGTAACTGACTTGAAGATTGGGATCCCAACCTAGGAAAAATAAACCCAGGATTAATGCAAAAACAAGAAACTGTAGAGACCTGGTATATTTTTACCAAACTGGAAATGATGATTATATTCTAGAGAGTGAATTCTTTGACAATAAGGTCTTCATTTTATTGATCTATTTATATCTAATAATAATGCCTTTGTGGAATAAATAATGAACAAATAGGAATTGGTAAAGGAGGAAGAAACTAACAACAAACAAGTAGATTAAGAATGGTTGGTTGGATAGATGGATGGATAAACTAGTGTTCATTATTCTCTGCAGGTCATAGCTTTCTGTTTGTTTTGATGTAACTTTCTAATTTATGTAGGCCTCTCTGGCTTAAGAAATTATTTTTCTACTTAAAGAGCGAGAATTACAAAAAATAGATTCTGAATATATGGAAAAAGTGATAGGAGACATGACAGCATCTGCTCCACTGATTATAGTCTTGGCCACATGGAAAATTTCCTGAAGCATGTCCCTCAAGTTGAACTGAAGACAAGGCCAATGCTTTTCTCCCTCACTGAGGTTCATCTTTCAGAGTCATGATAAGAATGTGAAAGGCAGCACCCAAGTCCAATTTTACATGTGCAGAAGTATACAGAATGCTTGGGAATTTTTCCTTATTTATTTCTCTTTTTCACTTCTTATTCTTCTTTCTTAACCTCTTCAACTTCTTTATCCTCTGCTTTTTTCTTTCCTCTTTTTTTTTTTTTTTTTTTTTGTTGAGACAGAGTCTTGTTCTGTTGCCCAGGCTGGAGTGCAGTGGCGTGATCTCGGCTCACTGAAAGCTCTGCCTCCCGGGTTCATGCCATTCTCCTGCTTCAGCCTCCTAAGTAGCTGGGACTACAGGCAGGTGCCTGCCATCACGCCGGCTAATTTTTTTTTTTTTTTTTTTTTTGTATTTTTAGTAGAGATGGGGTTTCACCATGTTAGCCAGGATGGTCTCGATCTGCTGACCTCGTGATCTGCCTGCCTCGGCCTCCCAAAGCTCTGGGATTAAAGGCATAAGCCACCACACCTGGCCTCTTTCCTCCTTTTAAAAAAAGTATTGACATATGGCATACTTTGCTATGATATATACCCCTTCCACGGTACATCATCTTATGTTGTTTTTCCTATGGACACCCATGTGTCTGATTGACCTTTTTGAATACCTCTAAATGTCTCTTGCTCTGTTCCACTTCAATTTTTCACTGTTCCTTAACCTCTTTTTCAATTTTGCATGTTGCATCTTTTCTATCCCACCCTGTGTATTAACATTTTTTTTTAAAAAAAGGAACGTAGTAAAAAAGGTTGAAGTATCACTAACTTTTTATTGATGTCCATGTGACCCCAGCAATCTTAACTGCTTGAAACAAAACCTTTGTGAGACAAAGGTGAGATTGAAGAATGCAGTTACGTGTTCTGATGCTAAGTGTATTGGCTTTAGGGTAATCTGTGCAATTCTAAGACATGTTGATTTATGAACTAATTAATAGCACACAACAAAAATACATATGGAAACTTGCTCTACCCTGAGCCTGAAAAATCTCTAAACAACAGGAAAATGGGTTTTGTATGTTAGGAAATTAAATTCAATATATATTTATGAGGCCATTCAAAATGTGGAGTCCTTTTCTACTAAGTCCCAAGTAAGCAGAAATGTCCATGTATCAAAACCTAATTGTGCCAGAGTCCAAGGCTTGGGGAACAAATTAAGTCTTAAGCTACAAAAGACATTGGACATTAATTTTAAGGCTTATTATAGCTCTGATGATATGGGCATTAATAAATCCAACAGGAAGAAAGAATAAGGCAAAACGACAAATAAGACCTACCTATTGGTTTCCTTGGCAAAATGTTGATTGTTGATAATTCATTTAAAGTTACACAGATATTTCCACACTCTAGGGTCATTGTTCCAGCAGCTTATTAATAGGGACGGAATAGGGTGTTGAATATTTCATGGATTCTCAGAAGTTCATTTCTTGTCCCTGAGGTGGGGAGGGAATGGAAAGGATTTAATACTATGTCATACATTCAACATTCATCCCACAGACCTTTATGGAGCATTTCATATGATAAAGTGGTAATACAGGCTATGGGTAAAATTTGATAGGCATCCGAGGAGGGAGACATTATTTCAGGCTGGAAAGAGAATTGTCTTTAGAACTGCCCGTTGAAATACCTGTAGATCTTTTTTAAAAATCTGTAGGACTTAACAGTAGAAAAATGTGTTAGGGAGGCTTCCAAGGTAAGGAAACAGTAAATAAAGGCACAAAGATGGAAAAATGTGGAGCATATAGTAGAAATAAGAATTATATTGATAACAATTGTATGTTTAAAATAAGGTTCATGAAGGCATGTAATGGGAGATCATGCCAGAAAGATGGTAGGAGCTATGTTATGGTTAAGCGAAAAAAAATGGGCTTTGTGTGGTAGACAATGCATTTATTGAAACAATTTTTATTGAGCAACCTATTAGATGGGTGGCCCATTGAATAATACATGGTACTTATTCTCAAGGAGACTTTAGGTTTTTAGGGTAATATCACAATTCAAAAAGCAATTTCAGGCTGGTCATAGTGGCTCACTCCTGTAATCTCAGCACTTTGGGAGGCCGAGGTGGGTGGATCACCTAAGGTAAGGAGTTCAAGACCAGCCTGGCCAACATGGTGAAACCCCGTCTCTACTAAAAATACAAAAAATTAGCTGGGTGTGGTGGCGGGCGCCTGTAATCCCAGCTATTCTGGGGGCTGAGACAGAAGAATCGCTTGAACCTGGGAGGCGGAGGTTGCAGTGAGCCAAGATCATGCCACTGCACTACAGCCTGGGTGACAGAGGGAAATTCCACCTCAAAAAAAAAAAAAAAAAAAAAAAGCAATTTCAGTACAAAATTTAAAATGCATGGTAATAAAGTAAATGCAGAGTCTATGCAAACACATTACCAGGGCCTCTAATATATTTTCTGGGGTTCAGAAAAGATTTATTGGTAACCTTACTACTGTTCACTGAAGTCCTTGCCTTCTTTTTCTGGGCACTGGGAGAACTGTACTTTTATATGCCTTGAAATTAGGCATGGTCATGTGATTTTTTTATTTTTTATTTTTTGCCAGTGAATGTGTGTGGGAAGAAGCATTTAATTTCTGGTGTTCAACTGTATATCTGGTTCTCCTGCTGCCATGAGATTATGAAAATGTGTTTGATACGGAAAGGCAACATTGAGGCAGCACACGGGGGATGGCTTCCTGAGAGCCAGTTGTAGGGTAAACACCTGATAGCAATAACGAGCATGGCCTTAGAATGACCGTCTATGGCACATGCACCTGAATGTGTGTTCCAAGCTAGGGAATTCAAGAGTGGTCAACATAGAGATTCATTCCTTGTCCATGAGGAAAATCTGAGCCCATCTGACTTGCCCTGTGGAACACTGACCATATAGGGGATTGAGGTCCTGAGTTTTGGGTTAAATGAAGGTTGCCAGGTGGCCGTTGTTAAGGGAAGGGTGTTAAGGGAAAATGCTATGTATAAACCGCATATATGTCTGCTGTTTGCAAGACATTTTCCTGCCCAGCCCACTGCCACTGGACTCTCTCCCCTGTAAGTAAGCCCTGAATAAAACTTCACGTCTTGTTGGTTGGCTCTGGGACTCTTCAGCCTCTTAAGCTGGCGGCTTCCCTACTGAGGTTAATAGTGTTCGGCACAACATCATTTGAACCTATATTAGACTGCATGAATGAGAAATAAATGTATTATTTTAAGACATGGAGATGGGATTCTTTGTAGCAAATCCTAGCCTATGCTGGTTGATACATAAGCCATGGTAAAGAGTCTAGATTTCATTATGGGGATAATGAGGACTAATTGGGGTGTGTGTGTGTGTGTGTGTGTGTGTGTGTGTGTGTATTATTATAAAAAATAGTACGGTGGCGACATATATGCTCAGAGCTTAAATTTTTTAAATACTACTTTTATGTCAATTAATAGGAGAGCAGAAAGTTCCATAATCCAGGCAAGAAATAATGAGAGTAAGAATTGGAACAGTGGCAGTGGAATAGAAGATATGTGATACATAGGAGAAATATTGTCAGAATTGAATCCACGAGATTTGTTGAGCGATTAGCTGTGAGAGGTGAGGAAATAATCTAAAGGATTTCTCCCTTAGACTCTTCTAAGGGACTAGATACCACTAGAAGGGTTGTGTTTTTTGTAATAGAAATAAAAAACATAGTATCAGAAACGAGTTGGGAGGGAAAGAAGAATATGGTCCATGAACGAAGTGGAATTGTATCATTCAAGACAGGGCCTGGGATTTAGGAATCTACCTACTTCTAGGTGGTGGCTGAAGCAAATAGAATGACTTCCTAGAGATGAGGGTTGAGAACAGCAGCTGGATAACATATTGGGGGGCAGGAAAGGAAAAGTGTCCAGTAAAGGAGCATAAGAAGGTGCAATGCTGTGTCACAGAAACTAAAACACAAGAGACTTCTGGGAGGAAAGGGTATTAAATGTTGTGGAGACATTGAAGAGAGTGAAGACTAAACAAATCCCATTACAATGAAAGTTTCAAGAAAAACTATTGAGAGCAGAGAACAGATTTTGAGAGATAGGGTAAGAAGGTGTTGGGAATGGGGTGGTAATGGATATAGATGAATATTGTAACAAGTTTGCCAGTGAAAGGATGTACAAAAATTGGAAAATTAGATTGGAAAAAATAAGAATAAGAAACAAGTAAAATGTTGGAATTTCTACAGAGAGTTGAGTTCTAGTAATAATTAGGAAGGCATTGTAATTGTGACAGTTTGGGCTGTGGGGTCAGATAGGCCTAGATTTGAGTCTTAGCTATGTCAATGACAACTTTTATGACCTATTGCAAGAGGACCTCACAGGGGTCTCAAATCCTTATAAATAAGTTTCTTCCTGATCTGCCCCCTATCTATCTGTTTAACCTCACTTGATACCTCTCTGCCCTTTGGTTACTAAGCTCCAACCATACTGGCTTATATTAACGGATTCAATCAATAAGACCTATTAAACAGCGCCTCAGATCTGCATATATAGTCATATATGCTTAGCAGAAATGGGACCAAGGATTTATAAACCCTTTTGAACAGGGTTTAGAGTGGGCTTAGAGAATTTCTGGTCTTGGACTTTACAGATCTTTCTGAATATTCCATTCCAGCTGATATCTGTGGTTTGAGGTGACGGTGGCCAAGACAGTATCTGAGGATGCAGGGAATTTATCTCAATAACGAGTTTAGGTCCTGGCCTGCGTGAGGAGAAGGTGGGTCCTTAGAGGGGCACTGGCCTTGTCGTGAGAATAGGGTAAGCACAGGCAAGACACCATGCGCAGCCTCCATCATTGTCACTAGATGTGGTGCTGCCAGGGAGGAAGGGGCCCCGTTTCCCGTATCCCCCCAGCTATACTTGTGAGTGGGAGACAATGGCCAGCCACTGCAGGGCATGGAGAGGCTCCTACACTAGTGTGGGGATGATGGCAACACTTCTCCAAAATTAAGTTCGAGGTCAATATCTATGCTTTTAATATATGAATGCATTTTCCCACCTTACTATGCGTCCAGGGTTACAGCAAATAGCAAGAAAAGGTAACTTAATAATAAAGATTTCAGGAGGCTCACCAGTATCTATAAAGTGCATCATTGTTTTAAAGGTAAACTTTTTTTTTTTAATAACAAATAATTTGTGGCAGTCATGGCCTCAGGGGCTGAGATTGAGGACTTAACTGGGGAATGGAGCTATGGGGATGCTTCTATACACACTGACCTCTCTGAATCCACTGTGGTCTTAGACAATTTGGGGAAATGAAAGTAACTTACTGGTGGCCAAAGCTGGAGCCCACCGTGGAACTTGCTTAGTTATTACACCTCTGATACATTGGAATGTATCCTCTTCATTAAAAGAGACATTTCTAAGAAGATGGCATTATAGGATAAGGAACAATAGTTTTAAGGCCTTCCTCTTAGACATATAAATCCTTGGTCCCATTTCTGCTAAGTATATATGACTAGCTTTAGCCATTTTTACAAAGTATATGTATACAAATATATGTATATATGCCCGATAGTTGGGCAGATAAGGTTGTGCTCTAAATATCACAAACAACTCCCTAGAGAAACACAGTAAGTATATCTTAAAATTCAGGCTTGCTGACAGGGAGAAATACACGTGATCATGGCAAAGAACTGAAAGTCTGTGTGAGGACTGAATGTGTTGCTCAGAATCTCAATTTCAGCCTCAAACTGGCCCTTTCACAGGGAGAAAAGAGCTTACCCCACAAAGAAAAAAAAAGTTGTCTGTCTTGTAGAAGAAGGAGGCTTCTCTGGAAACCTTAACAAGTCAGGGTATAGATCCAGACTCGCAATGAAGTAACAGGTGTACAGGGACTTGTCTTTTTCTTTTGTTTCTGCTGTTCTGGCACAGCCTATCTCATTGACTGTTCCTGACATCAGACCACACAAGTGGCACATCCATTCATTTGCAAATACTTACTGGTCACCTGCAATGCACTGACTACTGTTCTGAGCACTGGAGATAAGCCAGACAACAAAATGAAGCCCCTGATTTCATGCTGTTTACATTTAATGAGGGAGGCGATGAGAACTAGATGAGTATATGCCTGTTCACATCCATGCATGCAGGTAGTGCTAAGCGATATAAAGAAAAAACAGAGGAAACATACAATGGAAAGAGGTGCAGTTTGGTCAAGGTTTTCTTTAAGGAGATGACGTTAGAGCAGAAAACTCAGTGAGATGAGGAATAAACCACATGAAACATAGGGGAAAAGTGTTCCAAGGCAAAAAGACATCAAATGCAAAAGCCCCAAGATGGGAATACTCTGTGTACTTAAGGAAGAAGTAAGGAGGCCTGAGTGACAGAGCAAGATGAGTGCATGGGCCAGGATCTGGGAGGAATACAGCTTCTCACAGCACGTGCCTTCCATGAAACAGGACATGTTTGGGATTTTGTTCTTGTTTCTTGTCAATGTTTTCTCTATGAGGACACAGACTTTGTTTTCTTCACCTCTACATCTGCTGCGGTGATCATTGTGCCTGGTACATAGTCCAAAACTGGCCTTGGAGTCAGAAGGTCTTTATTGCAAATGCTACTTTGCTACTTAATATCTGTATATCCTAGGCAATGCATTTACACTCTTTAAGCAGCAGTCTCCATATTTAGATAGAGTACTAAGAATTCCAAACATGAATGCTGTCAAATTCAATATATCATGTAAAGTCCTTTGCCTAGAACCTGTGAATGGTAAGTGCTCAATAAATGGTGGTTACAGTTACATTATAAATGGGTGACAGGGTTCCAGTGACTATATATGTAGACTTAGGAATAAGATGCTGATCTCTGATTTGTAATATTTAGAACATTTGCTTGGTAGATGATTAAATTTGGAGGCTGTTCTTTCTAGTTTATCAGTTCTTAAAAATCTAAAAAGATTCCTTCACCAATTACTCTCGCTCTCTCCCTTGTTACTAGCTACCATGTGGATCATAAACTAAAATGCTGTTCAGACTATATAGCCTTTGGAAAGGTCCTTTATGTGGCCCTAAAGTGCTGGCTTGAGTGAACTCGGACTGGGTTCTACTTCTCTCTCTCTCTTTTTTTTTTTTTTTTTTGAGGTGGAGTCTCACTCTGTCACTCTGTCACCCAGGCTGGAGTGCAGTGACATGATCTCAGCTCACTGCAACCTCCACCTCCCAGGCTCAAGCGATACTCCTGCCTCAGCCTCTCAAGTAGCTGGGACCACAGACACGTGCTGCCATGCCCAGCTAATTTTTGTGTTTTGGGTAGAGACAGGGTTTCACCATGTTGCCCAGGATGGTTTTGAACTCCTGAGCTCAAGCGATTTGCCTGCCTCCCAAAGTGCTGGGATTACAGGCGTGAGCCACTGCAACTGGCCTCTACTTTCAGTTATAACCAATTTCCCTTGTTCCTTGATACTGGATGAGGTTTGTCTTCTGCGTGTTTTCACAAGTGGTCCATATGCTTATTATCTATGTCAGCAAATAACACAAAGTATGGTAATAGATGATTTATTGATTTATACTGAAAGCCACTTGATGGTAGAAGCTACTTAATATTCATTATTGAATCCCTGCCACACGAGGTACATTTACCATGAAGCTAGTGCAGCTTAGCTTTTAAGTCTCTAGGTTGCACTAGCCCTTTACTTGGTGAAGAAATGGGTGATCTTTAACAAAGCTTCATATGATCACTTACTTTTGGTAAAATTTGCACAAGTATTTTAACCACAACCAATTAAACTCACTGGCCTTTCCCCACTGAATTCTCCTCAGTCACACTCTCCCTCATGTTGAGTAACTGTTGATGTGGCCAAGGGTGCTATTTGAATTCAGCTAATGGAAAATTGAATTGAGTATGTATTTCATTTCAGTTTAGTGGTACATATTTCTGTGGTTCACATTCACTGCTTTGTATAGTTAAGTTATTGCTTTGCTTGCTGATCCAGTCCAAGAACAGCTTCCAGAAATAATCATACTGTCTCCTGTGCCAACTCATCTGGTTTTGGGATACAATGATAGGGGACTAGAGGCTGTCCTTTGAAATTGCTGTTCCTATGGCTCCAAGCAGGGGAGGTATATGGGAAGTAGCGGAGAAGCAAGGTTCAAACTATATGGTGGCAGAAATTAGTTTATGAAAAATTCTTCCAATCATCAGCTGTGGAAATTCATAGAAGATTTGATTATCATTGCTGGAATCAAATCAAAAGAGAAGAGCTCTCCTTTATAGATGTTCCCTCAAATTTGATGGCAATTCTTAATTTTATATTATATTACCAAAAATGAGTGATGAAGATTTTAAAAACTATTTCAAACTGCCAATTATCAGAAATAAACTTTGATCAATGATGCTGAAGAGTAAAATAACTTTCCTTTTTGTCTATAGAAAATGATATTACCAAATCCTTGTCATAGAAAAGGTGATCAAGAAGTATGTAGCCAAAATTATCAGGAAAAGATATTACAGGCTTATCTTGGAGATATTGCAGGTGTCATTCCAGATCATTTCAAGAAAGTGAATATTGCAATGAAGCAAGTCACATGATGTTTTTTATTTTCCAGTACATATAAAAGTTATGTTTACACTATATTGTAGTCTGTTAAGTATGCAATCGCATTTTGTCACAAAAACAATGCACATACCTTAATTTAAAAATACTTCATTACTAAAAAATGCTAATGATCATCTGCATCTTCAGCAAGTGGTAAACTTTTTGTTGGCCGAGGATCTTGCCTTGATGTTGATGGCTGCTAATTGACCAGAGTGGTGGGTGCTAAAGGTTGGGGTGGCTGTGGCAATTTCTTAAAATAAGGTTTATTAGTCTGTTCTCACCCTGCTATCGGGAAATGCCCAAGACTAGGTAATTTATAAAGGAAAGAGGCTTAATTGGTTCACAGTTCCCCAGGGCTGGGGAGGCCTCAGGAAACATATTCATGGCAGAAGGGGAAACAAACACGTCCTTCTTCACGTGGCAGCAGCAAGAAGAAGAATGAGACCCAAGTGAAGGGGGAAGCCCCTTATAAAGCCATCAGATCTTGTGAGAAGTTGCTCACTATCACAAGCATAGCATGGGGGAAACTGCTCATATGATTAAATTACCTCCCACTAGGTCCTTCCCACCACATGTGGGGATTATGGGAACTACAATTCAAGATGAGGTTTGGGTGAGGACACAGCCTAACCATATCATTCTGCCCCTGGCCCCTCATGTCCCCTCATTAAACTGAATGAAATACACACTCAAATCTCATGTCCTCACATTTCAAAACACAATCATGCCTTTCCAACAGTCCCCCAAAGTTTTAGCTCATTCCAGCACTGGCCCAAAAGTCCAAGTCCAAAGTCTCATCTGAGACAAGGCATACCCCTTACACCTATGAGCCTGTAAAATCAAAAGCAAGTTAGTTACATCCTAGATACAATGGAGTTAAAGACATTGGGCAAATACACCAGTTCCAAGTCAGAGAAATTGGCCAAAACAAAGGGGCTATAGGCCCCGTGCAAGTCTGAAATCCAATAAGGCAGTAATTAAAATTTAAAGCTCTGAAATAATCTCCTTTGACTCCATGTCTTACATCCAGGTCAGGCTGATGCAAGACATGGGCTCCCATGGCCTTGGGTAGCTTAACCTCTGTGGCTCTGCAGGTTACAGTTCCCCCTCTGGCTGCTTTCACAGGCTGGCATTGAGTGCCTGCAGCTTTTCCAGGTGCACAGTGCAAGCTGATGGTGGATCTACCATTCTCGGGTCTGGAGGTCCATGGCCTTTTTCTCACAGCTCCACTAGGCAGTGTCCCAGTGGGAACTTTGTGGGGCTCCAACCCCATATTTTCCTTCCCCACTGCCTTAATAAAGGTTCTCCATGAGGGCTCCATCCTTGCAGCAAACTTTTGCCTGAACATCCAGGTATTTCCATACATCATCTGAAGGTGGATGGTTCCCAAACCTCAATTCCTGACTTCTGTGCTCCTGCAGGCTCAATGCCATGTGGAAGCTGCCAAGGCTTGGGGCTTGCACCCTCTGAAGCTGTGGCCGAGCTCTACCTTGGCTCCTTTTAGCCATGGCTGTAGCAGCTGGCACACAGGGCACAAAGTCTCTAGGCTGCACACAGCAGGGGACCCTGAGCCCTGCCCATGAAACCATTTTTCCCTCCTAGGCCTCCAGGCCTATGATAGGAGGAGCTGCTGTGAAGGTCTCTGACTTGCCCTGAAGACATTTTGCCTGTTGTCTTGGCGATTAGCCTTTGGCTCCTTGTTACTTACGCAAATTTCTGCAGCAGGCTTGAATTTCTCCCCAGAAAATGGTTTTTCTTTTTTATGGCATTGTCAGGCTGCAAATTTTTCAAACTTTTATGCTCTATTTACTCTTGAACATTTGCTGCTTGGATATTTCTTCTGCCAATTATCCTAAATCATCTCTCTCAGGTTCAAAGTTCTACATATCTCTTTGCCTCTTTGCAGGGGCAAAATGTTGCCAGTGTCTTTGTAAAGCACAACAAGAGTCACCTTTGCTCTAGTCCCAACAAGTTCTCATCTCCACCTGAGACCACTTCAGCCTGGACTTCATTGTCCATATCACTATTGGCATTTTGGTTGAAGTCATTCAAAAAGTCTCTAGGAAGTTCCAAACTTTCCCACATCTTCCTGTGTTCTGAGCCCTCCAAGTCTCTAGGAGTTTCCAAACTTTCCCACATTTTCCTGTCTTCTTCCAAGCCCTCCAAACTCTTCCAACCTCTGCCTGTTAGCCATTTCCAAAGTTGCTTCTACATTTTTGGGTATCGTTATAGCAGCATCCCACTCTACTGATATCAATTTACTGTATTAGTCTGTTCTCATGCTGCTATGAAGAAATACCTAAGACTAGGTAATTTATAAAGGAAAGAGGTCTAATTGACTCACAGTTCCACAGGGTTAGGGAGGCCTCAGAAAACTTATAATCGTGGCAGAAGGGGAAGCAAACATGTCCTTCTTCATATAGTGGCAGCAAGGAGAAGAATGAGGGCTGAGCAAAGGGGGAAGCCCCTTATAAAACCATCAGATCTCATGAAAACTTACTATCACGAGAATAGCATGGGGGAAATGGCCCCCATGATTCAATTACCTCCCACTGGGTCCCTTCCATGACATGTGGGGATTATGAGAACTATAATTCAAGATGAGATTTGGGTGGAGACACAGCCAAACCATATCATAAGATGACAATGAAGTTTGCTGAATTGATTCACTCTATCTTTCATGAAAGATGTCTCTGTTGCATGTGATACTCTTTGATAGCACTTTACACACAGTAGAACTTCTTTCAAAATTAAAATCAATTCTCTCAAACCCTGCTTTTGTTTTATCGATGAAGTTTATGTAATATTCTAAATCCTTTGTTGTCATTTCAACAATGTTCACAGTATCTTCACTGGGAGTAGATTCCATCTCAAGAACCACTTGTTTTTCATCCATAAGAAGTAACTTATCCATTCAAGTTATTTTTATTCATTCAAATATTTGTGCATATGTATGGGATATATGTGATATTTTCTTACATGCATAGACTGTGTGATAATTAAGTCAGGATATTTGAGGTGTCCATCACCTCAAGTATTTATCATTACTATGTGTTGGTAACATTTCAAGTTCTCTCTTCTAGTTATTTTGAAATATACAATACATTGTTGTTAACTATAGTCAACCTGCCTTGCTATGGAAACTTAGAATTTATTTGTCTTATCTAACTGTATGTTTGTACCCATTACTCAATTTCTTTTTATTCCTCCATTCAAGTTTTATCATGAGATTGCAACAATCCAGTCACATCTTCAGGCTCTGCTCCTAATTCTAGTTCTCTGACCATTTCCACTACATGTGCAATGACCTCCTTCACAGAAGGCTTGAATCCTTCAAATGTATCCATGAGGGCTGGAATAAACTTTTTCCAAACTCCTGTAAATGTTGATATTTTGAACTTCACTCGTGAATCACAAATATGCTTAATGGGATGTAGAATAGTGAATCTTTTCCAGAAGGTTTTCAATATACTTTTCCCAGATCCACCAGAGGAATCATTATCTATGGCAGTTATAGCCTTACAAAATGTTTTTTTTTTTTTAATAATGAGCTTTGAACATTGGAATTACTCCTTGATCCATAGGCTGCAGAATGGATGTTGTGTTAGCAGGCATGAAAACAACATTCATCTCTTCGTATATCTCCATCAGAGCTCTTGGGTGACTAGGTGTATTATCAATGAGCAATAATATTTTGAAAGAAATCTTTTTTTGAGCAGTATATCTCAGTGGTGAGTTTAAAATATTCAGTGAACCATGCTATAAACAGAGGTACTGTAATCCAGACTTTGTTGTTGCATTTATAGAGTAGATTATAGAGGGAGAGTAGATTTAGCCTCATTCTTAAGGACCCTAGGATTTTCAGAATGGTAAATGATCATTGGTTTAATTCACCAGCTGCATTAGACCTTAGGAAGAGAATCAGCCTGTCCTTTGAAGCTTTGAAGCCGTGCACTGACTTCTCCTCTCTAGCTATGAAATCCTGGGTGGCATCTTGTTCCAACAGAAAGATTTTGGTCTTCATCGAAAATCTGTTGTGTAGCATAGCCATCTTCACCAATTATCTTAGCTAGATCTTCTGGGTAACTTGCAGCCGCTTTTACATCAGCACTAGCTCTTTCGCCTTGCACTTTTATGTTACAGAAATGGCCTCTTAAACTCTATGAACCAATTTTTGCTAGCTTCAAACTTTTCTTCTGCAACTTCCTTACCTCTCTCAGCCTTCATAGAATTGAAGAGACATAGAGCCATGCTCTTCATTAGGCTTTGGCTTAAGGAAATGTTGGGCCTGATTTGATCTTTTATCCAGACAACTAAAACTTTCTTCATATCAGCAATAAGGCTATTTAGCTTTCTTATCATTTGTGTGTTCACCGGAGTTGCACTTCTAATTTCCTTCAAGAACACTTCCTCTGCATTCACAGCTTGGCTAACTGTTTCATGCAAGAGGGCTAGCTTTTGACTTAACTTTTGACATGCTTTCCTCACTAAGCTTAATCATTTCTAGCTTTTTATAGAAAGTGAGAGACATGTGGCTCTTCCTTTCACTTGAACACTTAGAGGCCATTGTAAGGTATTAATTGGTCTAATTTTAATATTGTCATGTCTCAGGGAATAGGGAGGCTTGAGGAGAAAGAGAGACAGGGAATGACCAGTCAGTGGAGCAGTTGGAATGCACACAACGTTTATGGATTGATTTGCCATCTTATTTGGTCATACTTCGTAGTGCTCCAAAACAATTGCAATAGAGGCATCAAAGATCACTGACCACAGATCACCATAACAGACATAATAATGATGAAAAAGCTTGAAATAAATATTGCAAGAATTACCAAAATGTGACACAGAGACATGAAGTGAGCACATGCTGTTGGAAATAGACTTGCTTGACTCAGGGTTGCCATAAACCTTCAATTTGTAAAAATACACCGTATCTGTGAAGCACAATAATGCAAAGCACAGTAATATTAGGTATGTCAGTATAGAGGTGTGTGTGACAGGCAGTTACTTCATATAAATATTATGCTATTTTTCTGGATTTTATGATGCTTGTGATGATTATTGGCTTTAACATTTTTTGTGTTTTCCATTATTCTACAAAAGTGTTCACCTTTTGACCTACTTATGCATTTTTATCTTTAAATTGTATAAGATTCTGGATCAGCAAATAGAGATCCACCCCTGCCTACCATTTAGCATTGCACTGGGTTCAACAGAGTTGTTCATTAAATGCTTATTGAATTAATGAATAAGTAAAAAAATATGACCAGAGAAATCACTTTTACTCTTAGGCCTTTGGTCTCCTTATCTGAAAAATAATGGAGCTAGGGTAAAAGGGTTGGAGGTGAGATCTAATCCAATCATTTTAGGGCTAATGTTTCCAATTCAGTGGTTTGAAATTTTCTTTGGCAAATAGGAATCATATTCCTGTGTTCTCAGATTTTTAGTGCAATCTTTGCCCTTGGCTGATCACTTGAATGCTGATCTCTATTTTAGTGTTTTGCCTTAAATGTAATGGCAAAAGCTGCAGTTACTTTTGCACCAACCTAACAGAATAGCGAAATCTGCAATTACTTTTGCACCAACCTAATAGAATGGTCTCATGCAATCACATGATCAGATTTTCTTATTCCCAAACAATTTTGGTCAAATCCATATATTTAGGACGTTGCATTACTTCCCCCAAAGAGAGTTTAAAAATCATTTCTAAAAATCCTTCCTCTCCCACATGACTTTCTTAAAGATGACCCGCTGGAATATAATATAATAGCTGAATGAGAGGACTGACTTTATATCTTACCTCCTATTAGCAAATTAAAAACAAAGAGTCATACCACGCAGAAACCTGGCTGGAAGCTCTTTTTTTTTTTTTTTTTTTTTTTTAAAGAACAGGATTTAACTCATTAAACAGTCTACATGTTAAATTTCCCATCAGCTATAACATCCTACACACTTTTGCTGAGAACATCTGTGACAGTCTGAAACGTGTTTTTTCCCAGTGTTTGACTTCATGCTTACTCCAAGCATCAGACACTTTCTCAGATCCTGTGATGTATTTGAATACAGTATTATTAAACAGATGTCAGTTATACCTGCATCTTGAACAGTGTCAATCTGAATTGGAAATATACCATTTTTGTCTCTAACAGAGCTCTTCATTCACTGGCTAAATGTGATAATAGTGCTGTCCACTGAAGGTTCAAGGGCCGTAGCTGAGGATGTCTTCTTTCACTATAAGTCTATAGTTTCTATAGAACTAAACAATTGTTTTTAAAAGCAAATAAGAAATTCAGAAAGAGCATAAAAGTGATTGATTCAAGTTTTTTCCTCAGTATTTAACTATCTGCCTCTTATCAACTCCAGTTCCATTAATAACTTATTCTAAAATGTCAGTATTTTTCACGATCCGTGCTCATGTCATGTTGTTCACAGGGCAAGAAATAGTTTTAGCAGGTATTTTGGGGGTATAAGTATTGTGCTATTTTGTTTCATAGAATTTTATTTTATTTTATTTTTTTTCAAGTTTCAGTTATTTATTGATTTAATCAGTGTAATCTCCAATAGAGATTACAATAGAGATCTCCAACATGATTTCATGCATTTAGAGGAGAAATATTTCCTGGTTAAGTGGAAAATTGTGCGGAGATGTGGCTTCTGGAAGACCTTCATTCTAAAGCAGCGTTATAGTGAAACATTTCATTTAGAAATCTGGACGTTCCTTCTTCAGCTTGCTGTAATCCACATTCACTGAGTAGAACTTGTATTGATCATTAGGACCAAGTTTGTTCCAAGGCTCTGGGTTATTTCTGTCCCAACAAACATCTGGATTGAACAATGCCAGACGCAAGAGATACAGTGTTGCTCCAGAAGCTCCAGTTCCAATAAATACAAAGAGGGGGATCAAGCTCGGATGCTTCTTGGCCTGACCAAGGATCTGGCAGAGCATGTTTGCGGCAGAGGTCTCCGACTGGAAAGGAGAAAACCAACCTAGCCACCAGGCCCTGAGCTAAAAAGTATCTGCCTTTCATAGAATTTTAAACATATATGCACTTAAAGAATTTAACATTTCACTGGGCGCGGTGGCTCACGCTTGTAATCCCAGCACTTTGGGAGGCTGAGGCGGGCAGATCACGAGGTCAGGAGATCGAGACCACGGTGAAACCCTGTCTGTACTAAAAAAAATACAAAAAAAAAAAAAAAAAAATTTAACATTTCTATTAATCCAATTCATTTACTGGGGAAGAGGTCATCTGCCCATACATAGGCCAACATACCAAGAACTTGTCCCTCTGATGTGATATAAATCACTGTGCTTTCAGGCCAGCGTAAGTTGAGAAGCAGTAAGGATTTTTTTTCTCCTTGTCTGATGTTTTCCAGTAACTTGTTGACCTCCATTTGGTGCTCTGAGTAACAAACACATGTCAGAGGTTGAAAGGGCAGAGGTGAGATGTGGGGAAGAGACAGGTCTCTTCAGAAAAAGGCAGAAGAGAAAGATATTTTATAATTTATCAGAATAGGAATACTAGAACAACAGGTTTTAGGAAAAAATAGACATTGCTCTTTTAAAAACTGAAAGATGAAATTCACATTTTACATAGATTGAAATAAACTAAATATTGTTTTTTGTTTTTACCAAAAATTAAGACTGTTTAATGATCAGTGATGTTGAGCTTTTTCTTAATATATTTGTTGGCACATGAATGTCTTCTTTTGAGAAGTGTCTGTTCATGTCCTTTGCCTACTTTTTAATGGGGTTTTTGTTTTTTTCTTGTAAATTTGTTTAAGTTCCTTGTAGATGCTGGAATTAGGCCTTTGCCAGATGGACAGATTGCAAAAATTTTCTTCTACTCTGTAGGATTCCTGTTCACTCTGACGATAGTTTCTTTTGCTGTGCAGAACCTCTTTAATTTAATTAGATCTCATTTGTCAATGTTTGCTTTTGTTGCAATTGCTTTTGGTGATTTCGTTACGAAATGTTTGCCCATGCCTGTGTCTTGAATGGTATCGCATACATTTTCTTCTAAGGTTTTTATAGTCTTGAGCTTTACATTTAAGTTCTTAATCCATCTTGAGTTAATTTTTGTATAAGGTGTAAGGAAGGGGTCCAATTTCAATTTTCTGCATATGGCTAGCCAGTTCTCCCAGTACCATTTATTAAGTAGCGAATCCTTTCCCCATTGCTTGTTTTTTTTTTCAGGTTTATTGAAGATCGGATAGTTGTAGATGCATGGTCTCATTTCTGAGTTTTCTATTCTGTTTCACTGGGAAAACGGTAATGAGATATCATCTCATGCCAGTCAGAATAGCTATTATTAAAAAGTCAAGAAACAACAGATGCTGACAGGGTTGTGGAGACATAGGAATGCTTTTACACGGTTGGTTGGAATGTAAATTAGTTTAAGCATTGTGGAAGATGGTGTGGCGATTCCTCAAAGATCTAGAACCAGAAATACCATTTGACCCAGCAACTCCATTACTGGGTATATACCCAAAGGAATATAAATCATTCTATTACAAAGATACATGGATGTCTATTTTCGTTGCAGCACTATTCACAATAGCAATGACATAGAATCAACCCAAATGCCCATCAAAGATAGACTGGATGAAGAATATGTGGTACATATGCACCCTGAAATACTATGTAGCCATAAAAAGGAATGAGATCATGTCCTTTGCAGGGACATAGACGGAGCTGGAAGCCATTATTTTCAGCAAACTAACATAGAAACAGAAAACCAAACACTGCATGCTCTCGTTTATAAGTAAGAACTGAACAACGAGAACACATGGACACAGGGATGGGAACAACATACACTGGGGCCTGTTGGAGGAGGGTGTGGGTAGGGGAGAATATTAGGGAAAAGAACTAATGCATGCTGTGCTTAATACCTTGGTGATGAGTGGATAGGTGCAGCAAACCACCATGGCACACATTTACCTATGTAACAAACCTGCACATGTACCTCAGAACTTAAAAATTAAAATTAAAATAAAAAACAAAAAGAATATTATTTTATCTACTGCCTGTTGATAAGCTACAAAACTGTTTGTTGTTTTTGCACATCCTCCTGACTAGATATGTCAAGGTAGGGCATGGCAAAAGGTGGCACAAACACATACAGAAGAGTGTCAGTGGCCAGAGACTTGACTTCTGATTCCATCATGATTATAAAGCAAGTATCAAATACACACCTACATACAAACATCCAGTTTGTATGTAGACTCAACAAGGAACTGGATGAACTAGCAGCATCCAGATTTGGATTTGTCTCTGCTGGATACTTGCTGAATGCCCAATAAATATTTATTGAATAAATTCAGTGACCTAGAAATGGAGGTTGTATCTCTTCCTTGATGCTTGATCATAGATATTTCCAGCTGCTCATGCTGAAACACATTTACTAGTCTTTGTGCCCCCAAACTCTACTATACCCAAAAGTTTGTTTCTGCTGTGGGAAAGCTAAGAACTCCTTACTTCAATATTTTATAGTCAAATGACTCAAACTGCTGTTTACTTAAAGAAAAAGAAGAAGCACTGTTCAGTTGGCTGTACTTTTGGATGTACTGTTCTCCATTCATCATAAAGAAGAATATAAAGAAGAATCAGACTATGTGGAAGGCAGAGCTACCTGTAACTCTGGCTTTGCAATTTTCACTTAGAAAGGGAGGTGATGGTCAACCTTATACAACTTAGGTAGTATTAGACACTCTCTTCCTCAGTTCTTTGCCTCATTGCATTCGTGGTTGGGTGTTTAGACTGGTGTCTTGCAGGCAGTTCCAAAGTCATCTTTTGTGACATCACTGATAATAGCAGGTGTACCATAGACACTCTGGAGGTTGCAGGGAGGGAATATAGAGAAAAAAATGTGTGCAATATCATAAAAAACAGAGTTGTAAGGATTTTTTTTCTGTAGTTTTTAAAGCTCACATATAATAAATAAAGCACTAAATATCCAACCCTATAAGTTGAACATATGTTAGGAACAAACACCTAATTCATGGGTTATGGTTAAACACCCATTCAGGGAGTCTCATTAGCAAACAAGTTGGTTAGGATCCTGTTTACTTTTCTACTCATAACAATTGTTTGTTTGAGCTAGACTAGCCTATTCTACCATCATTAGAAAGCAGCGCCAGTCAGCTCATGAAAATTTGGTTTAATTTTTATAAGAAATTTAGGACCCATACAGGGTTTACATTTCTCTGTACGTCTTCTGATCATTCAATATTTTAAATATATGAACAAGGCATAAGGTTTAATTTCGGTTAACAAGAACTGCAAATGGAAGTATAAATTATATTATTCCCCTTGTGGATTTTTTTTCCTTTTCTTTTCTTTCTTTCTTACTTTTTTTTTTTTTTTGACATAGAGTCTCACTCTATTGCCCAGACAGGAGTGCAGTGGCACCATCTTGGCTCACTACAACCTCCACCTCCTGGATTCAAGCGATTCTCCTGCCTCAGCCTCCTGAGTATCTGGGATTACAGGCACCCGCCACCATGCCTGGCTAATTTTTTTTTGTATTTTTCATAAAGACGGGGTTTCACCATATTGACCAAGCTGGCTTTGAACTCCTGACCTCAAGTCATCCACCCACCTTGGCCTCCCAAAGTGCTAGGATTACAGGCATGAGCCACTGTGCCCAGCCTAATTTTTTTACTGTTTGATTGATTCATTCATTTATGCAATCCTGTGTAGTAAGGATGCCCAGGTAAATAAGACATGGCTTCTGTTTTCATGTGGCTTACAATCTAAAAGAAATCTGGAATGTCAGCACACAGCACGAATGTTGCCAGCCTCTCCATTTGCAGGTACAAATGAGGGCAGAAATAGATGAATACCCTAAACCTCAATTCTGTACACCAGGGGTCAGCCAACTGCTGCTGGAAGGCCAAATCCAGCCTACCACCTGTTTCTGTAAAATTTTATCGGAACACAACAACAGTCATTTGTTGACTTGCTGTCTCTGGCTATTTTCATGCAGCAATGACAGAATTAAGTATTTGCAACTGAGAACAAACAGCCCATAAAACCTAAAATATTTACTACTTGGCCCTTTATAGAAAAAGTTTGCTGAGCTGTATTCCCATGTCTAAGATTTCCCTGGAGTGTTTACATATCAGTCCTGCTCCTGGCTCCGAGGAGTCCCTTGTTGAGGAACTGGTAGTTTGCATGTAACTTTATGAGGTGAGGCTCTGACACTGATGGCCCCCAAGCATCCTGCAGCAGTGCCACTGCAACAGGATCATCCACTCCAACTGGGCTTGGGGCCTCAGGCCATAGCTTTCACTATCTCTTCTGTACTGGCTTCCATGCTGGAAAACATCCTAGTTGCAATTGGTAGACCCAGAAACTTCTCAACATTATGGGGAGCTGCAAGCCACAAAGAACAGGCCCTAACAGTCCCTTGGAGATATGCCTAATAAAGTCACTTGGGTTGACTTTGGTGAAGGCTCTCTCATGGAGCCAGTTGGCCAGTATCTTGGAGGAGTAAGGAGAATGATGCTGTGCATTCTCCATTTGTCCCTGGAAATGCACCCTTAGGATTCCACCTGCTGAGAGCCTTGGGCAATCCTTTATGGCTTCTTCATGGATTACATGAGCAGGCTCTTTTGCCCTCCGGTTCTCTGTTGAGTTTGGCCAATGAGAGGCTCTGGCAGGAGACTCAAGAGCAGAGGATGGGGGTTTATTTCCCAGGATTCTTTCCTGCCGGGATGCAAGTTGGCATAGGCTGGTTTCTCTACCAAAGCCCACAGCTCCCATAAAGCTGCCAGTCTCTTCAGGTTCTGGTGACTGCTCACATTCTCACCCTTTAGGCCTAGGGGCTGGTATCTGTTTCCCCAACTCAATACTTTATCATTTTTTAATCGTTAGCTTTATTCTATTTAGCTATTTATGCTATTTAGCATATAGTGAAGGGACTATTTATTTAGTCTCTTCATTATATGTTCCTCAATTTCTCTCCCTCCCCAACTTTTTAAGACAAGGTCTTGCTCTGTCACTCAGACTGGAGTCCAGTTGCATGATCATAACTGACTGCAACCTCAAACTCCTGGGTTCAAGCAATCCTCCTGCTTCAGCCTCTCAGGCCTGAGCCACCATGCCTGGCCAATTTTTTTGTCTGAGTGTCCCATTATTTCCTGTGGGAGCACTAATCATATTCAGATCCACTTCCCCAAAGTACCCTCACACCACGAGGATGACTAGGTTGCAATCTAAACCTCTCCCCTGCACCTGAGGCTGTGGCACTGACTCCAGAGTCACCTTTCTCTTATGGCTCCTTATGTCCTTTCTTGTAATTGGTCCTGGATTTGATCCATCCCAGGTCAGCATTCTAATACATTAGAGATGCAAAGATATACTTGTTGTGGGGACGAATGAGGGGAGAGAATATTACCTTACTCCACTTCTTGGCAGCATCTGAATCCTAAACAACCCAAGTGGGAGAAGGTGCCTCAACACCATTTATGAATAGCTTCCACAACAGCTGAGTCCCAGGGCTAGAGAGGAGTGGCCTCCTCTTCTCCCCACATACATCTGAGGCCCAGCTCTTGCTTAGCCCAAATGCCCCATTTCAAAAGAAGTACATCTGAGTATCATGAGGCCATGAGCCTATTTTGCCTTTAGCCCTGACACATATGCGTATCTGGGAGTTTTTACCTTCTAGGTATAGGTTCAGAGAACAGAAACCTGCCGTAATTACACTGTGGTATTTACAAGGCCATGGCACAGAAGCAGAAACATAAAACAAAATTGAAATACTCAGTTGGGAAGCCACAGTCTGTCAGCAAGAGAAGACTTGGCAAACTTAGAAACACCTCCCGATTCTAATCTTAACTGCTCTCTCAGGGGAACCTCAATTCTGCTTGATTTCCCAGACTCGCCCTCTGCCCTGCTGCTGGAGGTCTCAGTCAGGAGGTGCCTCTCAGGTTCACCGTTCTGACTGATTTAATTTAGAGCATTTCTCGCTTTTCACATGGCAGCAAAGGTCACGTGGTTTAGCTATTATGTTGTTCAGGAAATGGCTTCTTGACTGCTGTGGTTCTGTAATATTGGTTAAAATTCCCTTTTTGTGCTATTAACAAAATTCTTGGTCCTGAGATTATAAGGTCTTACCCAATAGTTTTATGGCCACATGTTCAAAAAGCACATTTTTAAAAGGCTTTATTGCCAAAAGACATGAAAATGTGTATATGCAGTTGCATAAGTAGATTGTTATCTTCTGAACAATTTCCCATCCTGTAGTGAAAGTGAATTGGTGTTATCTGTAGACAGCTCTGTCAAGGAGAATGTGGCCTGGATAAAAAGAGGGGAAGACTTGGAAACCAAGAGAGTCCAGGTGCCATTGCTTATGATTTCATCTTGTTTGAAAGTTGAACTTTGCACATAATTGGGAAATTGAGGTGGTATCAGTAACCCTTCTATGGTCATTTCTTTGGCTTTTTGGTTTTTCTTGATTTAATAGCACTCCTATAATGGAAAACCAATTCTACATTGTGAATCCCACAGGACTCCATGGGGTAGCAATTGTTATGTTGGTTTTCAGAGCAGAAGACTGAGGCTCAAATAATTTGTGTTACTTGTCCAAAGACACGCAGCTCCTTCAAGGTGGTAGAACAGCATCCAGGATGTGAAGGTTCAGGATCCTTGGCACTTCTCACCCAACTGGGGCAGTTTGCCAATGGCTTCCAGTGGGCTGATCCTGCCCTGTGGAGCTATTTGATTTGCCACAGAGTTTTGAAAGGAAATGGACTGTGAATGTGCTTAGGCAGGGCATGAAGTCCCCATCACTCCTTATGGTTCCACAAGCCACTCCTTGTCTGACTGCTAAAGGTATTTAAGTTGTGGCCCCTATTTGTTCTATTTGTCTTTCTACTGTTGACCCACTTGTTCTCCTTTCTCTTTCAGATTTGTCCATTTAATAAAATGATTCAATGATTAGTGAAATAGCTCCGTACTCTTAGCATTTTAAATGAGAAGACACCGCCAAGCAAGCACTGCCAATCAGACGTGTCAGATTGGATCCTTTCCACTTCTTTCTGACACACATCTGCATTGGTACCTGCCTATCTCCCCTGCTATGCCATGATCTCTTGGCGTTCAAGGACCAACTGTTCATTCTTGCATCCCTAGTGCGTGCAATGGTACTGAAACAGAGAGGCTACATAATATATGGTTCATGCATACACAAGACACATGTGTTCTGGGGACAGTGAGCAGCCAGACTTGCTAGTGAACATTAGAAAACAATAAGGCTTGTGGATTTACTAAATGATAAAATGAGCATCTCTAAGAATTTTGTTATAAGGGCAGAACTGGAATTTTCAGAGTGCATTTTGTACAGATCCCCTGGCAGCAGGCAGTAGGATGAACTGGCTGGGGAAAGCTGGAGACAGGCTATTGTAATGGTCCAGGTGGCAGGAAAAGAAGGTCTGAAATGAAATGGGGGCAGTGAGAATGAATGAGAGAAAACCAAGCCCGAAACACCTGGTGGCAATGGAATCAATGGGACACGTTGATCGAAACTGAGCGGGCACATGAGGGAGGAAGCAAATATGACTATAAGTTTTGTGACTGAGAGGAATAGATAATTCTCTTTTTGTCACTCCCCTCACCTATCCTCCCCACTACCCCCATCCCCAGCCATTTCTCTGTTTATTGCCTCCTGTGTCTCTGGCTTTTTCACTGGCATTGGCTTTTTCTAACCATTGAAACTTGAAAAGGAAAATGTTCGGGCAAACTTTGATCCTTCAGAACCCTGTAAGACAAAATTGGTGCATACTTTTTGGCCATTTATGCTCAAGATTATGCCAGGATCACCTGCCCAACCCAAGTCCTATAGGGCCAGGTCAGCCAGCACTGGCTACTGGCTCCCATTTCAATCAGACCTGTGCTGGCCACTCTGAGAAGGGGGTAACACAGAGGGAGAGAGTGAGGAGTGCCCATGTAAAAGTGGAGGCTAAAACAATGAGAGTAGATGATACGACTGAAGGAATTTAATAGTAATACAGATGATAATGGTAATATCCAATATTTAGTAATTGCTTGTTATGTTCTGAGCTTAAAACATGTAACGATACATTAAATTTCTTTATCAATGTGATATAGACATAACTAAACCCATTTATAGGGAAGAAACTGGGGCACTAAGGTTAAGTCAGTGTTCAAGATCACATAGCTTATAAGTGGAGAAACTGGGCTTTAAACACATGCGATTGGACCTCAAAGACCACACTCCAAACTACTCTGCCAAACAAAGAAAGATGTTTGAAATCTGGGTGGGTATTCGAGGCCTTTTGGCAGTGAGGAGGCTACTAGAATAAGAATGGCTAACCCCAGCAGGCTTTTTCTCAGAGCTTAGCACCCTCGTGACTCAGGCATACCCTCTGCAGTCCAGGAGGGCCAGCCTTCTACCCTCCATGGGTGCTAGAATAGTGGGGAACTGGAGTTGCTGGAAAGGAGGGTGGTGATCCCTTCCCTGGCCTGGGATTACAGCTGTAGGGCATGGAAAGAGCATTAAGTCTGGTACCTGAGACCCAGCTCCCGCTGTGTCTTTAAGCCACAGCTCTTTCCTCTGTAAGATGAGCTGTGATGAGGCTTGAAGGAGATCAAGTACGTGAATGCACCTAGTGCAATGTCAGGTGCGTAACTGGTGTTTGGTAAAAATTTACTTGCTCATGTTTCCACTTAGAGAATGAATGTCTGAGGAGTAAGGGGCAGCCTTCCCCCTACTCCCAGGGGAAACTCTTACATCCAGCATTTTCATACAATAATGTTAGAACATTCAACAATGGCCCAGAAAGATGCTTACAATTGTCCTTTATATTTCCTCACAATGATGATGCTAATGTTTTAACTCTAGTTAGAGGAGGAGTGAGGATCTAGAGGAGACTATTCTTGTACTTGATGCCTTCTATGAAGTATCATTTCCTTTTATTTGTCTTATGTAATGTGCTGGTAATTTCATTGCATAAGTTGGCATTTCCAACCAATGTAATTACATTTGGAAATGGTTATAAGAGGCTATTACTAAAGAAATCAAATGATTCTCCTCTTTATGTAAAGTGGAGATAATAATTCCTCTTAATGTTTGTACTGTGCTTGGAGAGCCTTGGCTGAAAGAAGTTTTGCAAACACAAAACAGCACTCCTTGTCTCACTTTGTCCTTATTTAGCACCTATCACAACAGTGCCATTCTGGCGCAAAGTAATGCAGAAAGCTCAGTCTCTGGGGACCTATCAAGCAATCACGCCACCTGAGTGACTGGGTGTTAACGTTAGGAGAGAGAAAATGTCAAATGTAAATTAAGGGCTCCTGTCACAAACATGAACAATACCGTCCTTGAAAGTTACAGATAAACACAGGCTAAAGTGGCCCCGTTTCTCCTCTTCCTGCGATCCAGGGGGAGACACCAGCCCAGAGTGACTTTAGGCCATGCCAGTGAGAGAGGCTGGGGGAGCAGGCTGGGCTGAAGAAGGTCATAGGGCTCAGATGCTTCTTGGATCCAGCTGGTTAGTGGTGAGCTGTGCCTTCTCTCCTTCCAAACCCCCAGCTGAGCCACGGAGGATACAGGAAGGAACGCAGGCTATGAGGCACAGTGCTTGGCATATTGAGGGTCAATAAAATATCCAAAGAATTATTTTAGGGCTACCATATCACCAGTTAAGTTTTACACATGAGCCACAAAGCCGTCTTCCCTACTTCTACTTGTCTACTGAGCATCAGTTTGGCAAACACTTAACAAATGCCTGTTAGGCCCAGAAGCTATTAGTTTCCAGGAATAAAGAGACAAATAAAACAGTACTTGCTGGAAAGACAAAAAACAAAAGCATCCCACGGTTTAATGCAGGGTTGGCATGTCATTTTCATTTCTTGAACTGAAATTCTTTTCCAGTGTTAGTGGTCATTGGGCGCACTGCTCAGAAGGGTCCTAAGGCCTCCTCTGGTTTCTGCAGGCAAGGATGCTGTGACCAAAAGCATTTGTTTGTTCATTCATTAATTCCACAGATATTTGTTTAGTGCCTTCTATAATGTCAGACACTGTTCTGGGTGCTTGGAATCCAGCAGCAAACACAGCAGATATTCTAGTGGAAGGAGACAGACAATGAACAAAGAAATAATGTAATGTCAGTGGTGGTAAGTAGTAGGAAGAGAAAGCAGGATAAAGGAATAGAAGGTAATAGTGAGAAAGAAGGGCCTCTCTGCTGAGGTGACATCTGAGCCAAGTCCTAGTTGAATTTTGGAGAGTATCTAGGGAAGGAGATTCCAGGCAGAGGAAACAGCATGTACAGAGCCTCGAGACAGAGTGGGCTTGAGAGAAAGGCAAGGAATGTGTCCGAAGGGGAGTCAGGGAGGGGTTTTTGAATTTTCAGAGAAATTCCACGGGAGATGTAGTTGCAGGCTATTTACGGAGGGTATGTGAGCCTCAGTAAGCCTTCATACTTAAATCTACATGTGAGGAGAAGCCATTGGCAGGTTTGAGCAGAGGCGGGCATGACCATATTTTCTTATTTAAAGGGGAGATGGAGTGAAGAGGGGTAAGGCTGGAGGAAATGAAACCAGTAAGGATGCTGTCGCAGTAGGCCAGTGAGGAGAGGTGCCGGGTTTGATATGTGGAGCCAGAAGGGCTTGCTGACTGCGTGTATGATCGAAAGAGGAATCTTCCGGCTTCTGGGACTGAGAAACTGAGTGAAAGGAGATGTCGCGTCGTGACATGGGGATGTTGGAGAGCAGGTAGGGGCTGGAGGAGGGGGGCATATTAGTTTGGTATTTTAGACATATTGGTTAAGCACTCCTATTAGACATCTAGGTAGGCCTCTCATAGGCCATTGGACACAAAAGGCTGATTCCAGGGAAAGGATGCCTTTGACATCGCTGGCGAGTGCTTCTAGTTCTAGTTCATGAAGGCTAGATAATTCCTCGGACACAATTTCCAGGCTTTGCAGTTTCTCTTTTGATTGTGGAACAAATACTGGTTACCCTGTAACATTTATTCCCCATGTTTTCTGAATCAAAACCTGGTATCGATGGCTTGATAAACACCAATAGTTCAAAGTTGAAACTGATTAGAATGTCCAGATGCATTATTGCTGAATTGGCTAATTCATGCATTCTTGAGTTCATTCATTCCACAAGCATTTATTGAACACCTACATACTTTGCTACTTATTAGCAAAACTGGCAGCACAGAAATAAATCTAATTAAAGCGCAGCCCTCTAAGGGGGTTATTTTCCTCATTTTATTTCCTATGGGCACCAGACACCCTCACTGAAATATTTGTGTAACTTCATCAGCATAAAAGATGATATAGCCAGGCAGTCTCTCTCACTTCTTGTACCACCCTCCTTTTTGCTTGGCCTGGTCAGCCACGTTTCCCTCTTGCTGTTCCTCACACACATTCTTGCCCCCGATATGTGCCCTTGATGTATCCTCCACCTACCCGGTTCTTCCCTAAGATATCAGTAATGCCCATTTCCTAATTTAGGTTTCTGCTTAAAAGCCATTGTGTCATGAGGCCTCATCTCATCTCTGTCTCAGGTGGCCTCAACCTATTGTTACTCTCCATTCCTGGATCACGTATCACCATCTGTGCCTCTGCTCTTGCCAGTCACCCACCACCAGAATATGAGCTCCATGAGAACAGAATCATTTTGTCCTCCACTGTATCTAGGTGTTAGAATCAAAATCATTTCTGGCACATACTACGTTCTCCATAAGTAGTTGGAGAATAAATGAACAAACTTAGCAAGAGCTTTTTTTGTTTGTTTGTTCTTGTTTGAACTTGGGACTTTAGATGGTGTATTACTTTACTAGGGCTAGGTTAAAAGTCCAAGATCAATGTGCTGGCGTGGTTGGTTTCTCCTGAGGCCAGCCTCCTTGGCTTGCAGAAGGCTGCCTTCTCACTGTGTTCTCACGTGGCCTTTTCTCAGCACACATGCATCCCTGGTGCCTCTTTCTCTTCTTGTAAGGACAACAGTCATATAGGATAAAGGTCCCCCTCCCACTGCCGTATGACCTCATTTAACCTAATTACCTCTTTAAAGATCCTATCTCCAAATTCAGTCCCACTGGGGGTTAGGGATTCAACATATGCATCTGGAGGAACACAATTCAGCCTGTAACAGATGGAAAAAATGTTGCTGCTTAGAATGATGGACTTTTTACCCTGGCCTCTGCAATTTGATGAGCTTTGTATAACGGCACTTTTAAAAACAGGAGCCTGTTCCCTCACGCTCAACCTAGGCCTGACCGTGCTAACAGCAGATTTTTCTATGGCATCCTCTCTACAACAGTCTTATTTCCTGTGCCCCATGTTATTCCTGGCCCTGCTGCCCTGCAGTGGGTGGTCTTGTCCTTGCCTAGGGCCCTTGGCTTGATCATGGTTGGCATTTGCCTTTGATCACTCACCTTTGGAAAGGTGGTGTGCTGCTGTGGCCACTGATAATCTCTCTAGAGGTATGAATCTCCATTCTGTGGGTCACCAGGTTCTCCATTCAGAAATAGTGTGCTTCCACACAGTGCAGAGAAATTGGGCTTGGTGTGAGGGTTAGATACCCTTTGATAGAAGGGGTCTCTGTGTGCTCAGAATCCAAACATACAGACCTTTAATTTGGGCAATGCTCAGGGTGACTTAATTTAAGTACTTGGTGTCCACTATCATATGGGTGCTTTGCCAGACCTGCATATACAATGTTCATGAGGACATCATGGTCTAACATGGAAGCCAGTGGGCTAAGCAGCCACATAGCACAGTCAGAAGAAGGCGTTGATAGAAGTCGCAACGTACTGGGTGGTCAAAGGAGACACTGTCCACCCTATCTGGGAGAGGTGAGAGATGGAACAAGATTCCAAATTCGTTGACACTTCTCCCAGCGAGAGGCAAGATCTATGTCCACTCCCATGAATCCGGGTTAGCTTTTGACTGTGTTGAGTGATTGAGTTCTAAGGCTAAGTCATAAAAGGCATCTTGATCATTGAAATGAGATGTCTGACCTCTCTGCAGCTGTGTTGCCAGCCAGGCTAGGTGTAGGCACTCGGGTCATGTGGAGAGTGGATCCTCCAGTCCCAGCTGCCAGTCATGTCAATTGCCCCCAACTGAGGTGCCAGATATCACAGAGGAAAGATGAGACGCCATCCTTTCTTGCTACTCACTAAGTTTTGGGGTGGTTCGTCATGCAGCAATGGTAACTGGAACAGAGCATCAAAATGAAGCCTCCTCAACCAGGTCCTAAGGGATATAAGCTCACCAGATGGGCACAATGAGGAAGCACGTTATCAGGCCAAAGGGACAACACATGTGAAAGCATATGGGACATCAGAGTCTGATGTCTTCAGGGAAGTGCAATCACTTGCATTTAGCTGGAGCACAGGCTGGCAAGCAAGGTGAGGCTGAAAAAAATATGCAGGGACCAGATAATAAGGAGACTTGCATGCCTTGCAAAGGCCTTCATCAGGCTCGGTTACATTCAGGTTAATCTAAACTCGCTGTTGTTTCTCCACTCCTGATAATTTACTCATGCCCTGCTGACTTCTTAAGGAAACCAATTTTTGGGCAGTATTTGAGATGCTATCCATAATATAAAAACTAAAGAAGCTCTTTATTTCCTATGTCACTGACCACAGACTTCCAATTTCACTGTTTTAACATTTCAATCATGAGTGTAACAGTAAAGTGTCCATTATATTGCCCCCAAAGAAAGGGTGTGGGTGTCAACCTCTGGAATGCTATGACTTCCAGGGGATAGAGTGCATTGGGGCTTGGAGTGGGGGTCTCTGAGGGGAGAGCTAGGATTGCTCTACTTCTTGAAATTCTCTGTTCCCCCGGAACACCTCCATCACATTTTTTCTGAAGTTAGCATTTCCTTTTACTTTTAATAGGAACGAAAGCTTTTCCCTTCCTTGGAAAGGAGGATCCCCATTCTGTATTCTTGTTGAGTCAATTTTAGAAGCACCTTCTCTGTACTGCAAGATATTGTAGTGCGTTTCCATAACATATTTAAAGGCTCACTCCTCAAAACTGTCACGTCTGGAGAGCCCCAGATAAGTCAGCAAGGACAAAGACGTGATGACTCTCTCCTGCCCCTAGTATTACAGGCAGCTATCAATTCCAGCTCATTTAGGCTGATCCAATCCCGGCACCAAAAGCCATTTCCATATTATTACACCAAACTGAAAATTACAGAGGCTGTGTATTCCTCTGCAGAGTCTCCAATTTAAGCTTGTAACTTAGCACTAGGTTATTAGTGACATGCATCATTATTCTCAAGACACATTCTATCTGCAAAATTTTGTTCTCCAATTCTTCGGAAGATGTCAGCTGTGCTGCTCAGACTCTCCACTGGGCAAGCTGCACTGTTCATGTTAATGCGCTCTTACCACAGGCTTTAAAATTAATTTTTGATCATTGATTCCTTACACTAACAGCCCCCTGAGCCCTTCTAGTGGGTAGAGAAACATCACAGAGTGAGGCCACAGAGTGTGTCAGTGGGCAAACTGGAGTTAGGACAAACCAGGCTTTAATTAAGTGGGCTCTCACAGGGCCTCAGAGCATCCATTGGAGGCTACAACCATGAGCTGACAAGAAAAACGAGAATCTCATTTCTATTTTTCTTTTAGTCTGGAAGTAGCTTGTTTCGGTCAAATAATTCAATTTAGGAAAAAACCAAATATTCAAGTTGAGAAATGATACATGCAACCCATTCAATTGTTTTGATTGCTTTATTGAATCAAGAAAGTAAACAAAAAAGGTTTGACTATGTACCTGCTCCAAAACATTTAACTGCTCGCTCCAGAAAATCTCTAAGGTCTTGGCCAGCTGTATGATTCTATTATTTTATCATTTTTTTCAGTAAAAATTGTTGAATTTAGAGACCAGAATTTCCAATAGCTGGAACTGCTTGTGTGGGAGAATCTAGTGAAATATGTGCTTCAGCCATATTTTATAGCTAAATTGAAAATGTGTAGTTTTAACTCACAGTTCATAAATGTGAACTTCAGATGAGACAGTCTCATGTACATTATCTCATTTAATTCTCACCACAACCCTTCTGGGTAGGAATAATGATGCCCATTTTAATATTAGTTAACCTTAGGGAAGCGGAGTGTAGGGTAAACCCAGTGAGCTTCTTGTTAAACTGCAGTGAGGTTTTTAATTAGCTTAAGCCAATGGTTCTCAAAGTCATGTCAGGATCAGCAGTTTCCAACCTCACCTGGGAACTTGTTGCAAATCACACCCTTTACCTCCATTTCAGACCTACTGAATCAGAAACTCTGGGTCTTGGCTCCAGCAAACTGTTTTACTACAACCCTCTAAGAGATTCTGATTCACACTCGAGGTTGAAAATGGTTAGCTCAAGGGCCAAATATTTTTTTCTTTTTTTTGAGACAGAGTCTTGCTCTTTCACCCAGGCTGGAGTGCAGTGGCACGATCTCGACTCTCTGCAAGCTCTCCCTCCCAGGTTCAAGTGATTCTCCTGCCTCAGCCTCCTGAGCAGCTGGGATTACAGGCACAAATCACCATGGCCAATTAATTTTTTATATTTTTAGTAGAGACAGAGTTTCACCATGTTGCCCAGGCTGGTCCTGAACTCTTGGGCTCAAGTGATCCACCTGCCTCGGCCTCCCAAAGTGCTGGGATTACAGGCGTGAGCCAGTGCGCCCAGCCAAGGGCTAAATATGACGAAGATTGAGAAATGCAGATGTTTCTGTTTTAAGAAAAGGAGAAATATATCAAAATCTGACATTAGAAAAGGTAAATTGGGATATATTGATCCCATTAGAAAAGGTAAATTGGGATATGTTGATCACTTTTTTAAAAAAGAATAAACGATGTTTTAATTAGAAATACTCCTTAATGAATTTAAAATGAGATTCAATTTGCAAATCTTGAGTGTATATACATTTTCTCTTCAGGAACTCTATTTTGGCTCTTATTTATATTACTTAATACAGCAATAGATTTATATTACATAATTTAAGTATAATGAGGGGCACACAGTCTCAAATGTGTGTTAGACTCTGTTGTTCCAATCAACTAGAGCAGTGCTTAGTACATTACTAGATGCTCAACAGATGTTTGTGAATGCACATATAGAGCCTTACTAAATGCAAGGTCCTCTGTGTGTGTGTGTGTGTGCGCGTGCATGTGTGTATGTATGTATGTGTCATGTCAGTATTAACCCTGATAATCTAGTAGGAGAGATAACAAGTCACAAGATAAGTCACACATTGGAGGAACTAGCTGCTGGGTCAAATCTTTAAGCAGGAATAGAAGCAGTGAGATGAATTGGCAAGGTTTCTTGGAAAGACAGAACCTGATATGGGATAGGGTTTTAACGGGTGAAGAGTGTTGAAAGGCATTCTAAGTTTTTTAAAAAGACCTAAATACAGTCAAGAGGATGAGCATGTGTAGAGCATTTTCAAGGCTCATGGGTGTCCTGGGGCCAGTGTGAAGATGGATTTTGAGTTTGAGGTGTGAAATGATAAGTTGATCCTGTAAGATTGTTAAATGGGGTGATGAGATAACAGAAATACTATCTCATGAATATTATCCTTTAAATTGATAAAATTTAAATTAATGTGAGGTTCAACACTTGAATCCAACTATAGAAATTTAGACACCTTTCACATACTGTATCTCTATTATGCAACCATATACACATATGGTTGACTCAAATTTTGCTTTGTCCATTTAATTGCTGCTATAAGTCACATTTAGCCATCTTCTTCTTGTATACATATATAACTCATCAGAAGCAATTAAATTTCAGAAAGCAAACTACAAGTCAACTATGTGTTCATAAACTGCATTAATAGAGGTGCAGTGTATTATTTAGAATAAAGATGGTAAAAAGAAATACTTAACATTGTACCTGGCTCAAGGCTTTTGATAAAGGTTGTTGATTACTAATCTTTTTATTACCATGAGTATTCTCCTGTTGTCATTGTTGCTGATGTAAGCTCCAGGTTCAGGTCATGTATCACATTCAAAACTTTGAAAGTGTTACATTTATTGCATTGGAGCACTTTCAGAGAAAGTTATGGCAAGACCTCTGGCTAGAAACTTCCAAAAAATCTGCAAATGTGGAACAGGAGCTTGAAAATTTTATTGTGATTATCACTATCATGGAAAACCACAATTTACCAAGGAATTTCATATTCAGTAACTCATCTTGATTTTCATACTAATTCTGGGAAGTAAATACTTCTACCACTTGAATATTATTAGCCCCATTTTAGGGGCTAATAGTTGGGGAAATTAGGTGTCTAGAGCAGTGTTGTCCAACAGAAATATAACGTGAGCCACACATGTAATTCAAAAATCTCTAATAACCACATTAGAAAAGGGAAAAAAATAGTTAAAATAAATTCTAGTAATATATTTTATTTTATCCAGTATATCTAAAATATTATCGTTTTAATGTGTAACCAATATGAAAATTAGGAAAGAGATAATTCACGTTTTTTGTTTTTGTAGTAAGACTTTGAAGTATGGTGTGTCTTTTAAATTCACAAGACTTTGGACTGACAACATTGATATGCCCAGTGGCCAGAGGTGGCTAGCAGCTAGTGGCAGGTGCAGGTCTAGAGGACTGATTATGAATGTAAGTCCTCACGTAAGCAGAGTAGTGCCCACAACTCAGGGAGCCATAAAGACGATTAGAAAGACCTTTGCTCCTGATCTAATGCTTGTAAGCTGGAACAGCCATACAAATGAAACAAACCAGTCAAAAAGGAAATGACTTTATGCCATTCAATCCAAGTGTGTTCCAGTGTCACACATATATTATTTTCTTTCTTATAAATTTTATGAGAAGTGTGGGGAAAAAATGGTTGAAGCCCTTTCTAGCAAAATGTCTGCAATAAAGAAAAATCAGAGTGGGTTGCTTCTCACCACCCTGAAAACAGAATCAGAGCTCACACTATCTCAGACTTTTTCAGAAGGTAATATATAGAGACACTCACCCACACAAGAGGGACTACAGATTTCCTTAGCAGCTCAGGTAGAGATAAGATTAGTATGAAATAAATAAATAACTGATTGTAGGAAAACATGTGCTTTCATATACCTGAGTCATTATCATTCATCCCCTGACAACAATTTATTATGTAATGAGACCTTCCACAGTTGGGGTAAATCGTAATCTTAGGATTCAGAGCAGTCATTCTTATACTTTTAGGCCTTTTATAAATTTAAAAAAAGAATTTCTCTATTCAGAAAAACAATGTCATATATATAGGAAATCTTACATATAATTTTAAACACTTCACTGATAGACTCCCCACAGTGCCCTCCCCTAACCTAGTTTGAATTCTAGGTGTAGAAGTCCTGTTTTGAAGTCACTTACACTAATGTGTTGTGTGGGGTCTACTTGGCAGCCTGAGAACCATTGATCAGAATGCATTTAGATTTGACTGCTTTCCCAATTATGAATTGTAATTACACAGGATGTAAACACGAGTTTAAGTGGTTGTAAAGCTCTCCAATACTTGTCACGATATTAATTTAATAAACGGAATATTTAGCTGGGGTCTTTATAATTAAGCATCAACTGACTGAAAGATTCTTGAAAACATTGTCATACTATATTTGGACACCCCCCCACCTTTTTTTTTTTTTTTCCAAAGGGAGAGAAAAAGAGACGGAGAGTAATGACACTAATCTCTTTGCCTCTAGGTGTTTATCACACCATGAAAACCAAAACAATTACTCAGGGCTTCATGGGGTAGTCACGACTGGTAAATAGCAAAATGCGATTTCCTTGGAGAATGTTTTCCTGCAGTGTTTCACACTGGCAGAGGGAAAACCATTCCCCAACAGGAGCAGCCCTCCTTCAGAGTGCAAATACAAACGAACAAAAATGACATTATGTTCTTGCCTGCCTGGGGCAAAAAGAATCACCTATTCTTAACAGGACTTCAGGTGTGTGATTTTCTGCCATTTTCTGTCTTTTATTAGATTAGAATGACTGCCCCTTGTAAGAGCAAAGCTGTAATGTGGTACTATCAGGGCGGCTGGAGGATACAGCTGTGGTACATTATGTCTTCAAGGCAACTTGACACATTCTTGCCATGCAGGAGTTTCAGAATCTATTCAGACAGATGTAGGAGGGGTAGTAATTACTTTTTCTCTTTCCAGTCATTTTTCCCCATAGAATTCACAGTTCACTAATTTAGTAATAGTTAAAAGTAATGCCTTTGAAAAAATAGGACTAAGTTAAGAAAATGAAGATTATTTTTACTTCCAATCCTCTGCAGTTTGCTTCAGCCAAGCAAGCTAAATCTTTAGTGTTAACATAATTAGATTTTGCAGAATAATGGCCCATTTTACCAGCTATCATTTTAGGTTAATAAAAACGTCACATAATTTTAAATGTTACTACTCCATTTTAATTCATCCTTCAGTGAAAAACAGCTTTTGGGTGATGAGAAAAGGCAGAGGGGGATTCCGGCACTTAATAAATGCTCAATTATGTAACTCTAAACAACACCCCCTAACATCATTTAGGTCTTCTTGCTAGACTTGTTTCAAGACCTACTCTAAAAATGTATTAGGGACAGAACTTTTCTGTCATAGTAGATCTCAAGTAACTGCATTTTATTCATTATCATTATGAGTTTTTCACAGATGTTATTTTCTCATTTCTAGTTCAATGCAATAATATGATGTATACAAGCGATAGGTGTGTTTCTTAGTTATTTGATATTTCAGATGCAAAATGAAGATAATAATATGTGAGTCACACCTCACCAGGTGTTGAGAAGAGTAAAAGTTCACTATATGTTCCCAAGGTTGCTGGTGAAAATTCAAAACACGATAGTTGGCATTCTTAATTCTTTCTGACATCATATTATGTTTATGTGCAGTTTATTCTGGGAATTTGTTGGCATCTGTTTTAGGTAACTAAAGGAGAAAGCTACTTTTAGTGTAAGAAAGTAAAAACATAAAATATACAATCATTCTATACGGAAATGGTCAGAACTGACAGAATATTTATGTCAGATGAACATTTGATGTTTCTTAGAGATAAAATTAATTAGAATTTAATCCTTATTTCCTGAGGCAAAGAAAGAATTGTGCATGGCCAGATAATTAAATCAAAACCTTGAGAGTGTCCCTTACCTGTATTTTCATTCCTCTATATTATTAAAACTTTTCAATTGGACTTTCTTTTAAAAACAAACAAACAAAAAAACAAAATAAAAAACTTGGAGTTTTACCTGGTGGCTCATATTGTTCTCCGATACAGCTTAGCCACTTCCACCTTGCCATCCTTCTCAATTAAGGTTGGGAGTAGGAAAGGTAGGTAAGGAATTCTAGTTCAGATTCGGGAAGCTGAGCTCCGAGTTGTACCAGATCAAAAATACCTACAGTGTTTTCACATTACAAATATATAGAAAATGCAGTTCCCACATATCTTGGTCAATCCTGTGAGCAGAGAATCTGTTAAACAAGTATTTTATTTAGTGTTTAACAATCGGTAAAGTACAACAACCCATTTCCCATATAGTACAGAGCATCCCATTTCAGAATGCTGGGTCTTTACATCCCAATCATACTGGATTATTGATGGCAGAGAGTAAAGGAGATGGAACAAAATATTCGATGTCAAGATTTCCTCACAGTTGTCCCCCAGTGCATCCAAAATTTCTTATACTCCAGTTAGGCCACAGGTCCAAGAGAAGGTGAGGGGAGCATTAACTACAGGGCCAGCTGAACTGTGGAGCAGATGCCTTCTTCTAACCTGGACCTTTCTTTGTGTTACTTGGTGAGCAGTTTGTGCCAACTTAGGGATCTGACTCAAGGGCACCTCAGGCAGATTGACCCCAAATGTCTGCAGGACCTTGTGCAAAAGTACCAATGGAGGACCCCATGCCACATGTCTAAGTATTTAAAAGTCATACATAAAGCTAACAAACTGTTAAATTATCTTCCATCCTGCCACTTTGACACATGATGCTTTCATAACCCTTGGAAGCCCAGGTATAGATTTAGAATTCTTAGACTGTTCAGTGTTCTGTACTGGCCCCTGGCCTTGTGGTCGCCCTTGTCTATCTCCTTCCTACCCCTCATCCCCTTATTTTTTAGCCCCAGACTCTTGTTTTCATGGCAAGTGGCTTCTCCTTGCTTGTGTGTAAATTCCACGGTGAACACTCCAGGCCCCAGGCCCTAATCCACCCATACAGATGCACCCTTTGCCACTCCCTGTGCCCAGGTATATGCACTCAGGATGTTGCCTGCCTTCAGGAGTTTAAACCCCCAGAGGGGGCCCACATTTGGCCTAAAAGTGTGTGTGTATGTTGGGGGGCGGTTATCTGAGTAGGAAACTCTGGGTTCCTGATATCTGGGAGAAAGCTGGAGGAGAGTCAGAATGGGTCTCTCTAAGCAAGGTCCCCTCTTTGCTGGACTAAATTCTTCCTCTAGGCTGTGTACAGGGTCAGAAATAAATAACCCTCACATCACAGTAGGGCATGTCCATTATCTTCCTATAAATAGCAAATCTTTCTAGATAGCTGAACTTTGTCCCGTTTTTTGAAATGTTATGCCCATCAATAGTATTGACAGAAGGAATTATATCAGTTCTATGTGGGAAAGTTGATAGATTAACTCATATGCAAGACTATCTTAACCCACTTTAAGGGATTTATCAAAGGTAAAAAATAACAAGAATTAGGACCTCAAATGTATGAACAACTGAGTACCGGCTTTTCACCCCAGTCCTGTTCTTAGGGCACAACACTGTAGATGAAACCAGCTTTGTAAGAATGCTGGAAAGTAACAGATGAATCAAGTCCACTGAGTTGAGGTTTCCTCAAAGGAGCAGCTCCTTTAGAAGAACTTGAGAATCCAGATTTAAAAAGAACATTTCATTTCCATTTGTTGTATACCTAAAAGTGAATTTTTATTAAAAGCAGATCACATCGCTTCAGGAAATTCAGAAAACTATGTCTAAATACACTGAATGAAAGATATTCCTCATCAATTTAGATTCTTATAGCTTCATAAAGATAAAATGCAGATGAATCAGTTTAAATCAGGCCTTCATTAAATTTTAGAATTAGCTTTTGGAATCCCAACTATTGAAGTGTGCAGTGTCTGATTCCTGAGCGTTGCGACAAAGCCATGAGCAGAAAACGATAAAGTGCATCGTTGCCAGAAATAACACGGGCTGCCTTTGGTTTGTGCTAATAAACTATAAGACAACTTAAACTCCAATTTTAATATCAGAAATCCACCTCATTATAAATAATCTCAAACTCCCTATGTTATCAGCATTTTCATGTGTTTCTTTGGTGAGCCTGAAATATAATTTTCTATTTATGCTTCCAATGTAAATCTCCAATTTCTGGTTGGCCACTCTGGAACTAAGCCTAAGCTCTAATTTATTTCCATCTTTCCTTATTTCTTACATCAAAAGAGACTGTTGGTTTGAATAACAAACATTCAATAGACTTAGACGTGGGGTGGCAGGCGGCACAGGCATTACCTGTTTACCTTTTATTGCCTTCTTTGAATTGGCTTTTCTGGGAACAAAACCAATAAGACATGCTGTTCCTTCATCTAGTTTTTACCCAGGTTGTTTATCAGGAGACATTCCTCCCCCCTTCCCTGTTTCAGCAAGGAGTGGCAGCAGGGTGAAGAATTCAGACTGGAACTAGGCTTCTGACCTGACACTATCATAGGTTATTGTTCTACCAAGTCATATAGAATTTCATTGTCCTTAAGACTGTGGTTGGGGCTGATAATTGTTTTTGATTCCAGGAGATGCTGCTGCTAACACATTTGTAATCGGTAGGACAACAGTGTGATAGGAACAAAATGCACACTGTTTTAGCCTCTTTGAAACTTTGCAAAGTTTCTTCCCCACCTGCCTCCCCTTGCTGTCTTGCACAGTAATTGGCCTAATAAAAGGCAGAAACAAGAATTTATTACACCTTGGGCAGTACTTAAAACAAACTTTATTCTCAGGAACAGCAGTTATGTCTACTTGCTGCTTTATATTTTGATATTTCCTCTAAATACTTAAGTCTGAATATATTCGAAGTCAAATTGCAAATCACTCAATTTCCCTGCTCCTTTCCTGGTTCCCCAGGTTGCGTCTTGTGATACTCCATGTAAACACTGTATTTGGAAAGATACATAGATCAGCATCCCTAGAGTCACATGATCACCATCAATCTGTGAAAATAGCATGACTTAAAAGTCTCAGTACTCTGCCAACAGGCTTTGGCATAATCTTGGCAATCACTTAGATTTTTTTTTTTCTGTTGTAATTTTTCCCAAGTGGAAATAGTCTCATATTTTGCAGAAGTTGTCCAAGCTAGTGAACATCAATCCATCTTCCTGGGTACTAAATTCGTCAGCTGAATGTATTCAGTCCACACAGAAATCAGTAAAGTGAGTGTGCAACTGCTTGGTGGCTGTTCCTTTCATCTTAAGAAATTGCAATACAAATTCCTGAAATCGTTTATGCAGGAATTTTTATTCTTTAAATCTTCCAGTGTTAAAGCAACAAGAAAACATTTAGAATGTCCTTTGGTGGAATCTTATTACACTTGTTATATATGTAAACTGATATTCTTTGATGCCAGCACGTTCGTTGCCCTTACAGAGAAATCTCTGCACAATGAAACAAAACAGAACGAAAGAGGACAAAATAAAATGTCAGTCTTTGCTGATTCGAATTAGATACATTAACAGATTGTCTGGTAACACAAATTGGCAATAATACAAAAAATCTACATATTACAGTAGTTCAAGAAAAATAACTTCATTTGAATACAAAAGGATAGATACACTTTCTTTTTTCCTATAGCCACTCTTGTGTAGTGGGTGTGTGCTCGCACTGGACTCAGTGCTGCTAAGATATACAGGGGTGTGACTGGCTTGCGCTTTTGGAGGGGGCTGTTACACATGTGCATCACTAACATCGGACAAAGAAATCTTTCAACCAACAAGGGTTACAGAGCAACGTTCACTAAAGCACAGGTTGGAAGGGATTCTGGGACGGAAGCAGGCCAATATGGCAGCTTGTAACAGATTTCCTTATGCCCACAATGCGCCTGACAGCAAAGAATGCTATTTGGTTGGTCCACACACTGGGCGGAGTCGTACTAGGGCGCACCACGCTAGAGTAGCCAATGTTTTTAGGTCGGTTGATTTGTTTGTTTTTTGTCTTTCCTGTTTGGGGGGCTGTCGCAGCCTTTCCAATCCACAATATGCTCTGCAGCTGGCAATGTGATTTGCAGTGATAATATCAACAGCTGCCAACTCCTCTGGAGTCAGAAATTAACAGTCTTGACTCGGATGTGCTGTCCACGGGTGATAAATATGGCTTAGTTCAGTTAGGCCGTCTTAGTTTGTACACTGTCTGAGTGGGGGTGTCTGTATGTGTGTGTTTCCTATGTTAGTAGCAAATGTTTGGGTTGTGTCTGCTTCCCCACGGCACAGGCCCGTCCGGTGTGGCTGGAGGTGACACCTAGAACACCAGGGGGCTGGCGATTCCCAGCAGCGTGGTCAGCAGCAGCAGCGCTGGGGAGCCGTGCGGGGGCGCGCCCTGGCCAGAGTCGGAGCCGCAGCTGCCAGCCTCCTCGCACCGCAGCTTCTCGCAGAGGATGCCCGTGTATGCGGCCGGGCACAGGCAGCGCACGTTGTTGTGGCACGTCCCTCCGTTCTGGCAGTGCAGGAGCTCGTTGTCGCAGACATTCGCTGCAGAATGAGGGGGAAGGTAGGGGTGGGTGGGCGCGGGGAGGAGAAGCAGAATCAATTTAAGTTCATCTGGTACATCATGTTTTCAGCCTAAAAAAAAAATCTCTGTGGATCTTTGTGCTCCCCCCTCCCCTCCACAAACGAAGCCCGTGACTCCAATTTCCAAACAAATGTAGTTTTCTGCCTTTGTTTTTATCATATTAGTCCTTTTCATATAGATTTTTGCTGCAGTCTTGGATGTTATCATTGTCCATTTCAGGCTATAGAATACAAAGTAATGCAATAGTCCTGGTTTGGCAGTATCTTTCTTCATGGAACTGGGACCTGTTGTGATCTCTTGGGTTTTTAAAGGACAAATGCCCGATGCAAGAGTGCAGATCTTTGAAGCCAGATGAATGGTATTTAAAATGCAAAGCGGTATTGCTAAAATGACCAAAAACCTCTAAGGGGTGGGCCATTCTCTCGGTGCGTGATTCCAGCGCTGCATGCATGAAGACAGAACCCACCGGGAGGCATGGGGATGGGGGGCGGGGACACGGGGAAAGTAGCATGCTCCAGGCAGGCGGCAGCCAGATGGGAAGAGAGAAAGCTTGTTTCACGGGAGGAGTGTGAGGAAAAGCAGTCACATTCGTCCCTGACAGCCTATTACGGATTTTTACCACCTTGTAAATATGGGAAGTATGGCCCAAGGTTACCTTGATTTCCGGGAATAGTAATAAATGCAATGGTGAAACCCTGATTACCAAAATTTCATTATGTCCATCAATTAATGGAATCAGTTTGAATAAATCAAGACAAGCAACTTTAGAGACTAGAATTCATTCACAGACCCTGTCATGTAACTTTCACCTCTAATAATTTCTTATTTCTTCAAAATTCTGACTAACCTCATTAATTCCATGTCTCCTATTCTTTTAGAAAATCACTGTTTCACTGATTTAGCAGAATGTTAAATAGAACCCAGGGAAATTAAAACAACAACAAAGAGTAAAAGAGCCACGAACATTTCCCAAGCAACATATGCTGCTCAAGCACTGAAGATATAGAACCCCTCTGGAATGGGAGGTGGGGGACAGAGCAGAAAAAGTAGCTTTTTATAAATTGTAACATTTTCCATTTTTAAAGAAATGTCATGGTGAAATTTCCCCAGGGATGCCACATGACTTCAACACACTACACACTCATATACACATACCTAATATTACTATTAAGTGCAAAGTATTAAAAGAAAACAACTCTACCCTCCAAGTAGTAACTCAATAGAGAATGTTGCCTTGTCCATTAATTATGTTCAACAGTCATGTCAGCTTCAAAAGAAGCTTCTTACACACAAACATGCCAGTGCTTTGTGTGTGAATGAGCTTAGGAAAGATGGTGGTGGATACCCACATGGTTAATAACAGAGTGCCCTAAACAGACCACTGTTTTACTGCCTTCCTCAACATTTCCTTGGTGACCTCTAACACAGTTGCATAGTGTATTGGCATAATTTTCAAATGTATCCACGCTTGCTATCTGTAAATGTCAGAAGTGACTATTAAGGCCTACTAAATCCTTCAGGCTCCAAATATTGACATGCAAGGCAGTGTTCCATGGTTTCTAATGATTATATAAGCTACCTCTTATTGAGTGGCTTAGAAATCATAATATTAGAACCACATTATTTTATGAGTCATGGTTAAAAATGTCAAGATCTGTAGCTGTGAAGCAAAGTCCACAAGTGTAGAGTGATTAGCCTCATGGTCAAAACTGACAAAAGCCCTTGTTTTTGGCTTTAGTTAATTTGGAAAGCATATGTAAGTTTTCAGGATTTTATTTTGCTTACACTTGAAGAAATACATTTAATTGGGGCAACATGGAATAAACAGATCCAGATAACTGTTTTCATCTAGAGTTAAAGATCCTCAGCATTTCTTGTTCCAGGCAGCAGAATGCTGAATGGGATATTTCCTTTCATTTGGGCACTAGAGGTAGGGAAATATCTGTTCCATCAATATCGATAATTGCTTGCCTTGAATAATTGAGAAGAAATCAATAGTTAATTACATATCACCCCCCTTTAGGAAAAAAAAGCTATTTTTCTTCTTCTTGGATGTGAATATAAATCAGCTGTTGAACAGAGGTTTCTTTTTTCAAGAAGCTGGTGGTTAAGTTAAAATTCAATATTTTTCCTACATTTAAATAATTACTAGTTGATTTTGATAGTTGTGAGAAATTTAACAAATATACTAGGAACAGATATAGCCCAGAATTAGTAATCTCATGGATTGGCAGGATATAATTTCTGTAGGAGATAAATAGAGAAAAATAAAACCTATAATATATTTCATTATTTAGAACTCACTATAAAACATATTACATTTGGTCTCTTGATTGTGCTAGTCCTCCAACAAATACAGAACTTTACCATACATACATTGCTCTCTAACTGTTGGAATCACGTGCGAGAAGCACATCTAAACCTAATTATGGATCTTACCTGATATTCATAACTCATGCTCCATCTTCATGTCATTTTGAACCAAAATTGTGGTAGTTAATAAACAAGCTAGGTGGTTAACAAATATCACTGAGCTCTTCTTCAGTGTGCTCAACTTTGTGCTTAACCCCACAAAGAAAATAAAAGAAATATAAAGCATGACTTCTGCTCTTATGGAGTTTAAATGTGGCTGGGACAATACAAATCTACAAGAAATGATCTAATATTAATTTCATTAAAATGCCCTTATCAATTCCATTGAGCTTACCAATATCTGTTGTATGCCAGGCACCCTGCTATATTTTATGGTTGTAACTAACTGCCCTAAAGAAGTACACGGTTTGGCAGAAAATAAATGGAAAATAAAAAAACACACAAACACACATTATGATACAATATAAAAAAATCTACAAAAAAACATATTTACAAATTACTAGGGAAACTCACATGATAGCATAAATAATTACTTTTGGGAAGATTAAGGGAGATTATAAAAAAGAGATTGTATTTGAACAAAGGCATTCATCAGGCAGATACTGGTAGAAAGACCATTATAAATAGGGAAACTGCATGAGTAAAGACAAGGAGATGTGAAAGTATTGTATTGGTTATTAAGCAATTGTCTCTTAACTCTAAATTCTGATGTTGAGTCCAGAACTCTGCAAGTTGTCTGCTGGATCCCACCAACAGGGGGCACTAGAGGGAGCAGAGAAACTAGGAGGCATGGAAGATCCTGTTTCCTTGATTCTGTTTGATGGTGCTCTAACAGTACTGCCCAGCAACGGCCCTTCACATCAACAGCAACATGTGGTTCCAGTGTTAAGCTTTATTCATAACCAGCTTCATCTCACCCTTAGAGGTTCCTACACCAGCCTGGCGGCATTCCTTTCCTAGAGGTTTAAGCCTCAGCTCCAAGGAGGCTCTGCTCAGCATTTCAGAGGCAGCTGCAGCAGCCAGCCATTACCCCACCTTAGAGGTTCAGGTTTCAGCTCTGTGGGGGTCCCTTTTATCCAAACTTTTACTTTCTGATAACGCCATCCTCTTTCCCATAATCCCTCAGTCCCAGAGTGATAGATGGTTCCTGCTTACTTAACACAGGAATTACTTTAGTATCCTGTTCTCATTTTAAAATTTCAAATACTTTTTAAACCATTTCTTTTAATAAATTCTCTCTGTTGAAATATCTAGAAATGGTTTCAGTTTTCTGCCTGGAGCCCAACTGAAAGACACATTAGTGAATGATGCATGGACTGGTATGGCTGGAATGATGGATGCGCAGAGGGAAAGGCAGATGTGGCCTGGTTGTGAAGGTGCCACAGAACATGTTGTGGAGTTTAGTAATAAGGAATGGAAAGCTGTCAAAGACTTAGAAGGAGGGTGGTGTTTAAAAGAGAAAAGGAAGGTGAATCTAGATCAGAAAAAGGGCAGACCGGAGGCAAGGAGACCATACTTCAATAGAATGTACTTGGATGAGGTTAGAACAATGGGGAAGGGAAGGAGGGAAAAGATTTGGAGACAGGTTATGTGAATGGATAAGAGACATTGTAAGGTTCCTGTTTGGGGTATTTAGATGCATAATAAATAAATTTATGGAGAAAAGAAAATAGGAGGAAGAGTTTGGTCAGGAGAGAAATAAATGTTTTTTGGACCTATTGACTTTGAGAGCTATCTAGGTTCTTCTGTAGCTGTTTTGTATTAGTTGGAAAACTATTTAATGGAACAGGAGATAGGTCATCCTGGAGATACAAATTTGGAGCCGGGGTGGTGGTGGTCATTGTTGCAAAAGATGAAGCAAAAAGAGTAGAAGACCTCGTCCTAGGAGAATATAGACCAAGCAAAAATGAGGACTGCAGATACAAAACCAAAGAACATCAGCATTTAGGCCACTGGAAGAGAAAGACCATAAAGAATGCTGAGAAGAAAACAATGTCAAGAAAATGCAGTGATCCTATGAAGGTATGAAATTAACCATAGACGTCTTCCTGATGTGAATGACTGTATCTACGAATAGACAAACTGGAAAAGTATGAGAGGAAGGGCACTTTGAATTGGGCAAATGAAATATTCAAAATAAACCTTGCACGTTCTTGATTGAATCTGTCATAAGGGGTTCTTGAATAATTGGAAAAAGGATTGAAAAATTTTGAAGAATTAACATTTAAAGGATGTCTTTGGATATCAGTCTAAAGTAGTGGTTTTCAAACCCTGGATGATTTTGCTCCCATGGGTATTTGACAATGTCTGGAGACATTTTTTTGGTTGTCAAAAGTGGGTAGGGAGGGCACACTACTGGCCACTGGTGTGTATAGCGAGGCCAGGAATGTTGCTAACATCCTGCAGTATACAGAACAACCCCCCACAACAAATTACTTCTCAATTAATGTTAAAGATAAAATGATAAGGCCTGGGTCAGGGCATCAGTCATAGCAATGAAAACGGGCAGTCGGCCGGGCGCGGTGGCTCACGCTTGTAATCCCAGCACTTTGGGAGGCCGAGGCGGGCGGATCACGAGGTCAGGAGATCGAGACCACGGTGAAACCCTGTCTCTACTAAAAATACAAAAAAAATTAGCCGGCGTGGTGGCGGGCACCTGTAGTCCCAGCTACTTGGAGAGGCTGAGGCAGGAGAATGGCGTGAACCCGGGAGGCGGAGCTTTGCAGTGAGCCGAGACTGTGCCAGTGCACTCCAGCCTGGGCGACAGAGCGAGACTCCGTCTCAAAAAAAAAAAAAAAAAAAAAAAAAAAAAGAAAACGGGCAGTTATCCCTGATATATTTTGGGTAAAGTAGAATAAAGAAACTTTGTCATTTTTAGATCAGGAAGACAGTAAGTTTTCAGGTGCTGAGCTGTGGGAATTAGAGGTGACTCTAAGTACTTGAATTGGAAATGTAAGAGTGGATTATCTTCTTCAGGGAATAAATACAGGAGATTGGGATCTAAGACAGACCCTTTAGTACTGTTCACGATGAAAGGATGAGAGGAACCAAAAGCACCCCTATCATGTAATTTGCTTTCACAGAAGCAGTAAAATCAGAGCTTTCAGGAAACTTTAGAAACCATCTAGATGAGCTGTAGATAAGGAAGCTGTAGATAAGCAATTGAGAGTAGAACTGGGACTAGAATCCAGGTCTCCCGATTTATAGATTACTGCTCTTCACATAGAAAAGAACAATCAGGAGAAATGTAGTAAATAATGTTGCACAGTGCCACATTCCATGCTCCTCAAGACACAGCCGACTTTCCCACTTACCAGGGAGACATGAAGTACCTCTTCTATAGATACTCAGTAGATTTGCAGCTGTATTGACTAAGTGCTCTGCTTTCATATCACACTATGACTAGGCAGAGGTCTTTGTTGATAGTATCAATTGTTACTCATTCTAGGGTTTTACCACATTTTGGTGGAGCTCCAAGTGCAAATCAGCTCATACAGAAAATAAACCAGAAATGCCAACGTCTAGGCTGAAAATGGCAAATACGTCTGCATTTACACTGTCATTTCCTCTTCCCCTGTACATAGGAGACTGCTATGTACAGAACGTGTGTTCTCTCTAAAACTCATGTTGAAATTTATTTGCCACTGTAACAGTATTAAGAAGTGGGACCTTTAAGAAGTGTTTAGGTCATAAGGGCTCCACCTTCACGAATGGACTAATGCTGTTATTCTGGGAGAGGGTTTGTTATCATGGGGTGGGCTGACCCTTTCTTCTTCTCTTTCCCTCTCTGCCCGTCAGTCATGTGATGCCTTCTGCCATGTTATGGTGCAACAAGAAGGCCCTCACAAGATGTGAGCCCCTTGATCTTGGACTTGTCAGCCTCCAGAATTGTGAGTTGATACATTTCTATTCATTATAAATTACCCAGTCTGTGGTATTCTGTTAGAGCGCATAAAATGGAGTAAGTCAGAAATACAGCTAGTTAATCACGGGACTCTCTTGCACTGAACTTCAAATGCTTCTCAACACAAGGTTCCAGGCATCAACCATAAGTCGATAATACTGGCATGAGGATAAACACCCATTTACAATCCTGGCATTATCTCACATAATCCTGCATATAGTTGCAAATTAAAGATCCAAGTGAAAATTTCTACGCAACGGGCATCTTTCAGTGATCACGCTCTTTACTTGGTGCCCTGCTCTGTGGGTTTACCTCAGACTGAAAACTCTAAACTTATTCTGTGGGTGTATTCATTTTAAGCATGTCCCAACTCTCTCTTTATTGTTATTGACAGTCTAAGAGTGTCCTATGTCAGTAAACAGAAAAGTTCATTTTAAAATCCCTTATACAACACTTGATCCAGTACTGGATGCAAATAGTTATTTGCTAGACAGAATTCTTTTCGTGATGGTAAAATATGATCCTTAGATACCAGAAAAGCTAATACCGCTTTGGTAATAGCTTGACTGTATTCTAAAGGATTCCTTTTAGTATTGATTGATAAATATAATTCATTTATGGAGTATCCAATATCACATAATAGAATCCCCTGATGTTTTGATATTAGGAATGATTTCAAATGGAGTGACCAAGATAATTTGTGGAATTTGACAGATGAGGTTAGAGTATTAATGTTAGATTCAAACAGAGTTATGTGGCCAAAAGATGAAGTGTGGAATCCTGGTAGAAAACCTGAAGTCAGCAAGGTGTTGCAACAGCTCTGATCATAGCTTTAGTAAGCAAGCCACAAGGTAGATAAATAAGCTCTCACAATTGCCATGAGTTTACAAAAACATTTAGAATTTCCACAGTGAAAGAACTGATCAAGCAGCATTTCTTCCTCTCTTACTTCTATTTATTTTTTTGCACCATCTTTGATGAGGAGCGACACAGGGATGTAGCTAAATTATTTAATTCTTTCATTTTTTTGGTGGGTTTCTTGATTGTCACATACATTTCCTCTTCTCAAACTGCAATCTACTGTCAAATGTGACTTACGAGACCTTGATTCCTTTCCCCTCTATGAGTTCTTTCTGGAAGGTATGGAAAAACTGACCACAGATGGACTCCTTATGCTCAGAGGGTATTAGCCAGGACTTGGTGTTGCCACTTGTTCTATTCTTTTATCTTTTATGAGCTGAAGGGTCACTTATTCCCCTAAGGTCATGATGATCCATTACACTACCAAAGGGAAGTTTTCTTTTCTCCGTTTGGGTTTTGTTCAATGTTATACATTTAGGTTCATGCTGTCAGTGAGCTGCTATGCTTGAGCAATGCTGGGTCTGTATTTATAGACTTGAAAGTTTCTCTTTTTGGCTTTGTCTCCTGCACTTCAAGGAATCGATGTAATGCGTTACCATGACAGCTTTTCTTGATGGTTGTATTAATAAAGTGACCTCTACCTTTACCACCTGAAACAAGCCCAGGATTGCTGAGAGAAAGATGTTCCAAATTGTTCCCGTCCTTTTCAAAGAAACATCAAAGAGTGAATAACCTCCACCAAACAGGCTAATAACAAAGGTATGTGTGCTACATTCAGGTCTGATTTAGGCATTTGAGACTGTGTGGCAGAGAGTTGAAGAGCTGTGATTATGACCCATTTATACAGCTTTTGCAGCTGTTTTGCTAAGTTGTGATATGTGAGATGGAAAACTGAACCTACAGGTTAGCTCCTGGGGCACGGAAGAAACTTTATAGACTGTTACCTAATCAATTTTTGTTGTTGTGGTTGGAATTCTAGGTACACTAACCGCATTCCAGCCCCACCCCACAAAAAAACAAACAAACAAACAAAAAAAAAACCCTTTTTTCTTCCCTCACCTTATGGTCTGGTCTGGTCTGGCCATGAGGGGTAGTATGGTGCAAAGGGAAGACATATTGGCTGAGAGTCATAAAACTGGAAAACCTGAGATCTAGGTCTGACTAGTCATCCATTTACGACAATGCCTTGGACATATTATGCAACTACTTAGTGACATTCATCCATGCATTTGTTCAACATCCACCCAGGCACTGCTCTAGATGGTGGGCATATTGTGGTAAGCCAGACCCACAGTGGAGCTGCACATGAGGGGCATGTATTCTAGTTGCAGCTACAAAGTTAGGCTACAGGCTACAGGTTTGAAGTTGGTATTTCTAAAGTTTTCTCAAGTTTTATGATATGCATGAATATTTTTAATGGAAAGCCTATCATTTTGAAGGCAAAGTGTTAGAAATCCCTCCTCTTCTTGACCAAATATATGATGATGGTTGGCCTTGTGTAATAGAGTCCTTGGTGATGACTTAGGTGACTGTTTCTGCTTGATCTGTTTTGGTTCAGTCTTATCTGCTGCCCCATGGAACAGGGATAGTTTTTTCCCTCATACGCACTAAAAGCATGAGGTAGTATAAAGAGAATTAGGCTCAGATCCTGTGATTCAAGTCTCATCTCTGTAGTTAATGGGCTGGGAGAACTTGGGGAAATCACTTAACCTTTTTGTGCCTTTCTTCACTTCACAAGTGGGATAACAGCACTTGTCCTATTTACCCACCTAATAGTTGTTGGTAGCCTCAAGATGAATTATGTGGAGGTGCTCTAAAAAAATATAAAACACAACCTAAGTATACTTTGTTAAAGTTCAATTTCTTCCTCAATCCACCCAGTGCTAGAAGCTCAGGATGGAAGAATGAAGTGCTAATTCCTATCTCTGCCAGAATAATGAATTAAACACTACCTATCCAATTCAAGCTACTTGAAGTATAAAAGGAAGCAAATGTCCTTCCTCAAAGACAGCATCTGTGCATGTCTTCTGCTAGTATGAATCTTGAGCAAGCATGGGGTCAAAACATGCAGTTCTCAAATATTTGTATTCAACTACTGCGTATTCTACAAAGCCTTGCAAGGTCACCTTAGAGTGGCAGTGCCCATTTTCTCAAAGACGACTTTTATATTCTCATTCAATGTGCACTCTCCTGTATAAATCAGAGCACATAAATAAGGTGTGTTTCCAGAGTAGCAGGGAGGGACTGAGCTGGAGATTATCAGCCTGTATCTACTGCTCCATAGCCCACCTTTTGTCTTTTGCAATGTTGATGGTGTAGGGGGACAGGGGAAGTACGGATGCAAACAACAGACTGAAACCTGGTAGCCATCACGTGAAAACACCATTGCTTTCCTGCTTTTAATTTACACTCAAGTTTGTCTGTATGCATCTGAAGACAGTGGTACTTCGGTGGCATGACCCTGTGTGACAGCATCCGATCTACTTGGTTTCAGCATAATGAAGCCAAGGGGCAGAGCTGAAGTGGCTGTAGGGAACAATGTGGAAGCTGTTGGCTGAGTGGTTGGACACATGTAGGTAATCAAGGACTGCAAGTTCTGACCTTAGGGAGCAGCCATTCTATTCTTACTCAACTAATATTAAAGCACCTGTTATGAGAGTGACACTTTCTTTTGCCAAACCATAGAAAAAACTGCTTAAAACACCATTAGAGAGCCTCACTCATTTAGCAGGAGACCATTCTGCAGTTCACAGTATCCTGGCTAGCATGAAAGAGGTGACAGGTGACTCTGATGCAGGAGCAGGAGGCCCTGCCCAAACATCCCTAAAATTTTTGGCCTTTGCAACCTGAAAAAAGCCTTTGCTGATATTGAGAAAGAATGAATTCACCGAGAATCCTACAAGCTGAAGGCTGGGCACCTCTCCCAAAGTGATCATTAATGATGTATTGAAATCCTATTTAGGTCAACACCTTCAGACACAGACACAGACAAGGTTCTCATAAAAATGGTGCTGAGAAGTCACAGACTTTCTCATCAGGTATCGGAAAATGCACTTGTCTAGTTTAATAAGAGTTGCAACCTCTACTCTTAGCTGAAGGTGAAAGATGGAATTCATGGGGAGGCATATTCACACACAATGGCAACACATATCAGGGTAAAAATCATCGTTTCAAAGTACATGACATTGTGCCAGGATGAAAGGCAGATACAAAATGTTTATCCAGTACAATCTCCATAAGTACAGACATGTAACTCTACACATACCTGTGTAATATAAACCTTAGCAAAAATACTAGAATCAATTGTACCAAAATGTGAACAGTGTTTATTTATAGCTGGTAGGAGTGCAATAAACTTTAGTAATTTTAATTTTCATCTTTATACTTTTCACTCTTTCCAAATTGCCTAGAATATAGTCCTTTGGTGATATTAAAAATGTTAATAAAATAAATTGCTGGATTTTTTTTAGAAATATGTCTTTTACTTAGATAATAAAGGTAATTCAGTTAAGAAATGAATCATGTAATCACATTTTATCAAATTTCAGTGTTTGTGTTACTAATACATATTTCTAGTAGAACTACCAATTATCTCAGAAAAGGCATGAGTTTCTACACAATCCCATAACCATGAAGGGGTCTTAGACTTGATTCCTTGGCTTGCCAATGACTCCACAGCCTCAGATGTGAATGCAACCATCAGAGCTTCCTGAGCTAAAGGGATCTGCAGCCCAGCAGATGACCATCTTGTTGGTAATTAGTAGAGACTGGTGCTAAATGAGTGGACATTTTTACATTTGTAGATTGAGCCACAGTGACAGTTGGCTGAATATCTCACCACCTTTCTAGTAGAGGGAATCAAAATTGAATTTAAACTAATTTAAAAAAACCAAACAAACAATTTCATGTAACTTGAGTTTGTGAAGGACTCTAACCTGCTGCCCTTGTACGTACCTGCACTACGTCTTTTACCTGTTTATTGTTGCTATGTCATTAGTATTCAGCACTGTCTCTGGCATGGAATAGACACTAAATAAATAATAAACAAATAGCCTAGGCGTGGTGGCTCATGCCTATAATCCCAGCACTTTGAGAGGCCAAGGCAGGAGGGTCACTTGAGCTCAGGAGTTCAAGACCGGCCAACATGGTCGAACTCTGGCTCTATTAAAAATACCAAAAAATTAGCTGGGCATGGTGGGGAAGTTGAAGCAGGAGAATCGCTCGAACCTGGGAGACGGAGGTTGCATTGAGCTGACATTGTGCCACTGCACTCCAGCCTGGGAGACAGAGCGAGACTCTGACTCAAAAAATACAGTAAAATAAAATAAGATAAAATAAAATAAATAAAATTTTGTTGTATGCCTGTTTCTGAATGGTGGATGTCTATCTATTATTAGTAGCTAGCTAGCTAAATGGGAAAATTATTTGGCAGGGAATGGGAGAGGGAGCTAACTAACACACGGAAAACTTGCTGAGCAGCTTTGACTTGCCAACTCAGGTTGGATACCATGATTGTCAAAGGTTCCCATACACATGATTTTATAATGGAAGCATTAACAGGAAGAGAATGGTGACTTGTATTAAGTCATTCTTTATGATACAATATACACCTGGGGAAAGGACAGAAGAGAGGAGAAGCAGCAAGGATGATTGGTGTTTTGAAATAAGAGAGCAGGAACGTTCCTTTCATTTTTTTTTTTTTTTTTTTTGAGACGGAGTTTTGATCCTGTCACCCAGGCTGGAGTGCAGTGACATGATAACGGCTCACTGCAACCTCCGCCTCCCAGGATTCAAGCGATTCTCCTGCTTCAGCCTCCTGAGTAGCTGGGATTACAGGCGCATGCCACCACGCCCAGCTAATTTTTATAGTTTTAGTAGAGACGGGGTTTCACCATGTTGGTCAGGCTGGTCTCAAACTCCTGACCTCGTAATCCGCCCGCCTCGGCCTCCCAAAGTGCTGGGATTACAGGCGTGAGCCACCGCACCCGGCCTTCCTTTCATTTTTCATTAAGCAAAATGTATTAGCTCCTATTATAATCTGGGCATTGCTAGTAATATAAAGGTGAAAACAACATGGCCCTGAGGACCTGAAGGATCTCAGTGCTCAGTGACACTTTTTTTTTTTTTTTTAATTGTGAAGGTGAGTAGTTAACTTTGGAACATAGGGTAAAGGAAAATCCACATGGAGCTGTTCTTTGTGGGAGTACAGTGGAGGTGAGAGACCATTATGGGAGCATAGAAGAACTCAAGTAAAAGGATTTGGTGTTCTTTGAAATGATGTTGGAATTATAGAAAGACAATCTTTCCAACCCCATACAGTGCTGAAGACAAATTTGTAAAACATTCTACATTCTGGCTAGGAGGTAGGAAAATACTACAGGCCTTTGATATCCCAACATTAAGAAATGCAAGTATCTGTAGCTGAAAGGAGATAATTGTGTCATTAATTCAAATACACGTTTTTTTTTAAAGGCAGAATTTCAATGCCTTTGAGCACTTTGTAAAGCTAAAATATAATTTGAGATTCCTGTTTGTCAAGCTATAGCCAAATGTCTCCTTAGAGACTTAATTTTTCCTATATATACTTGGCAGGAGTGTTCTAAATATGGTCTAAGCCCTCTTAGGATTTTTAAACAGCAGGGATATTTAAGTATGAAACATAGCTACTGAAATCACACAGCAGTAACTTTTCTTAATGATTTTTTTTTTCCAGGGAATCATTGTAATTCACTCTTGTCTGCTGTGGCCTTGCTGTCACCATAACCATCCCCTGACAATGTCAAACCAAGTCTTGGGAGGTGATTTTATAATGTCAGGATGAAACAAAGCCATTTCCCTGTTAATGCCAATGTCAAAGCAAAATGAATTGGTGTCAATGAATTCAAGGTGAGGAAGACAACATTATGGAATCACGAGAACGTGCGAAATGATGACAGGAGTCATTTAGGGATGCCTGATTTCAAGAAAAAATGACTGCTAATTTTCAAAAGTATATTTGTTACTGCACTGGAGACCAAACATTTAAATTTCTTAAAATACATTAGCAAGGCTAAGAGAGGACAAAGAGGTTAAGATTATAGACAAGTCATAGCATACCTTTTCAATGAAGTTGATGCTGACTATTGTAACTCACATTGTCTTTCCCACTTACAAATTCCTGAGACACTCAAAATTTGAACCACAAAGTTTAGTACTTGATCATTTACTGTGGTGGTGTCCAAAAGTCTGGATTTGAATACTGACATTACCACGCATGGCTCTGTAATCTGGATTTCTGAGCCTCTATTTCTTCATCTGTAAAAGAGGCCACTTCACAGGACTGTTGTGAACATGAGAGGTCATTCAACTCAATGATTATTATTAAGTGCTTTGTATGTGCCAGGCACTGCTCAAAGTCCTACAATAAAAGATAGACTGTCAGAGTCACAGAAATGGTAATTGTTAATATAGGTTCATGCTTTTTATGTCTCATTAGGTAATGAAGTTTCACATAGTGCATACTCCTGTGTCTTCTAGTTCACTTTTATCATTAGCAATTTCTAGCTTAATGAATACTTGTCAATTTGAAAAAAATCATCGTTCACTCCTACAGTTTCTTGGATGAATCAATAGCTGCTTACCTGTTGAAAAGACCTATTTGTTCATTTTTCTTTAATGATGAGAAAAATAAACAAGAGCACTTATTAAAAAAAAAACGTTTAGGTAAAGACAGCAACGTTAGACAAGCTCATGAGTAACATTAAGTAATTCTGTGCAATGTAACTTTTACTAAAACCAAACTTCAAACATGAGGCAGAAAGAGGATGTACTGAGTTATTTCCTAATATCCAAAGGAGTCCTTTCTTAATTGGTTAAGAAAAGGGTATTTGAGTGAGAACAGATCTGCTTAGTGGACCTGAAAAAGGGGGAAATGAAGTCATTACAGGCATGCAGAAGGGTATTTTACAGCTTTTCTGAGAAGAGCAAGGCTGTTGTGTCTCAGGAGAGAGGTGAGCTACTTAAACCAAAATCAGAGTCTGGCAAAAAATGTGTGGAAGCTATGCCTTCAGGGACTTTCAGATCCAGCAGCAGAAAGAAAAAATTTATGAATTGGTTTGGATACAATTGGGAGGCTATGTATGGTATTTAAAACACAGTGAAAAGATGTTAGAGCTTCTCTTTGAAGCAGACTAAGACATACCCAGGTTAGATTAAGCAGTGATGAATAAGACTTGGGTGGACTTGTTAAAGACTAATCACATGACATGCTTTAAAATATCTTGTCCTAACACATTTCACTTTCCTCGGCATTTCTTACTCTATTTTCTGAAGATATGTACTTTTATATGAATAGGGAGTTATTCTAGAATAAAATCTCCATGAAGGTAAGAATTTTGACTGCTTTCTTCTTTGCTGTGTGTGCAAAGCCTAGAACAGTGCTTGATAACAAACTGTACTCAATGAATATGAGTATTTTGAGTGAATGAATAAATGAATTTCATAGAAAAAATGACATATTCCATATCCATTGCTTCCTCTTTACTTCTAAAATAGCTTCTCAACTGTGTCTATTCTATATCCCCTCAATTAAATTGCGCAGACATGCTACAGCCTGATGGGGCTTCCTCACAAAGAGTTTACACAATACTTCTCACTCATTCTCTCCCTCACAATCTTCCATGGCTCCCCACTGCTAACTGCAAATACTGTAGTCAGGACCTCCCAACAGTGTGTTCAGAATCTCCCCATCATATGTTTTTACTCCACAATATGAAATGTCTCCTCCTGGATCATATACTCACTGTCTTAAACTTACATACCTCCTCCCTGACACACATATGCACATATGCACAATTAAAATTAACAAGTTATAATTAAAAGGCCAGAAACATTTACATCCGTTATCTAATTGAGTATATCTAATAATCTGGCAGATAGGTATTATTGTTATTATTATTGCTTCAATTGTATGGGAGACCTGTGGATCTTACATAAGTCCTCCTGGCAACTGAGCAGCAGAGGCAGGATCAGAGCTGAAGTCTTTCTGTTTGCAAAGCACTGTCTTGTTCTCCCCAGTCCCTGGACTGCCACATGCCTGCCCCTGCAGAGGTGTCTCTGCTCCAGATATGACCTTCCCTAAACTCTCCACCCATTCTTTAAGATCTTGCTCATGGACAACCCCCACCACGGAAATTTATTTCTGTGAGTGTTTAAGCCTTCAGATACTATCCTTCCTTTGAAGCCTTATGGCAGATGATCTAGATAAAGATATAGACATAGATAGAAATGTAAGCTTTATACGACTCTGCAAAATCTACAACAAACACTCCTTTTCCATGTGCATTTCTTGTCTCCTCAACCAAAATACAAGCAATCTGAGGGCAGGCCATTGTCTTGCACCTCCTGTCATTGTCCACACAGAACAGTATGGTGCAGGCCGGGCACGGTGGCTCACGCTTGTAATCCCAGCACTTTGGGAGGCTGAGGCCGGCGGATCATAAGGTCAGGAGATCGAGACCATGGTGAAACCCCGTCTCTACTAAAAATACAAAAAAAAAAATTAGCCGGGCGTGGTGGCGGGCGCCTGTAGTCCCAGCTACTCGGAGAGTCTGAGGCAGGAGAATGGCGTGAACCCGGGAGGCGGAGCTTGCAGTGAGCCGAGATCGCGCCACTGCACTCCAGCCTGGGTGACAGAGCAAGACTCCGTCTCAAAAAAAAAAAAAAAAAGAACAGTATGGTGCATGACACAGCAGTCCATCTATAAGCACTATTCCTTAAAGGCAGTAGACACCTTTTTCATCTTTATAGCCTCAGATATCTATTTTATCTTTGAATCCTAAGCATCCATTTTTTTTTTTCTGGCACCTAACGGGATTCTCAATGATTTCTTTTCCAATGATGATTTTTCACGTGACTTCTGCATTTCTAAGGTCATGGAAGGATTCAATCATTCCTGAGACTGTAATTGGAAATAACCTGGGTTTTCGTTAACGCCTCCAAGTACTGGTTTCAAAAAAGTCCCTTCGCTAGCAGTTTTTAAAACTTTGTGCTTCTGTTTCTTGTATTGTGGTGAGAAGGGCAGTAGAGGGAGATAAAGAGGACAGAGAAGGAGGGGGAGTGTGGGGTTGGGCCGACCTGGAGAGAAATGCCACATAAGCCTGTGGAGAGACGTGGGGCCCATCCTTCCCTGTGGGCATCTCAGCTCTGCTTGTTTAGGGGTAGGGATCACAATTAAAATTTAAAACCTTCAAAGTGTTAAACTAAAACTGTATCTTGGATTTAGCTTCTTGTATCAGAGTGATGAATGAATCTCACGGACTTCCCATAAAAAGGTGCAGGAGGGTGGAAGGCAGATTCTCCACCTATTGCACTCCCATTACCGTTGGAACTTGGCCTGAGGCTGAAGCTAAGACCCTGCACGGACAAACACTTTTCTTGTCACTGGATATGCTGCTGCTTAGTATGCTGTGTGACCTCACTTGGATCACTTCATCTGGTTTTATCTTCCAGGGTTCTAATTGTTTTTCACTTGTTCCGTGCAAGCCTCTTGGTTAATCTAAAGTTCTTTGCTCCCATTCACCCTTTGTTCAGTAGGTTCCTGCTACCTGTCACTGCTGCGCTAGCCCCTTCATATATGTCTGAGTTACTCATTTCCAGGCTGGGCTTGCTTTTTACACCGGGGGCCCCAACTAGGCAAATCTTTTGAACATCCCTTCAGCCTATCAGGATCTCTTTTAGGCTGTTCTCTGTCCTGCTTAATCAGGCAATTCTTTTGTGCTAACGATGTGACTGATTATAAATCTTTATGCTTGTCAAATCTACCTATAAAGTTTAAATACTGTAGTCTAAAGGCCAAGGCTATGGCTGGCCTGGCTTTAACAAGACAAAGCAAAGCAGTTTATTCACAGATTGCGAAGAAAGAAAAGATTCACAAGGTAGGCAACAAAGGTTTTTTTGAGGGTGTAAAGCTGATGCCCCTATTTAGGTTAACTAAAGGGGAAGAAACACACAACTCAAAGGATATTGAATTAAGGGCAAGGTAATTACATCAGACTTGAATACTGAAGCCTTCATCCTAACTGCCACGAATTGCTTTTAATTTTTAGTAAACGATTATTAGATGCCTCCTTTTTATATAGTCTAGGAAATAAATCATATATTTTCAAAATAACCTCAAACCCCCCAAATCCACCAAATGAAAATGTATCTAAAAGTGAATACATTGCATTTTTCTGTATTTTTAGGGTCACACATGCTGATTTTTAGGGTCACTGTCAATATGAAGAAGAAATAAGGACTATAATTTAGTAAACATATGGAAATGACTCCCGAGGACATAATTAGGGCTCTTACCTTGTATAGACTGGTGAGTAAACTGAAAAAAAATCTTACGAGCCACAAGTACATTTTGGTTCTCAATAGTTTTCTGATAAAAACTCTTACATTTTCTTTTGATGTAATGCTTAAATAGCTAAAAATGCTTTAGTTAATATTATAGATTATTCATTTTCTATTTTAAATTTATTGCTTTATTTTCTGGGAACAAGTGAAAAAAAAAACAAGGTTATTATGGAATGAAATTTTGTCTTATTTTTTTCTAGCATTACATAACTAATAAGATGAAAATTTTGACAATTCAGCCAATAAAGAATTACACCAAAATCTCAAGATAAATGGATTTTTATGACCAAGTTATAAACGACATGATACAGATTAAGTTTACAATGCTAACGTCAATAGATCCTTAACTATATCGCCAAGAGCAATAAAGTGAGAATAATGGGAAAGATTGGATGACCACTTGAAAAAGGAAAGGATTTTCAGTGATTTCCAACCTTTATCAGTTAATTTCCTAAGAAGCACATAACGAATTCATGTTGATGATGAGTACTTGCTTAATGACATCCGAATGCATGATCAATACATGCTAACTAGACTAGGAATCTAGCACAGAACACTCCTAATTGGAAGTTAGTCAAGGCACAATGAAAATCTGAGCTGACATGAGGAAAGGGAGGGGAGAAATCTACTTTCCTGGTTTGTTTGATAATGCAGCTAAGAGTCCATTGGAGGTAGGCTGGTATAGTTTGTCTCTTCCCCATTGTATGGGAGAAATTGCAAGGATTGTGGAGTCACACAGATCTAGAGTCCCATCTTGTATCCTCAACTCATTAGCTGTGGGGCATTGGCAAAGCAAGTGACCTCTCTGAGCCTTGGCTTCTGCATCTATAAAAACAGGCACAGCATGTTTTCACTGTAAGGCAGTTTTGAAGGTGAGAATAGGTACCAACAAATAAAAATCTTACCAACAAGTGAAACTCTGTTGATTATAGAGAGGTCTAAATGAGATATATATGAAACATCTGGCAAACAGTAAGAACTTCTTAAATGTTAGTTCCTTTTCTCCTTAGAAGAGATATTTAAAAACAACAACAAAAAGCCTCTACATAGTTTGGCTTCCTGTTTGGGAAATTAAAGGAAAAGCACATGTTGATACGCCATTAAATGTATCACATTTGGTGGTGGAGGGTGAGGTTTAAATTAAAACAGGATAATAATAGTAACAAAAGCGAACATCTATTTATTGAGGACTTGGTCTGGTATCAGGCATTTTTCCAAGTGCTTTTCGTGCACTGGTTAATCCTTTTAACAATCTTACAAGGAAAGAACTTTTAAGAGTTTGACAGGTGAAGAAACCAAGACTTGAGGAGGGTAAATAATCTCTCTAAGGTCACACAGGTGGCGGGTAGCAGAGCCTGTAACCCACCCAATTCTGTGAGCTTAATTACTTTGCTATTTTGCCTGATTGTTATGTTCTGTCCGAGGTCTATATGCTGGAATGCTGTGAATGCTGTTACTTTTGCCCTTGTTTCTTTCTCCACTAAACAGAAACTGGTAGGAACCATTATTACAAGGCATCCATGTGGCAAGGGCAATAGAAAAGAGAAAAAGTGCATCCCTGCTTCAGACCACCTGAAAATTTAGATTTAACACTTTTTCAGCAAAGGCAGGCAGAGACTACGACAGATCCCAAATTCATCTATTTTCATTACCTGTGTTGCTCCTAACGGTCCAAGCCACTAACACCCCTTACCTGGTCTACTGTAATCTTGCTAATTACAAACCTTGCCCTTTCCTTCTTGCCCCTGTTTGCAATCCATTGTCCATACAGTAGCCAGAGTTATTTTTTAATTTAAACTCCTACATCATGGCACGCCTCTGCTCAAGGCCCAGTGAACTTGGAATAGAATCCACGTCTCTAGGCCAGGCGCGGTGGCTCACACCTGTAATCCCAGCACTTTGGGAGGCCGAGGCGGGCAGTTCACAAGGTCAAGAGATCGAGAACATCCTGGCCAACATGGTGAAACCCTGTCTTTACTAAAATACAAGAAATTAGCTGGGCGTGGTGGTGCACACCTGTAGTTCCAGCTACTAAGGAGGCTGAGGCAGGGGAATCATTTGAACCCGGGAGGCGGAGGTTGCAGTGAGCCGAGACTGTGCCACTCCAGCCTGGAGGCAGAGCAAGACTCCGTCTAAAAAAAAAAAAAAAAGAAAGAAAGAAAAAGAAAAAAGAGAATCCAAATCTCTAGTGTTGGCCTTCAAGGATGGGTGATCTGGTGTTTATCTTCCTCTTCGCATCTCAGACCACCTCTCCCTCATCAGCACCCTCCAGCCATACTTGCTTCCTTCCATTTTCTGAACTGGCCTAGCTCCTACCTGCCTTTCAGCTTTTGCAGGAAGTGTCTCCTCTGCCTGGAACACTCTTCCTCCAGAACTTTCCATGGTGGGGTCTCCTTAACACTTGGATCCCAGCTGAAGTACTCCCTTCTCAGAAAGACATTCAATGACTATTCAGTCTACAGTGGTCTTTGCCCACTGTTTATTTCTTTCCCTGTTTTCCATGTGCCTCCCACCAGCGTATGAGCTCCTTGAGAGCAGGGTCTATGTATGTCTTCTTACCACAGTATACTCAATATCCAGAGCAGTGGCTGGTAGAGAATTCACGCTTTTTACACATGTGTTGAATAAATTAAAGCCTTCTCTGTCTTGTTTCACCCAGCATCCGTCCTTTAAGGGCCTAAAAATAGGCCAGGGATAATGGATTTTGTGGAGACTGTCCTGGCTGGGCTGGATTTTAATTGCTCTCTTACCCTAGGATTAGATAAACTCTTCTGATCTTCTGGGCTCTAAGACCCGATGACAACTATTGAACACCATTAGCAGCCCAGTACACTGGGCTGCCAGACCCTCTAGAGTTAAATATCTCAGAATGTGTCACAGCAGTGTTGTTTTATGCAGCCTTGCTCCAGGGGAATATTATGCACTTGGCAATCCAGCAGCAAATTCCCCTCAGAGAAAGGATCATTCCTCGTGATGGATGGACAGTTTCCAGCATCAGTTTTCACAGCTAGGCTACCTCCTAATTTCCAGTTTGGTATAAAAGTGAAAGCTGAAGGATGTACTGCTGTCAAAAAAAGAAGCTATCGAATAATTACAGCTATTATTTCACATAGAGCTGCCTTTTTCCCCGGCAGTGCAGCCAAGTTGCTGTGAATATAAATATTCGTAAGAAGTCAATATTAAACCATGGGCCATAGAGGAAATAATTTCATTTCCTAAATAGAAAACTATTGGATTTCTTTGTGAGATTTAATTGCCAAAGTTTTTCCAAAGTGTAAAATCTGTCCTGCCTGGTAAAATACTATCTGTGAGGGCTCAGAAGGAAAGCTGAGGAGAAATGAGCTCACCTCTTTCTGACAATAAGAGCAGAGGAGCGATGTCATGGTAAATGAGGCTACTAAAGACCTGGGAGTGCACTCATGATGAACTGTCAGTTCGGCACTGTGCAGGTCATGGTTTGACAGCATTGCACCAGGGCATGAGCTGAGTTTCAAGGAGCTCATGACGAAAACCTAGACTAGCCATCTGTGACTCTGAAACTCGGCCCTTGATGAAATGGGTCTTAGCCTGCATGCTCATTGCACTGAGAGCTGTTTTCTAGAGGTTTTCCTTTCCTGACAAAGCGAATTGTTTTCTAATCTTATCTTAATATTTTAAAGAAAAGGAAAAGAACAAAGTGAGAAATTAGGAGAAAAAAAGAGAGCCACAATTGTACTTTTATACTTCAAAAGTTCATTTGCTCTCCCTGAGCGTACGTCGGACTAGTTGGAAAGGTGAGGGATACTGAACTGTGATTTAAATTTCCCCACTGGAAAATCCACAAGCAAATAGTTTGCCCTAGGTACCCGGCTGGCTCCATCTTAAAATGCTGCTATGAACGCTTGTGTTAAAACATTCCAAAACCGTGTATTGGGACAGCTCATTTGAGCAACGTTCTAGGTTAAAGTGCTCTGTTCTGAAGGTGTTTTAACAAACTCTCTCCTGCTGGTGTCCTGCTAGCATCAATGCATAATAAATTTTCTCAGGAGAAATCAGTGGTGATGCTGCTAAGTCCTCCCCCCACCTGTAAAGAATCATTAATCTTGACTGCAAATAATTCCAAATGACTTGAGTAAATAGAAATAACCTCAAATTGAATTGAAAATACATTTTTTTTTCTTTTGGCGACTTCTTTTTACTTTTTACCCCTGCCTTTTTTCCTCCCCCATCTTCTCTTTCCGTTCTTCAGGCTGACATCTCTGTCTACTGGCAAGGGTATTTTCAAAGACTCTCCAACAGCTGTGAATGCAGAGAACGGGATCTTCCCAAAGTCTGTATTCTACTTTGAGGCTGAATGAATAGCATAACCTGAAGCTAGTGGCCTTTATGTTAGGAAAGCAAAACAAAACACAACAGAACCTGAGTTTTACAAAGGATATATGAATAAAGTTATGCTAGGTTTAGGACTCAAAATTAAAGGCAATTTCTATCTCTCTCTTTTTGAACAATATGCACATATGTCTTTGCAAAGTTACAAAAGAGGAAAAGCAATGAACTACTTTAACTTTTTCCTCTTTGATATACTTCAGGTAATAATAGATAGTGTGAACCTAAGCTATATCAAAATCCAGTAATGCCATTTTTCAGTGGTAAAAGATAATGAGAAAAATAAAATAAAATAAGAAACAATACGTAGCGAAAATGACTTTAAAACAGCATCCGTTCAACTTCCTAAACTGTTTTGATCCCTTCTGAGACTGTAGGAAGTAGAACGAAACTAGGCAAACATTAAGTTATATTCCTTATCAGAGAATAATGTTTTCAATTTGAAAATGAAGTTCACATCCAGCAAATAGGACTCCAGATACAGAAAAACTATAGAAATCGGCGTGACAAATTTGGCCCACCAATTTTTGTATGCAAAAATGTTATGCCAAGGAGCTATCATATGGAAAGCAGTAATTATGGTGTTATGGTAGTGGTAATTAATGATAAGACATTACATGTTTTTCTTCTTCTTTTCCTGAGTTGTTCAGCTTCAAAAAGGCCATCAGGCTAATTTTTGAATAATTCCTTCATGAATATTGTTAATCTGTGAATTAACTGAATTTGCAGGACTTTAAAAAGGAAGCAGTCCACACTTTGCTCATTTCTGTCCATTTCTCAAATGATACCTATTTTTTAGTTTTAAGCTAGATGGTCAATGAAGGCAGTGACCTTAGTAATAGCCAATGTAATTACCTACTTTATTTTCACTGAAATTGAAACTTCATTGAAAATAATTTTGCCTTTCAGTTTATTTATGGTGAAAAGTGCTTTTTACCTTTTGAACTTTAAGACTACTGGGCTAAATTTAATGGCTAGAGATCTCCTTTAATCACCTCTAATGGCTTCAGAGTAGGCTGGAGTTAAATTTAAAATGATATAGAGTTCTTTTGCTTCCCCCAGATTGGCAGTTCCTAATTTTAGAAGATTGCCACTGGAGTACTATAACAGTGGAACTAGTGTGTGTCATCCCCATTAATCTGACTAATAGATTTAAAGTTAGGGGATTTTGGATCAGTTTTTTATTGTTCTGTGTGTTTTAATATTTGACATTAGGCATATGGTGAATTACACTTCCAAACTTTTAGATGCGAACATGTTGGAATTGAATATATCTGCACTTGGGCTATTAGAGCAAATGAGAGCAACTTTTAATGGGAAACAGCCTTTTTCTCTAACATGATGGCTAAAAACACACCATGCTGAGGAGGGGCTCATTCTCTAATATCTCTAACTAAGGAAGCTGGGATATACAAATTAAAAATGTCTTCAGAAAAATTTCCCTACAGTACTCATAACACAAAAAGCCCCCCAAAATTTATGTACTTTTTCTTAGATGTTATGGCAAAGTATTAGATTCATAATTTTCTAATACATTAGGAGGCAAACACATTCCCACACTACAAACTCATAAGTCTACTGGCATAAATAATTTATTCCAGTGGCTTATGTATGATTCAAACTGTAATATTTATAAAAGAATATGGCAATTTTCTTGATATAAAATACTTAATAAAAAATAAATTATTATTAAAAATGCATAAGATTGTCTAGATCATTAATAAAAGGAAAACAATCGCACCCCCCAAAAAATCTATTTGTCTTAGAGCATTACATGAATATCGGATAGACACATGTATGTTACAATTTAGCATGATATGAAACAATATTCCCAAGTTCTATATTAATTGAGCATAATAACACAATCAACATAACTGTGTTGGATGAATGTTCATATTTGTATATCTATAGCACTGAGCACAGTGCCATGCACATGGGTAAATGTAAAAGGTGCAAATGGAATTCTAATGCATTGCCTCTAGACTTTTCCAAATATGTACTGCTCTTTTAAGCTGAAGTACTGGATTGGGGATTTAGTATCAAAAGAGCCAGAAATTCATACTACCAAATAAGCTGAATTTTAGGTGTATGGTGTTTACTTTGTATTTGGATGATGCCTACTGGCTTTTATTTCTCTCCAAGAGTGATTTCCTAATGAAGGGGAACAGATTGGGACAATTATATATTTTTACACCTAATGCAGCACAGAAAAGGTTGCATTGGCCAGGCAAGCTTGAGGTTTGAGATTTGTATTTTCTTCAGATAATATAACCTAGATGTGCTAGTGGTTATGGTTATAATCATGATAGAATAAAAAGGAAGCCATTGCTTACATGTGTGGATGGTGTTGTGTTTTATTTCTGCAGAAGAATTATTAATTCATCAGTATATTGATTTATAAGACACAACACTCCAAATGTATAATTCCATGGACCTAAGACCTGGCATTCCAGTATGGCCTTATGGAGAAAGATTTTATGACAGAGTATCTGGTAATAATGGTCCCTGTAAGCACGAATGTCATCCAACTTGGGTATTGAGGTCTTGCATCACGTTACATAAGCAACAATATTGCATTGCATAGCCAGACAAAGGTCTTTGTGGACAAACATGAAACCAAATGGAACCACTAGCTCTGGCTTCCCTGCTTGCTACCCAATACTTTAACCTACTTTCAGAGTCAAGGATTAAATAAGATGTAGTGTGGTATCTGCAGCCACATCAAAGGCTATTCTAAAATCCAGCTGGGAGTACTGATGAGCGAGCAGGCCTACCAAGGGCTCTACTTGCTTCTGGTGGGAGCTCTGAGAGAGGCATAGCTGATTTATCTGAGTGGGAGTAATCCTCCAATACTACAGTCTCTGGGATTAGGCATGGACCTACAAGAGACTCCAAAATCAGATAGCATGAGACAGAACTTCTCATGCTGTGTACAAATTCCACTCTCTCTTCAAAAGATTAAAAGTAGGAATGTAGACATCTTCTTGGCATCTAAGGGCCTTCATCTTGTTAAACCCAGCTAGCTCACAGCCAAGGGAGCCTTTGGCTTATCAGACCAGGGTTGGAGGGTGTCAAGGCTTCCTATGCATCACTTTATTATCTTACTACTCACTTTAAAAAGATCCATCCATGCAATTTAAAGCAATAAGTGATTCCAGGATGCTTTTCACTGCTCCTTCATGGCCTTTGTCTTTCACTGCTCATCCCTCTTGGCATGTAATGGTTTTCTGTTTCTAAGATGAAATGACCTGCCTCCCATCATCATAGGTCACTGCGTTATGACCTGGGGAATCGTTCTATCCCTTCTCAAAATGGGTGCATCCTTTCAAACCTCTTCAGGGATTATTTCGTGGCACCTCTGCATGTTTTCAAAGATCTTTTTTTTAGTATGTGCAGCCACTATATCGAGCTGTCTCTACTTTTCCTCATACACCATTTTAGAAGGAATGACAGGCACAGGACATGGAGCTGAGACAGGGTGTCTGCTACTGGCAGCTAATGATTTGATGATGAAGAGAATTCTTACCATTCCTGTCTCCGGGGCAACAGAGGCAGCCTGACCATGTAGCACTAACATGACAGCATGAAAGTTGCTACCACAGTAAAAGGCTCATCCATGTATTGTTCTTGCCACGCTCTCCAGTGCTGTCACCTGATTTCACATAAATGGCTGCAGTGCAACAGCAGTTACCTTCCATCTCACCACAGAGCTGTGGAGTAGAGTCACTTTGTGGTTGCCCTGCCTGTCTGAGAATATTGGGATCTCAGAGTGAGTCAGGCATTTATTACTTTTTACACACACTAACACAGCTGTTGAAGAAGAACAAGCCTGCTGCTTTGGAAAAGATGGGCACCTTCCTGCTTCCAGCATCCAACCCTCAGGTTCACTTGATCCTGAGTACCACATTAGGCTACTGGACAACACTGTGCATAATGACTTTTTATTGCTTTTTAAAGTCACCATGGGCTGGGCATGGTGGCTCACGCCTGTAATCCCAGCACTCTGGGAGGCTGAGGTGGGCAGATCACTGGAGGTCAGGAGTTTGACACCAGCCTAACCAACATGGTGAAACCCCGTCTCTACTAAAAATACAAAAATTAGCTGGGCATGGTGGCACATGCCTGTAATCCCAGCTACTTGGGAGGCTGAGGCAGGACAATTGCTTGAACCTGGGAGGTGGAGGTTGTAATGAGCTGAGATCGCCCCACTGTACTCCAGTCTGGGCGACAAAAGCAAATCTCAGTCTCAGAAAAAAAAAAAAAATAGTCACCATGTGAGTGACTAATGTTCAAGAGTCTTCCTCATTCTTCCCTCTGCTTCCCTACGAGGCTTACCACAGAGTTGGCACAGCACTGTGCTCACGTGTAGCACCTGAACGATGAATGTATGTTGGTGTGGGGTGGAAGGGAAGAGAGCTGGGTTTGAGCCTCATTCATTTCTCTTCTAAATTCCTGACCTCAAATGTGCTTCACTTCTGTAAGCCTTGGTTTCCTTATCTGTAAGATGCAAAAAATGATATCTTCTATTATAGGGATATTGCAAAGATCAAATAAAATGATGCGAGGAGCCTGCCATGATGATGATGTTGGAATAAGGTTACCTCTTTTTCATATATGATCCAGTGACTAAATAGCTGATAGCTATTTATGCATGCTGTTTCCTCCTTTGGGTATTAATTAGTGAAGTGACATGGGGTCTGCTTATTGGGCCACAGTTTGATGTTTATTTATCTAAATTTGTGACAGGTTTGAGGAATTGGTCAGAGTGATTTTTTTTTTTTTTTTTTTTTTTGGTAAAAAGACACAGGATATTTGGCTTGAATTGCATCATTTGCATCCTTGGAATGACAGCTCGTTCTTTCCATTAACATCTTAGACCTAAGAGAATGTGTATGTCTCAGCAGTGTCTACTTTACGGCAGGGTCTCTCCTCTGCATGCAAGTAAACACTGTCCTTGTGAGCTGGTAATCTGAGTATAACTTGCTTGTGCAAAGTATGCATGGGTGCAATAGTTGTTGATTCTGAGAAATAAATTCACTGCACACAGAGGACAGTGAACAAACATTTGTTCCTGATATATGATAAAGAGACAGTGAGAGAGAATTGGTAAGCCTTGTCAGTCACTGCTTATTTTTATCCTGAAGTCTCTTTCTCTGTTGTGTGGTATTGTTTGTGTTTACCAACACTCCCATTAATGAGTACTGAGGGCTGTTTTCATTTCACTGAAAGCAAACTCATCCTGTAGCTGGGCTGTTGTCCAATATTAGAACACTGCAAGTTCCTGTTACCCTCCTGGTTCTAAAGGAGGGTTGGGCTTGAGGTGGGTTTATTTTGGACCTATCACAGTGAGTTGGTGTGGCATGTGGGGCAAGGAGTCAATTCTGTATTTTGATTTATAATAGCTCTGTGAGCTACTAGTTGTTTGCTTTGAGCATATTAAGTTCTCTGAGACTCAGTTTCCTCATCTATAAAATGAGTATATTAGCACTCCTTTGCAGGGTTACTGGAAGAATAAATAAAGTAACATGTGTGAAATGTCCAAGCATACTGATGGCACAAAGCGTGTTTATTACTGACATAATTTTAAATTTAGTTTAATTTACAAAGTGGTTACAGCATGAGAGTTTTTATGTGTAAGAGTCTAGCCCACTTCCCTACATGGCATCCATTTTCCTCTTGATTAAAGTCATGGCAGTTTGAAAAGAAAGGCATAGTCAGCAGGAAAATCTTAAGTACATTGCAGAAAAAATCCAGGCTTATGCTGGACTGAAGAAACCCCCTGGGAGGCTTTGGTCATGATCTCTATTCATATTTTCAAACACTCTTCAGTAAGTAATGCACACTCTTGTAGCTGGAAACTAGATACCTGCTGAGGGAAAGAAAAGATCCCCAGTGAACTACTGTCTTCTCTTAAAAGGAAATGTGTTTGTAGTGTCCTTTTTGACTGTCAGTTTCTGGATGAAGTTTTAGATGAAAATCCATATCCTAGAGGAACATTATTTTCTGTACTAGTGTTAAAGTTGGAGCTAGGAATAGGTAGTGCTTTGCCTTCTTGACGAAAAAGAAGTAAAAGACTTCCTTTGCCTCCACATTTATTAACAAACTTGAAGTTTACTGTGCTGCTTTACAAAATAATAAAATTCTAATTTGAAGTCAGACACAAGAGAAAATTCTTTCTTTCACTAAAACAAAGGATTAATGCTGACCACTATTGAGACACCCAACAGTCTCAGTGTCACTGAACAGTCAGGAAAGTGAGCCACAGTGACTGGAAGATCCATACTCTGCCTCAGCATACTCAGAGGGAAGTATTTAGGAATCCTGAGCAATGCTGGGGGCCTCAGGCACTCTCTAGAAGTTAGTCACCTCCTGAGGGCCAAGGGAAGAGACCAGGGATTGTCACATACCTCCTCAGTAAAGGATGGACTTTCAATTCTTTATACTTCTACTCCCCATTTGTTTCAGTCCATTTTGTGTTGCTTAACAGAATACCTGAGACTGGGTGATTTATGAAGAAAAGAATTTTATTTAGTTCATGGTTCTCCAGGCTGGGAAGTTCTAGGGCATGATGCTGGTTTCTGGAAAAGGTATTCCTGCTTCATTGTATCATGGCAGAGAAGGTCAAAGGGGAAGCAGACACTTAGAAAGAAAGAAAACCCAAGGGGCATCCTGCCTTTATACCAACCCGTTATCAAGGGAACTAATCCATTCCCATGAGAATTAATCCAGTCTCACCAGAAGGAGAACTCACTCACTACCACTAGAATACACTAGTAGCCATTCATGAGGGATCTACCCCAATGACCTAAACACTTCCCTGTAGGCCCCACTTCCCAATACTCCCACAGTGGGGATCAAATTTCAATACAAGTTTCTGTGGGGACAAACTCAAGCTCTACTTATATCACAGTGCCACTGAATTTCAGAGCTTTAAGGAATCCATAGTAAGTGTACTGTCCACCATCCAAGACTTCCCATGTTTCCTTGATGGATACACATAATTTACTGCTTTGTCAAATACTCTGTAAAAACCAACATTTATGATCAGAATTTCTACTTACAGGTTTAATGACTCATTGACAGATGCAAATCCTTCCCAGCACTTCTTCAAGGTTATCTACCACCACTTGATTATAGTAGAGTAATACCAATAATAGCGATAATTTATGGAGGTTATTTTACTGCAGATGTTGTGCTTAGTAGTTTACAAGCATTTCATTTAATTCAATAACAACCCCAATGAGGTGTAATAATATTTTTTTTAGAGAAGTGAAATCTTAGGTCAGAGAAGTTATATAATTTTTTCAACAAGACACACTTAGTAAGTGGCAGAGCCAGGATCAAACCACTACATAAGAGAGAGCTACTGAGCTGGAATAGACCTTAGGGTTTTCAGTTTCCTTTCACAGCCAGAGCCATTAGGAGTTCTCTAAGTACTCTGGACAGGAAACTTTGGTTTCACTCTACGATTTCACACGTTTTACTACAATCTCAAGTTTAGCAACATCCTTAAGGCATGGGCTGTGTTAAACTTGTTTTCTATCTTATATGGTACCTATGATGTTGCAGGATTCAAACAGTCAATAAATGTTTGGTTACTGATTAATGAATCCCTCAAACCAAGGTCTCTCTTCCTACCATACTCCTTCAGACTGGTATTCTTACACTGTTTCTCTCTCTTCTGAGGGTTCTTCACTCAACATCTAGCTGCAACAACTAATATATTCATGTCAAAACATAAAATAATACACTGATATAGTGTGTAGGAGGACAGCATTTTACAAATGCCGACTAAACGAAGATGGCTGACCCCTGACCATGAGTCCATGCAGTGTGCTGCTGATGACAGTCACACTTACAGTCTCTTTACTCTGTGGAGGTTATGTTTCCTTCTCATTTTTACATTTTTGGTTAACAGTGTTAGGGCTGCAGAAGTATTAACTCATCCTCTGTTCCTCAGCGCCTTTTGGTTTACTAGGAAAATTCAGCCTTACTTTTTCAAGGGCAGTGTGACATGTGGTGAAATTGTTAATCATACTATTTAAAAAAAATCTTTTTACAGGAATAAACAACTTTATTCTCTTCAAAGTTAGAGTCTCAATTTTAGTCTTTCTAGCATAAGAAGAGAAACCTTAACTTTGCTGAAAAATAGCACATAGCATGAACTTGCTAAGAATAGCCAAATAATCCCGTGGAAAGTACCCTGAGGAGTTCTAAAAAAAAAAAAAGAAAAAAGAAAAAGGGAATTGAGGAACTGAGTGCTTGTTTCAGACATACAAACCCCTAAGGGTATTAACAGTCACCAAGCTGATAATAGTCAAGTATCCAATAGGTCTGATGGTGACTCTATGAATTGTGACTGCCCAGTAATCACTCCTGGATAACTGGTTTCTGCCCAAGTAGAGAATCCCATTTAGTTTTTGGTCTGTTTAGGGGTCACCATAATTCGAGACCCTTCCATTAGGCAGGTATTTTAGCATTACAGGGTAATTTCCAGGATTTAGGATGATCCTAAAATTGATGAAGAATTGCTGCTAAGGTTAGGATGAATTTAATGAATACAATTTATCATAGGTTGCTTTATTTTCCTATTTGGAACCTGCAAGACTAAATGGCATTGATTTTGGACAAAATCTTAAATTAAATTCACATTTACAGATGGTAATTAGTATTTGAAATGACCACAGAAAAAGACATAATAGGTATTAAATCCCATAATTTTGTAGCCTTCTTTTTTCTCCAGGAAGGAGCCATGATTATCATAGCTTTCATTTTATTGTGTCATTTGTTTGTAACTTGATTTCTTAAATTTGTTAATCCATTCCTCACCATTTTCAATGAAACTCTGAGGATGGGTACCATCATTTATACTTCTATTATCTCAATGTGTGCCCATGCTCTGACAGAAACTGGGTTAAACATTTTAATTCATTGTGTTATTTAATTCTCACGGATAGTGATGCGGGTCCAATTCTTATCTCCATTTTACATGCACAAACTGAGGCTGAGGCTGCAATTTTCCAACACTAAATATTTGTGTGTGCAACAATAACAGACATATACTGCTAGCTGATTCTAATTCTATAAGAATTTAGGCACATTAGCTCGGGTTGCAAATATTACATTTGGTTTCATTATCTTTAAAATTCTGTCATTGTCCAAAATGTTCTTACTTCTTTATCCCAAGACTTTAAAAATTAACAGGTGTTCATATATTTTTCTGGTTCTATTCACTTTTAAAAACATAACTGAACATAAACAGGAATTCTTGAAAGAGGATAAAGCTATCAGTAGGAATAAAGCAGTCATACATTTTTCTTTATACCTACTTGCTTTCTCTCTGTCTAGAAATATTTTATCAAGACAAGTATGCAATGAGGAAGTTGGTTTTAAAAAATGGTAATTGGGAACCTGGTAAAATATATTTCAGTGCAATGCTAATCATGTGTGTCAAGATAAAGGAAATTAAGGTAGCTTAAGTTTTCAGTTCTCTTCAGAAAAATCAATTATAAAGCAGTTACGCTGCTGACACTAAACAATAAATCCCTGGATTTAGTTAATAAAAAAAGCTTCCACTTTTTGAAGGTTTTTTTTTTTTAATCCAGCAGAAGAAGCTCATAACATTGATTTTTGAGGAAAAAAAAAGGACTCTTTAAGTCAGGTATTTTTAAATCCAGACATATTCTTGGTCTTAGCCTGTTGGGATCAGAAATCACTGACCATCTAGGGAACATGTCTTTATAAAGCTTCCCACAGTCTGCAATGCTCTCGGCATTAGTTACGTTGAAGTCTAACTAGGAGTGGCAAACTGGAGGCCAGCTTGCATCTCACTTGGGGTTCTGAATATCCTGAGTCAATTCACGGCTGGATTAAATCTCTCCGAGAATGTATAATTGCTAAATATGTAGTCCTCAATCCTGGCTGCATGTTATCCTCACCTAGGGAGTTTTGTAAAATACAGATGTCTGGAGCCCACCCTCAGAGAATCACACTTAAGAAGGTTGGAGTGGGGCCAGCGATTACTATTTCATTTCAATCTCAATTAACTTTTATATAGTCACTGAGATGTTCCCTGTCTTGTCACTTTCTAGTTTGGGATGATTAGGATCTTGCTGTCATTCTTTCCCTTTTGTTCTCATAAAACCAATGACACAAAGGTTAGCCACTGAGAAAGAAAGTTTTTCAACAAGTACAGTTCTGCTCATCTCTTTTCAAATGAGCAATTAATAATTCATAACAATTAACTGAGTTATGAGTTTCTCTTTCAATACGTTTCCAAACATGAATAGATTAAATGGTAATTGCCATCGAATTTTATGTTCTGTTTCATGTCCCCAATAAAAGTTTATCTTTTGGAGCTCACTTTGCATTTCCTTTTGATATATTCATAACCAAATGCAATATACTATATTAAAATATTTATTATTAACCTATCAAATATTAACCACTTTTAAATTGTAGGGATGAAAGAAAACAAATAGGCTACTTGTTTAAGTTTTCATGATTTTTCTTATTTTAATATGATTTGGATTTGTAGAATACATAAAAATTGATGGCGTGAGATACTATATGAGTTCCTGCCCCTTATATAAAATGTTCCAAGGTGTATGTATGTCCTTGATTTCCCAGCCACCATTATTCTATAAACACAAAGTGATAAAAAGCAACAACCAAACTCCTTGGGCTTGAGTCAGTTTATCCTAGGTTAAAAACCTTCATTTATTATCTAGTCCTCTGCTTCTCAAACTTCACTGTGCATATGAATCACCTGGAGATCTTATTAAAACGCAGATCAGTAAGTCTGCAGGTTGCTCTGTGATTCTGCATTTCCAACAAATTCACAAGTGATGCTGATGATACCCATTGAGGGATCACACTTTTAAGTTGCAAGGATCTATATAACTTTGTGCAGATTACTTAAGCCTCTCTGGGCCTCAGTCCATTCATCATCTGTTAAATGGGGATAACTGCCAATGGGGTTTATAGTTGGCAAGACTATAAATGGCTTGGCATAGTGCCTGGCACATGACAAGCATATAATTAATAGTGTCCTTTGTCATTACTACTACATATTAATAAGGAGAACTAATTTATGACTTAAATGAGTGGCTAAACCAGAACATTGTTAAGGTTCCTGCTCAGATATAAAATTATATGGTTATAAGTCAGAGATAACTATGATCAGAAAAGCAAGCTAGAAAAGTGGTACTGGAAGTCAATCGTCTCAGATTTTGACAAGAGGAAGGTACTGTTAGACTGGAGACCCCTCTTGAACCGTGGCCCTTGGATGGCAGGGATCCCATTTATCTTTTGGTGCCAAAACTTAGCACAATGTCTGGCACATACTAGGACCTCAATATTTGTTAAATAAATGATTTGTGAATTAACGAATGAAAATATAAGTGAATGTGTGATTGAATAAAAAGGTGAATGCTTTGGGCAACGTGACAGCCAGGCCAGTTTGCCAGGAAGGATAATTTAAAAGGTTTAGCAAGGCTCTGTTAAGAAGCTCCTTCTGTCACCTTGGCTAAATTAAATTCAGTAACCAAAGATGAAACAAAGGCATAGTTTTCTGTAGAGTACAGTATGATCTCATCTCATTTGTTGTATTTAAAAGGACGTATTGAACATAGTTGATTGAACCATGTTTTATTAGATGTTTCTATCAAGTGAAGCACAAACTCCTCCATGCCAAGACCCTAGACAGTCTTTATTAAAATTGTTACTTCAGAAATTTCGAGGCCTGATTTAACTATATGGAATTCATACATCATGTCTATATGTAGTTTAGCATCCTTGTTGCAAAATCAGCAACTTTCATTTTTCATTTAATTAGAAAGAACAAGGGTGTAATATTTCAGGAAAGACTTAATAGTATGCCCAAATAACTTCCATCTGGTGAGCCAGCAACACCATAGAGAATGCAGTGATGGTGGCCTCTGACATTACATCACTAATAAATTGTCAAGTTATCCTGATAACAAGCTCTTCTGTAAACTCCCTAACTTTGTCTTTTTGCATTCAACATCTGTGGGAACATAGTAGTTGTCCATATTATTGATTTTCATGATAAGAAATATGGGTTAACACATAGGCTAAGTCCATTGGGTCAACAATACTAATTAAAAAGAGGCCTAAATGTATGCCTTAAAAATAAAATCAATATTTCATCATTTTTATAGTGTTTTATCTCTGAGACATATGCCCATTTCCCCAAAAGAGTTGTAGTTTAGAAAAAAAATCTGTAATATGTTAATATGTAATGTTAATCCTACGCTTTTGCAGAATAAGGGAAAGAATATTGTTAAAAATATATCTTAGCAATTGTTTCTGTTTAAAAATGAACATCCAGCAATGTCTGGATGATCTTGACTGCTAACGAGTCAAAGATTAAGGCACAGGCAGAGCAGATGAACTGTGTGTAAGTCTAAATTTCCATGTGCATACAGTATGTGCCTATGTTGGAAATTTACATCAAGACAATCGATCACTCTGTATTTATGAAGGCCTTTTCTCCGCTCCTTGTAGCAATGGATAACTGAAGGTTGTAAACAGAAAACTTTATAAAGATGGGATGAAAAGCATATATGCATTTAACAGTGCTGGGTTATAACATTATTCCTGTGGGTAATCCAGAATCTCTTGGGTTCAATGGGCTCAATCACACTGAAAAGAGAGCTAGGCAGAAATGCAGGGGTTCACATTCACAGCACTGTCATGCACTGTGTTCAGAATAATTGTCTCTGATATTAAAAGGCAATGGTAAAAACCTACATTCTGAACATGTTCTGTATGTATTTTTTCCTGTGAACATGGTATTATAACCCGATATTATTACTGTAATTGTCTCTGAATAGAGCTTTTTGCTGATATTCAAGATGACGGGTTGTTCCTGCAGAATACAACTGAATGATCCCTTACACCAACATGAGCAATCCTGATCATATTATGGCCACCCTGACTTCTCTTTCATTAGTTGCTGATTGTACTACATTGATGCTAAATTGGCTCGGCTGGCTCTTAAAGCCTTTAAACAGATGGCACTGATTATGTCTGTGATCTTGTCCTGGAAATGATATGGTCAAAGCCCTCATGTTTCTGGGAACCCTAACATTTTTCTTAAGAACAGTTAGGGCCTTGTAAATAAGAACCCGTTAGTTCAACTCCCTGTGATACCCATGTCAAGACAGAGGACACATTTTAATGAACTGTATGTTTTTCTTATGTTCTTTCCTGCCTTCTGCTTCACATTCTTTATTTAACAGGTCCTCTGTTTCTTCATCTTGAATTGCTGTTTGAGTTTGGAATAAATCAAACTATGATCTGCCAAATCCAGCCTGCTTCCTGTTTACAATGGCCTATGAACTAAGAATGGTTTTAACCTTTTTTAAATGATTGAAACAAAATCAAAAGAAGAAAATTTCTTGACACATGAAAATTACATGAAATTCAAATTTCAGCGTCCATAAAAAAAGTTTTACCGGAACACAGCTACACTCTTTCATTTAAGCGTTGTCTATGGCAGTACAATAGCAGGGTTGAGTAGCTGTGACAGAGACTGTATGGCCTACAGAGCCTAAAATTGTTGCCATCTGGCCCATTACAGAAAGAATTTGCTGACCCCTGGAATAAATTATCAAAGCTTCTGTCTCTATCTGCAAAGTAAAAGTGACATAATCCTATAAAATGCCATTTGATTAACAATAAATATTCACTAGTAGGTGGGGCGCGGTGGCTCACGCTTGTAATCCCAGCACTTTGGGAGGCCGAGGCGGGCGGATCACGAGGTCAGGAGATCGAGACCACGGTGAAACCCCGTCTCTACTAAAAAATACAAAAAATTAGCCGCGCGTGGTGGCGGGCGCCTGTAGTCCCAGCTACTCGGAGAGGCTGAGGCAGGAGAATGGCGTGAACCCGGGAGGCGGAGCTTGCAGTGAGCCAAGATTGCGCCACTGCACTCCAGCCTGGGCGACAGAGCGAGACTCCGCCTCAAAAAAAAAAAAAAAAAATTCACTAGTAACTGGTGTGCCACTTAACAGGTATTTGAGTTGGTGGAATTATCCTCTTTAAATCTCAGTTTTGTCATCTATAAAATAAGGAAAATAATCTTCTCCTGTGGAATGAAATAATGCATACATGTTCCCGACACATACAAAGGGCTCAATAAGTAACACTTTTTATTATTTTGAAATAGTAATAATTCTTTACTAGAAATAAGTCCATATGTAAACTGATGGGACGATTTGTAAGATTTCAGGATCACAGAATTTCAGACCAAGAAGGAACCTTGGAATATCCAAGCCCTTTCTAGGATTTCACAGAAGGAAATTCAAAGGCTGATGATTGAGCAAACATTCTTTGGAGAAGTGGTGGAGTTACACCTAGAACAAGACCCCGACTCCAAATCTAAGACTTCTTTTCATCTCACTGTGTTGACTCCTACAATTTAGTTTTCAAGAACTCTCCCATCATAGTCTATCTGTGACTCCTCTTCCCCAGAATTCTGTTCTGCTGGGGACTGAGAACTTTCCCTTGCTTAATTGAAATATTTATTCTTCAAGTTTCAAGTAGGATGGCCCTTTTGCAGTTGGGCTGATTTTCACATTTAGACATTATATATGTAGCTTTAGAAAATTTTGAAATTTTTTCTCACATACACACTCACACATACACTCATTAGTGAGTAAAGAATGGCCCAAGGTGAAACTCCATTTATGTACTTATGTAAGAAAAGAGCTTCACATATTGTATTACCACTTGGCCTTCTTATCATCTTATTATCAGGTAGGATCAGGCTGTTGCTTTGATTCTCAGCTACTAGCAGATAAAACTGTGCCTGCATTTTTCCATGAGCACCAGCATTTCAGACACCTTTTACTGTTGAGCTTCAGTGGTTCTGTGGTGGGCATACATGTCCTTCTTGATATTCTCTTTAAATAAAGGGGGAAATTAACATGGATTGTCAAGTAAATATGAAAAGTTGCCCATCCAGGTCAAAGTGGAGGCCCCTCTCTGAGCTGAGCACCGGATGGCTAAATAGTAGGCAAGCCTCAGAATGCCAGGGGATGCCTGGAATTGCTGTCTGGTATGTCCACTGTCTGCATTTGCCCTAGGCTAAGCTTCAGCAATTCAGGAGCTGTGGGTTTTGAATGTATTTAGGATATGATGCTACTGTGGAGTACATTCAGAACAACTCACTGCTTTCAAGCCAGCTCCATCAGTATATCCCTTTTGTGGGTGCTCGGAATGGAGCCATTAGTGTGTGAAGAGTTAAAGTCATTTCCATAGCATAAGCCCTGACTCTCCATGCTCAGAGGTAGCATCAGGTCCCTGATGTTTAGAGGTCTGTGGGCTTTTGCGAACAATCCCAAATTAAATTTACATTTAAGAATCAATGGAAAATAACAGCTGCATCTGGAATGCAATGGCTATTAGCAAGACTGAGTGGTGTGGCATCTTCCTGCTGAATCAAGAGAAACTTCACAACTGGGGGCAACCCTGGGGTTTGCTCATGTAGCAGACAAAATGATCCTTTTTGCCCCCAGGAGTACTACCAGCTTATTTGTAATGCCTACAAATTGCCACTTTCTATCTTCTGTCTTCCTAATATTTTCCTTTTTAAATTGCCTCTGGGAGGCTCCTACTGGTTCTGTTTAAAGAGCACTTCCTTCCCACCCTTGGGAGTTGTACCACAGTAACATCAAGTGCCTTTCTCTGAGTACTTATTTTTCATCACTCTTATGTATGTGGTGCTTAGCAAGGGAAATGATGCTGTGTTCAAGGTGCTATTGGAAACTAATGAAACTAAGGAAATTAAAAACTTGGATTCAGTGATGCCGTTCATTTTATTGATGAGACCAACTTGTAGTGATAGGGATTGATAGAGATGTGAGGGCCAAATGAGGGAAATCATATGTTTAGCAACTACAGATGTTCTGCAGCATCACAGACACATCCTTGTTTAAGCAACATGCTGCCTGTCAATGAATTCAAAGTGTGAGGTCAACTGGGGAAATGTGAACTAGACATTTTAATGTAACACGACAAATAGGAAGAGACAGCAACTAGAAACAATTGAAAAATTACAAGTTAGGCACAAGGTATTTGTCCAGGGAGGTATAATCTTCATCTCACAGAGGCAATTGGAAGCATCATCTTAATACCTTCATGATCACAAGTTGTCAGGACTGTAGTAGTTAATCCCCTACCCCCTCCAAGAAGAAAAAAAAAAAAAAAAGAAAACCTCCTGAACTATAGTAATAGAAGAGTTTGATAGGAACCAATTAATCCCTAGAATAAAAGGAGTTATTTAAGTCTCTAGTTTCTGACTTTTGGAAACCGGAAGTGAGGACTGAGAACATGGCTAGCGGGAGGTATGAGAGTCTGAGATCTGTGGGTAAAGAAAGATTAGAGTGTAGGGGACAGCCAAGTGATCAAACTGTGGTTCTTACTAGAAACTGAGATGGGCACCTTTACGATGCCTCCCCTCTGCTGCATGAGTGTGGTCTGACGTTAAAGCTGGAAAGTTGAACAGGCCCTAAGGAGTTTTCACTCAACTTCTCATTTAAGCCAAAACTCTCCAGAAAGTATTGCTGATAGGAGCCTGTTCAGCTTCTATTGGAACTTCTCCAGAGTCTGGGGAAGTTGTCATTACTCAATGCACTTACTATATTCTCAGACACCTAGAAAGCATAACTGTTGGAAAATGCTAAATTGAAACCCACCTCCATTATTCATGGTCCCTGTTCTATCTTCCTGAATCACATCTACTTAGTCCTCCAAACACTGGTTGACATCTGTAACATATGTTATCAAGCTGCTTCAATGCTGTTTCATATGAAAAAACTTTCATCGAAGAAGGGCCTCTCTTACATCACTGTCTGCAATGCTAGAACGCTCTTTCCAAGAACTGGCCCCTTGATGTGGGCTGCTCAGGATATGTTTTAGCGGGACTATAACCTCCTTTGATCTTTGTTCAACCTGAAATTGTTAGTTCCTTTGCCACTTATATAATATACTGTCTAAAATTGAGCTTTAATGTAAGCTAACATCTTTACATTTTTGTCATTTGAACTATGTCAGCACAGCTCTATACCAACTGCATTTTTGCAAATTATTTAGCCTAAATTTGCAACACAGTGTAGGGACTGAAATAATGTTCATCAAAACCTCAGAAGAAAGAGCCTTTGATAGTCAAGTTGGTTAACGTAGAAGTCTGTCATTTTTTTTTTAGGTAGTCTATTGGGAACAATTTATGCTTTTATTTTTAATAAAAGTGATTGTATGTGTATGTGCATATGTGCACACCCATTTTTAAAAAGGTCTAACATCCTACCTTTTCCCCCCAGGAATATTTTGAATTTTTCTTAATATTTGGAACAATACCTCTTAGATTTTTAATAGTGTTTGCTCCCTTATGTGACAATGCCTTCTCCATGGTACCAATAAGTGGTAGCTTCCCAGACTGCTTCTTCCACTCTTTTGGGTAAAGAAATTTTCATTAATGCAAGTAAACAATTTTACCAGAACAAATCTTTTAGCAGAACTCCTGATATTTGAATTCCCCCATTTTGGAAGGTAGAATATTTAAATTTTCCAATTTTCCTCTGAACAATGTATCCTCTAAATGGTCTAGTGGTCTACAATATGCTCTCACAGTACCTTTCTTACATAGTCTTTGGTCTTGACTGAAACATATTTCACTATCCCTACCTTGTAATGCACAATGCACATCTATACCTGCTTGACATACATTACTCCTCTCAAATCCTTTTAAGTATTTCTTTTGAATATGTTTTACCATTGCATATCTTTTTCCCCAGCATGATTTGCATTCTGTCTTCATAACACCTGCATATTTATCTCTGGCATGAAACATTGACATTCTTGATTATTATTATGATAAGCACAATATAATGTGTTCTCAAAGATATCTACATCCTAATCCCCAGCAACTCTTACCTCACTTGGCAAAAGAGACTTTATAGATGTGATTAAATTAAAGATCTTGAAAAGGAGAGATTATCCTAGATTACATGTGTGGGCCCAATCTATTCACATGGTTCCTTAAAAATGGAAAGCCTTTCCCACTTGTAGTCAGAGAAGGATGTGATCTGTCTCCCCCTTGCTATGTGTACTTTGTTTTTTATTTCCTACAGCTCTAGTATCTTCCAAAATCATAACATTTAACTGATATCACCAAATCTTTTGACTTTCACTTAAATAAGCGGACTATGAATTCTTCTGAAAGTACCATTAGTATTCACACAAGTTAACAACTGGTGGCTTTAATAAACCCTGCGGGATATTCCCATGTGTCTTACATACATCCTCCAGGAAGACAAACATATCTCCTCACCACTCACATTAGTTCTACAAGTGGCTATTTCTACTCTCCCAAACTGAAAAGTCATAAATCTCCTTTATGTGCAGTTACTTTGGCGCTGATAACAACTATTTAGTTACTTCCCAATACATGTTAACCCTTCATATTTTAGATAAAGCATGGAATGCTGCTTCCTATGTAGAAGGTTCAATTTTATTCTCTAGAACCTAGCTATTGACTCTTCTCTGGTTTCAAAAGGATCATTTAAAACTTTTTTTCTCTTTCTTTCCAATGTCTCATTTTTCTATTGGGCAACCTCAACACTAATCTTGATTCTGCCAGGCCTCCTTGAAATCTTATTATTTCTGTTTTCTTTCCTAGGTTATTTGTTCTATGCTGTCTAAAGACCATTCATTCTAGTGGTTTAGAAGTGTTTCACCTTTTAATTCAGAAAGAGTTGCCTACATTTACACAGTACATAATTGGTGGCCTCTCAAGCAGAAAGTTTGCTGATGAACCTGGAGTTTTTAAAATGTCCCCAGCTCAAACCCCATAATTGCTTTGGGGTCAGCTTTGCTTCACTCTCTTGAATCAGTCTTGTCTCTAACCAGGAGGCTTTTTAGAAGCCCCCAGGTCAACAGTCTGATTCCTCAATAGTGGCCAAACAAGTTCTGCAGTAACATTGCATGAAAGCTTTTGAACATGGATTCTTGCCTAGTTCTGTGCAATATCAACATGTGCTTGGAAGTAGTAATAATAATTGAGCACTTACTATGTACTATGAGGTCCACATTCATTATGTTATTTGAACCTTCACAATTACTATATGTGTTAGGTCATATTATTACCCCATTTTAGAGGAAACACCAGGCTTAGACGGGCCAAGTAATTTCCTCTTAGTCTTGCAGGTCATAAGAAGTGGAGATGGGATTCAGACCCTGGTCTCTATGAATCCTGAGTCTACTCAAAGAGCATATTCACTGTTTCTATTCAAAGAATATGGGCAACAGTGTCAGTTACTGAATCCCTTTTTTAAATCTTCTGTTCCCAAACCCAAGTCCTTTTGGACCACAATTCCACATGGCTCCTTTTGACAATCCTCTGGGAGGACTGGAACCTTGGGCCTGGATCCCTTGGACTCTTCCTGATCTCTCCTACTGCCTCCCTGGCAGTGCCTACCTAAATGCCTGTTTACTCTCAGCTCATCACTGCAACACCACTGTCAGCCCTACTCTCCCACTGGTTTTCTGCTTGGCATTGATTTTGTTTTGCCAGGTTAATAGCTCTTCTACTAATACTGTGGCCAAATCCAAGGATGGGTTCAACTCAGGGCAAGTGGAAGTCAGGGTGAGCAGTGGGAGAGGGGAAAGGGAGACAAGGATGCACTCAAGGGGCACTTTTGAGTGTATTCATGTGTGTGAGGACAGGAGCGAAATGAAAAAAAATGTTTATCAACCTTCCAGCACCAACTAATCAGAATGTACATCAACTATAATCCTGGAGCAGGTGCTAGTGGCATGCTACTGTGACACGTGTTACCCCGTTATTGCTGATCCTTGGTGACAGCCCAAGAGATCCCAGGGGAAGGCACTTCAGGATCTTGGTGAAGTAGCCATTTACTAACTGACAGAAGAATTTCTATATTTTAACATGGAATACCAGCCCTATGTGGGTGGGTCTAAGAGAAGGAAGAAAAATTTCAGAGTGAGAAAAATCTCCTGTGTTCTCAAAGGTGTGTTTGGACGGTGTTAAATTTATATATCAAATCTAATTTCAACCCATTCCATTCCTTTCTTTACTTAGTAGCTAGAATAATCTTTTTAAAAACAAATCTGTTCCTTCATTTCTCTGCTTAAAACCATATGATGGATCCCATATCTTCTCCATATGATGATTCCCATTTTCCTCCCTGACAACATAAAATGTCTTAGCTTGGGATTCATGAAACCACATAATCTAGTCCCTGGATGCTGTTTAACATCTTCCCTTACTCCCAACACATGTGCATGCTCACACACACACACACAAGTTCTGGAACACAGTGTGTTAGCTCAATCACGTTTACCCAAGATTCCTATCCTGGAAAGCTCCACTGATCCTTTAGTGCTTTACTACATGCCACTTTTCTGGGAAGCCTTACTCCCCATGTTGGACTTCACTAACAAATAACATGTACATTCCTCTTATTGAGCTCTGATTATCTTCTATCATAATTGTTGGGCCTCTCACTCGGATGTGAACTCCATGTCCAAATGTCCACAGTAGCTCTCTCTTTTCATACTTCTGTGCCCTACCATTAGCCCAGTGCCTAAGTCATGGTAGGTACTCAATACATACTCAAAAGAATAAATGCATGTCCTCTCATCATCTCAGTGATCCATATAACAAGCATGTGAGGTTCTGGAACTGAGGCACAGAGGGTTTTATGATTTGTATGTGGCAGGGTAAGGCTTAAATTCAGTCTTTTGATTCCAGAAGGGAAAAGTTGGTGACAACACCATATTTTTTATAATACTCCAATAATGAATATAGAAAAATTGGGTTAGGTCCTTTTTGAGATGCATTTTCCCAAAGCAGGATTGATTTATTTTCCTCTCCCACGTCTTACCCTGAGTACACTCCAGCAAACCATTCTTTAGGTCCTGCTCCTCAGGAGCTTTACATGAGATCTTCTCTTTGCGAAGTGTGTCTTAATTACAAAGTCTCCTTATTCTTCATGCCTTGAGTCTTGGTGCTGGTTTTGATTTTTCCTCTGCCTATTCTCCTTCTCTTCTCCTGACTGTTGGCCTGCTCTAGGCCTTGAGGTCTAGCTGTGCCATGATTGATAGCTTCACTCTGAGCCCTGGCACTTCACATGGTTGCTGGGATCCACCAACTCTCCCAGGCACTAAGGACTAGCACTTTCTGGAAAACTACAGCATGCAAGACTTTTAAACCATGGCTTTATCTAGACCTTATATGCAGGTGTGAGGCCTGACTTCTGACTATTCGACTGTCTTTCAGTGTTCCTCTCCAGCAAGGCTGGAGACTTCAGTCCCCAGTTCTTTGATCCCATTCTAACCTTGGCCTGCTCAATGCCAAAATTTCAACTTATTGCCAGAGCTCATTGCTGCCCATGGCATTTCACTTTGGATTAACATTACTTAGAAGTGTGGCTGCCAGATAACTATGTATTCTATAAGTAACAGATAGAACATTCTATAATTTTGTATAGATATTGGATCTACACAGTTATTATTATAGAATTCATCATACAGAATTTATTTTATAGAATATAAAAGTTGCTATTATTACTGTATTATATAAATAATATATAGTTTTCTATAGAAATTGGCTTCAGATGATTCCTGCATGCTGACATTTGTTTTAAGTGAAAAGTAAGCAAAAATAACTCTAGGGCTGTGCTGTCCAATATGGTAGACACATGTGGCTATTAAGCCTTACAATATGGCCAGCCCTAACTGACATTTTCTGCAAGTATAAAATGCACATCTGACTTCAAAGACAATAAAAAAAACATGAAAAATATAGCCTTAATAATTTTGATATCAGTTATATGTTGAAATAATAGTATCTTACATAATTTGAGCTAAATATAATAGTTATTAAAATTATTTTCTCTTATTTCTTTTTACTTTTTTAATGTGAAAAGCAAAAGCATCTCAAATTACATATGTGGCTTGCTTGATTTTCTATTGGACCACACTGCTACACAGGATATGTCTTGTGGTTCTTTAATACTAGCAAAATACCTGTCTATAGATGAAATGGAAAGTTAGTTCAGAATTCAAAAGCAGAAAAGGTTATAAAAGACAGAGGGAAACTTCTGCCTTGATTTTAAAATTCATGTTCCTTGTACACACTGACATGCCACCTGCCTTGACAAGCTTTGAAGACCTGGTAATCTCAAGAGAAATGAGGCTGAACCAAATGGCATTTGTCCACAGCTGCCCGCATAGTGCCTAACCTCAGAGGTTTAAAATCAATATTGATTTTTGTCATTTATTTTACCCCACGTTTAAATATCCCTTAGATTTATTACCTTTAGGTTTTTGGTTAAGATTCAGTGATAGCCAGGGTAGTAATAAGTTATGTAGATATCATTTAATTTATGAACTCTGGAGCTCCAGGGTAGCTTTCAGTTCAAGAAATATATTAACCACATGCACATCACCCTTCATTCTGCGGTGAAGATTCCCATGCTGGGTCCCTATTGTGCCACTTAATTTATGGTCTAGCCAGGTATATGGATCTCCATACAATATTTCAATATAAGTTGCTCCAGCTAACTGAGGGGATGAAGATGGGCTTCAAAAAAGCCAGTTGGACAGCTGATGGATTGCTCTCCCATACATTGGCCGCAGCATTAAGTAGCTTTTAAAACTTGTCAGCGGTTTGGATCTTTTTCTGCTCTGAGAAGCTGCACGCACCGGCCTAGCCAAGCAGAAATCAGCCATGCTGCAGCAGGCAGAGGGCAGCTCCCAGTTACTTACGTTGACAGCCGTAGTGCCAGGAATTTCCCGGCAGACACTCATCACACTTAGGCCCTGTTGTTCCAGTCTTACACTCACAAAATCCTGAGCCATTACAACGATCATGGATTGAGCCCAAAGGGTTACAATAACACTCTGTAGAAACAAGACAACACACATGCTAGAGACAAGTCTGCATGGCTTACAGGTTATCAACACAGGAGCGTCACGTACTTAAATGCATCACTTACTTAAAGAAAGATGTCCATTAATGAAATGCTTCGGCAAATATGGCTATTTCACGACCATTTATTTATTTGCTTAGCTTTCCATGATATCATTTTTATGATATGGGAGGAAATCAATTGAAGACTTCCAAGGAAATAAGACATGCTTTTCACTGGTAACAGATCGTAATGGAGAGTCCATTTCTTAGGATATTTTTAGATGGTTTAATAAATACCATGAGAAGTTTGTATATCAAGGATAAATCCATATGCCATCAGTGTAAAATGTGTTTTAAATTATTCAAATGGGCTTAGCCATTGCACTCAATATTTGAGAACTGCTGAACATTTTAAAAGTACAATATGAATGCACTTTGCTCATTCAAAGGTAGTTTTACTTTATGATTTGGGACAGCATCTTAACTTATTCATGTATATATCATTTTGTGATAAGCCTTTAGATGTTGTTTTTGCTAGGCATATTAATGCAGCTTTTATGCAGTCCAGATTAACAATCATAAAAGAAAAAATAAACTTTGTAATCCCAAATAAATTTCAACATATTTATAATTTAAGATGTATATTTTTCATTATAATGTCTGCTGGCAGGACAACACAGCTTTGCACAATAAAAGGTGAATAGAGTGTTTTCTTGATTCCTCACACATTCTTATACAGGGTATTTTTACTTCTGAAGCTCTATTTTGCTTAAAGCTTGAACCAGAAATGAATATCCTTTAGGCTTCTATTAGCTGGAAAGATAGTGCAGGTAGCTGGCAGCTTTTGAGTACTGTGAGCTAAAGTTCCTTTCCTCATTACTCTTCTAGTAATTTTGGGGAAGTGATTGTGCCTCTCAGTTTCCATTATTTAAAAATGGGTACATTAAGCAGTTCCCTCACTAAAAACCAAACAAAACCATACCATCCAACTAACCAAGAGAAGTCTTGAAAATTTAGTTTAATATAATCAAGTTTAGCTTATTAGATTCGCTATGGGGATTCAGGGTTTAGCATTATAGATGGATCCAGGGGTTTGACTCTAAGTTTGTGTCACAGACACTAATTAGATATTCTTCAAATAAATGCGGAGTACCTTAGAATTATGATTTATTTTATGCTAATTAAGTCAGGTTTCGAGTTCAGCATTCTTTTATAACAAACATTTATATGATGAACAGTTATATATGTAGGTAAAAATAAAACTTAATAAACTCTAAAATGCTGTCTCCTTGCCTGGCTTAGTTTGTACTTAACAACTAGAGTTTTATTTTAAGTTGACATTTTCTATTTTAATATGAGTGTGTATATGAAAGCTGATTAAAAAATTTTAAAATACTAATTTTGTGAAAGCTTTTCATGTTTGTCTGTACATAGGCACATTACAAATTTGTACCTATATCAAAACTATAATTTTTTTTTTTTGCTGTTTAAAGTGTGTAAGTTGACAATAAATCACCAACATTTTGTAAGCCAGTAAGCAGAGTTACATCTGGCCAACGTGAATTCACATACTCCTCCAGTCAATTAGCCCATGACCATTAATTAATATAAGGTTTTAGAGGCAAAAAAATGTAAACAAAATATAAAAAAAGTAGAACATTTAAACCATAATATATTCCAGTCATTGTCATAGGAAAATGTGGGTAAGTGTAATGTTTTGCAGTCATGAAAATAAAGGACAAGAAGGGGTGTGGCCTTCCCTTCACCTTATATAACAAATAATGCAGTTTTTTAAAAGTGTAATTTATGGAATGATGGTCAATGGTGGATGTTGGAGTAACGCAAAGAGCCTTGGAGGATCATATTTTATTCCATGAAATTAGGAAGAACATGCAGGACTGTTAGATTACAAAGCAACATAAAATACCTGGGGTGCGGGGCGTTGCTTGATTTAAAAGTTATACTAGAATTGATTTATAGGTATTAAAAATGTCTTCTGTTCACCTTATTCTATTTAAGGTACCTCTGATTACCCGATCATGGGTTTCAAGGGGGAATTAAAAATAATACATCATAATTTTAAGAAATGCTTAGCAGCAGCTGCTGAACTCTGTTTCATTGTGAAGCAAAGCTTGTTAGCAGGATTATTAACAGTGATTGCTCAAGGTCACAAACCATATATCCTCTAGCTTCCTGCTTAATGCTCAAGTTTACATGAAACAGAAGCATGCAAGGATGTCATCTTCATGTAATTGCTGCGTCATTACAGGGTAATTACATGTATCTTTGGAGACATGGCTGTGTTTGGAATTTGTACGAAAAATGGGCAAATTCACCAGTAATTACAAAGCAGCAATCACTGTGGCAACATGGAACAGCCTGCTGCATTTTATATTTGCCATAATATAAAATGATGCAAGTATTTTACAACATCTATTTCATCACACAGAGCCTACATTTTGTCAAAGATATGAGTTGTTCCTTTACAGCAAGGGTGGTGAATTTTATTGTCAGTTGTTAAAGAATTGGCAAAGTGTTCTTTTTTTATTTTTAGTGTAGATAAGACTTAGATGAAGTTGAAAGTTTCCACGATTAGTGCCTTATTCTGTGAAAGTGAATGGGGTAAATATCCCTTCATTTTCATTAGTGCTTTCTATACAAAATGGTATTAAAATTAACTCTCAATTACTTGTGATGTATCCTTTTGAATTTAATAGTCCTGCCTCAAGCCCTTTAGGAATCTTAATTGTGGAAAATAGCAAATAGGTTCATGCTGTCTCATAGAGCAAACCTTAGCAATAGAGCCACAGGCTTCCAACGGCCCTGAGAGGGCAAACTCCAGCCTTGTGCACAGGCAGCCCCAGTATCACTGCCCTCAGCGCCTCAAGCAGGGTAAGTGAAATCTACAGCTTTTTAAGGAAATTGTTATTAATTCATTGTGTGCATATAAGCACTAGAGATAAGAGATAGACCTTAGTACCTATCAGCTAGCCAAATTTTTCAATTCATTCTTTAAACACAATTTTCTCCTTTAGAAAAGGGCAATAATTTAAGAAATTATGGTGGGTGAGGGAATAATCTAGCTAATATTACTTTTTATTTTATTTTATTTTTTGAGATGGAGTCTCGCTCTGTAGCCCAGGCTGGAGTGAAGTGGCGCTATTCTCTCAGCTCACTGCAACCTCCACCTCTCAAGTTCAAGTGATTCTCCTGCCTCAGCCTTCTGAGTAGCTGGGATTACAGGCACAGGCCACCACGCTCAGCTGATTTTTTATTTCTTTCAGTAGAGATGTGGTTTCACCATGTTGGCCAGGCTGGTCTCAAACTTCTGACCTTAAGTGATCCACCTGCCCTGGCCTTCTAAAGTGCTGGGATTACAGGCGTTAGCCATTGCACCTGGCCTAATGTAGCTAACTTTAATAGTACCTAAGAATGCACTCCTTTGTGTTCACCAAGTACTTCTCTTGGTTTCAAGTACAAAATACTAAATAGAAACAGGTTTACCTCAATAAAATGGAATTTTCCAAAAGTTTATAATTTTAATTAATAAACTTTCTAGAAATGGAGAGGAAAACTCTTCTTGATTTTTAAAAGTAAAAATAAATACAAAATTGATATTGTTTTTCATATTTCTTCTGTAGTTTATGTGATTTAAAAGGCAGACACTGAATGGACTGTTTTCTAGTCTGTGGATAATCAAATATGGATTTACAACTGAACCATACCTCTTAAAACTGGATAGAAAGAAGCAGATGTGGAGTTCACAGTTTACTTCAGAACTGGAAAAAAGGCCAAACTTCATAATAATAAAATACTCTGAATAAAATATATTGTGATATTGTTAAGTTACCTGATAAGATAAATTTTATGGAATAAAATATTTCCTTTTAAGGACTTTTTTAGACTGATTTAAAATCATATTAAATATTATAAAACATTTTAATCTTACGTATTTTGTAAAAATGGTTAGGTTTTTTATACTGTGTTCCTATCTATTTTAGCTTTTCTGTTGTTTACCTATCTATAGCATGACATTTATATATTTTTATAAATGACATTCAGTAAAATGTACTCTGCATTCAAAATTCAGACAACTACATGTCTTTTGGTTTTTATTAATATCCTCAAATCTTTGTAACCCAAGTGTTATGAAGACAATTGAACTTCTGTTCATAAACTCAGAGTGGAATTGCTGCTGTCATCCAAAACGCATACCATAAGTAAAAGCCTGACAAGTTTAGCTTTGCTAATTGTGTCAGTGGTTGAGAGAAAGTGTTTACGCTTTGAAGTCAGAAACCCTTTGCTGTAAGATTTGGGTCAATCTGCCTTACTTTTCTCAAGGACAAGATAGGGGAAACAATTAGTGTAATACTTACCCCACTGTTTTGTTAATGAGGATTAAGCAAAAACAAAACAAGACATCTGCAAGCCAGTTCACAGTTGACCAACATCCCATTTGTTTCCTGTGCATCCCATCTGATCCTCATCTGACTAGAAGGCTCAAATGACTTACCTATGGCACACAGCCATGAGATAGCAAACTGAAATTTGAGCCTCGCTTTCTGGCCTCTAAGTCCAGTACTTTCTCTCCTAACTGACAAATAATAAATAAGGAGATGCTTTGAAATATAGAAAGTACTGTAGACACCAACAGTATTATATATTCTTGGCCCAATTTGATTAAAAACAACTCTACAGCCTTTTTTTTTGTCACACTTGGATCTTGACGATCCAATCAGAGGACAATGATCACAGAAATACGGATTGGATTTCTCTTCTTGATAAAAAGATTGCTCGTCATTTTTCAGCTTGTGTATCCTATTGAACGTACCTCAATGTGAAAAAGTCTACCTTTAAAATTGGGTGCCTATATAGCTACCTACTGGTGTGGTAATGGCTACACATATATTTTTCAGCATTTCAAATATATGCATTGCTTCAGCGTGAATTATGAAGTGAAATTCCATTTACTGTTTCTTATTTTTCCATTGGCACCCCCACATTCTTAAAGACAGGTTTCACTATGTAAAAGGTAGGAGATTTTCTGGGTGGGAAAGATGCCTGGTCCTCCCTAGGTGCCAAGAGCAGTAGTCATTGGTGGGGAGGGAAGGGAAAGTGCTCAGGGGCCTCTGTGGACGCAGTTTTCCAGGGCTAAGATAATTAATTGCCTAGAATACTTTTGAGAAATTACTCCTCCTTTTTGGGAGCTGTAGGAAAATTCAATAAATGGAATTTCATTGCTATGGATGAAGAAGTCAGACAAACTTTTACATTTCCAGTTGCTAGTTATTTTCAATTTCAAATGGCAATATTTTCAATCTATCAATACCCATTGATCACCAATTATATGCAAGAGTCTGTACCCCAATTTTTCATATCTATAATTAAATCCCACATAATGAGTTTCTATTTTGAAAGTTGAATGTATAACTTAAGGCTATAAGATCAGTTCAGAATCATCAGGTTTTAAAATTTCATACAAAAACAAAAAACGGGAAGAAACTTCTTAATTTCTTTAACATGATTTCTGAGATCATCATATTTAAAGCAACAACATAAGGATTCAAAGTATATCCCCCAACTATGATTTCAACCAATACAAGCGAAATCACAAGTGAAATCTACCACAGGATATTTGCTGCATTGAGAAAGTTCATTCTGGCTCAACCGTGGTGCGAATCGCCAGCCTCTCCACCCTAAATATCTCCCCGTAGCTCAAAAGGCACAGAAGAATAGCTGAAATTGTAATGGAACTGACCTATGCACACATTCTCATCGTCCAGTTGTGCAGAAGCATTTCTGAAGTAGCCCAGCCTGCATAACTCACAGTGCTGCCCTCTAGTGTTGTGTTTACAGCTCACGCAAATGACTGTATTTAGCAGATCGATATAACTGCATCGATTGGAGTGGCCGAAGCATTCACAATCTTGCAAGGAAGAACAGAAATGTATACAGAGTGTATACAGTAGCAGAGTAATAGCATACTACATGCTTGGGCAAAATGAGGGATGGAGAAAAGACGGTGGAATGGCATTACATGTATGTGATTCAACACAACACATGGTGGCAACAGGTGGTTGTGACTGGCATGGAAATAGCATCTGTTTCAAGCAGGATAGAAAGGTCGGACATTCGGAACAAGACTGAAGATTGTTAATTCTTGGCAGACAAGATGAACAGAAGCATTTGCAGGTGTACACCTTTTAAAATTTGGGAAGCCTCTGTTTCTAGTGATGAAAAAGTCTATTTTTATTTTTATTTTTTTGCAGATGGAGAATTTTAGTGTCTTTGCACCATTTCCCTTGTTTTCTCTTCATCTTTTCAGCCTTAAAAAAAGTGGGAGGGGGTTGTGTGAGCATTGAGAGTCTGAGTACCATCACCATGGCTCCTTTAGCTCTCTGACATCATGCCAAGACAGCAACTCAGTCGGGGTTTCATATACATCATGGCAAATTTAATAGGGTTCTAGACAACTAAACAATTCTTTATTTTTGTTTTCCCCCAATGCTAAGAGAAGATGGCTTTCTTAAGCCTTGCTTCAGACCAAATCTGTATGTATATGTGTGAAAGAATATTAAAAAAAGCAGGGAGATAATTTGTGTGAAAAAGTGCTCTTAAGATTTCCTCCTTTTCTCTTAAGTTTCAAGAATAGTTTGCTACAAAAGAAGAATTAGATAGCTACTGTGACCCCACCTTTCTTTTCCTTGTTTCTCTAAAATGTTAGAGGTGTCTCTGAGGCTTAGGAGTGATGGTGGTAATGACTAGACAGGGAGATGAAGAAGAGCATGAGAGTAGTTGGGGAAGGGTGGAGGGTGACTAGATTTCTTCTTTCTTGCATCTCATCTAGAGCAAGAAGTTGTAAATCCAATTCAACCTTTTTAAAATAAATGATAATGACAAAGTCTCTGTTGGTAGAAATAATTATCACAAAAGTGTGAGTGGTAACTAGGTAGGGTATCTGTTTTGTCTTCTTGGAATATGAGGGTAGGCCTAGTTGGACATTTATAAGGAAGGTCAACCAGGATACTGCAAATTTTGTTTAAAAATATTTCTTGCATCAATATCTATCTTGCTTTTATTTTATCCCATTAGAAAGCCAAGCACAGTCATTATTTGAACACATTCATTCTTTCATTCATTCACTCATTCAATAAATATTTTTATTGAGTTGGTCTACCTATGTGTCAGGAACTTGGCTAGGTGTTGAGTTACTATTTTGGCCTATATAAAATTTTTCAAATATTATATTTTGATGACTAGAATAAAAATGAGTAAGTGTTGTCAAGTAAATAATAATAAGAGGTGGCTAACTTTTAACCTTTTAAAAAAATTAATATGCTACCACTCATCAGAAAAGTTCATATTCATTTGTTAGAGAGCTAGTTACTACAATAGGAAGCTGAGAACAAGGTCCTGATGGAATGAAATCAAATCTGGATAGAAGCAGAGGAGGATACTGGAAATGGTGAAGAGTAGAAGATAACCAGAAACAGTGTCAGCAACTTTGGGACCCCAGTTGCTAAAAGAGAGGCGAGAAGAAAGGGGGGATCCTGAAGCCAAGCCACTTCCTTTATTTGAGGTGAGCTGTATCACCATGTGTACGTGCACAGGGAGAGAAGGATGAGTGTGAGGACAGGAAGAAGTCAGAGGGGAGGTGAATATGGAGGAGAGGGAGAGTACTGGGAGAAGGTGGCCTTGAGACTCCAATGTAGGAGACAGTGTAAGAAAATATCCATATAAATTTAGTAGTAAAGGCATGCCAAGTTAATAATAATACTACCACCAATAAGCATAGAGTTACAGATTACTAAATTAAAACCTCCTGTAAAACAACAAGCATTTCCCACCAATCCTCTGTACCGCTCTGAGTTATGCCTTGTTTATACTGGCATTACTGACTCCTGAGGAAGTCAGAAAGGCTTCTGGAGTCTTCTCTGTTGGAGGGTTTGAAATAAAGACAATCTTTCAGGACTAGAGCCTTTTGAGAGCAGTGGTCGAAGGAAGGAAACCCAATTCTCAAACCTAATTGCTTCCCAAAGACTTTTTGAGAACTGCCTGGAATTCCTGAGGAGGGGCAATAACAGCCCTGCCCCTGGGTCCCCTCCTCTGGAAGAGGTCTCTTATTGGCTGTCCTTCTTCAGGTTCCCTAACCCGGGTTGGTTCTTGGTACATCTAATTTAATTAATAGAGCTTTGTTCAAAAGCATCTTTTATGTGCAAAAATTCATCTAGGAGCTTTCTACAGTTACATAGAAGCTTGTTGCCTGGAAGCTTATTTAGTAAATAAGACAACATATGCTCAGATAACCAGAAAAAAATAGTATGTGCAGAGAAAAAACAGTGACACAAAGCAATCTAAGTAGAAGGAGAACTTGATTTAACATGAGGGGAATTAGAAAAAATGTCCTACAGGATGCGCACTCTGAATCTTCCTTAGGGCAGGTAGAGTTTATTAAAGCAAAACAAAATAGGAGGGAATGAGCATTTTAGGTGAAAGGAATAGAGTAAAGAGTGGGCAAAGGTATGAAGCTGGGGAAATGTAGAGAATAAGGCTAGTGACTTTTCATAGTATGGTTCCTTTGTGGGTACCTAAAGGATTCTGTACAGTCTGCCCAATGGCCAGAACTACATGCTTTAATCTACCTGACAAAGCTTTATCTGAGTAAGAAAACCAAATCTGTGAGATACCCAAGTTCAACAGTTTAAGACCCATTCCATGAATCTCTATAAATATGTTAAATGTGATATTATCACTACTATTATCAGAATTTAATGAATAGTACACATTTCTCTGGGGACATTAACTATTTATGGGTCTTGTTTAAAAACTAATTTATTAATTTTGAAAGGAAATGATAAATAATGGTATAAGAAACCATATTCAGCTAAACATACAATAGTATAAATTTATTTCAAATGATAATTGGATACTTTAAATGTTTTATAAGCATTAAAATGTTTTATAATGTAGAAAATGGATAATAATAACTTGATTCTTTTAAGACTTCCAGTACTCTTCTGAGACTTTGATAAAGCTGTCATCTCTGGCCATAATATATTTGAGCATATAAAATAAGAAACAGATCTTTGAAAATGATTTGAAAAACATGAGAGTATTATATAAATGCAAAGTATTTCAAATATGACTCTTAAACTGCTATATTATTTTTTGGAGTTCTGTTAATTTCCTACTTTTTAATACCTGGTCTTTCCACACAGGCACAGAACCTATTAAGATACAGCTTGAGCTGCATTATCCTACTAAGTTTCTGAAGGGATGATATTAATAGTTTAATAATTATTTGATTCTTCAAATCACTGACCTCCCATGACCTCCCATTTCTTCTTACATAGTATCCATAGTCCAATCCTTATAATCACTTCCTTTTATATACTCCCTTGGCCTTCCACCCTCCAATTATAAGGAAATCTTGATCCCAGTTAAAAGTTGATGCTGGTTAAATTCAGCTCTCCAGGAAGTCCTAGCCGGAGCTATCAGGCAAGAGAAAGAAATAAAAGGCATTCAAATTGGAAAAGAGGAAATTAAATTATCTCTGTTTGCTGGCAACATGATCATATGCCTAGAAAAGCCTAAAGATCCTGTAGGAGAATCCCAGACTGATTGCCGACTTCAGCAAACCCTCAGGATACAAAATCAATGCACAAAAATCAGTAGCATTTCTATACACCAATAACATTCAAGCTGCAAAGCAAATTAAGAACTCAATCCCATTTACATATCCCCCAAAATAAAATAAAATACCTAGGAATACAGCTAACAGAAGAGGTGAAAGATCTCTACAAGGAGAACTATAAAACACTGATGGGAGAAATTGCAGACAACACAAATAAATGAAAAAATTTCCCATGCTCATGGGTTGAAAGAATTAATATTGTTAAAATCACCCATTACTCAAAGCAATCTAAAATTCAATGCAATTCCTATCAAATTTCCAATGTCATTTTTCACAGAATCAGAAAAACCAATCCTGAAGTTCACATGGAACCCCACCCCCCCAAAAAAGCCCAAATAGCCAAAGCCAAAGCATTTCTAAGCAAAAGGAACAAATCCAGAGGCATCACATTGCCTGACTTCAAATTATACTACAAAGCTATAGTAACTAAAATAGCATGGTACTGGTACAAAAATAGACACATAGATCAATGGAAGAGAATGGAGAACCCAACAATAAAGCCACATACCCTACAACCTCTGACCTTCCATAAAGTAGACAAAACTAAACAATGGGGAAAAACACCCTATTCAATAAACAGTGCTGAGAAAACTGGCTCGCAATATGCAGAAGAATGAAACTGAACCTCTATCTCACCCTATACAAATATTAACTCAAGATGGATTAAGGACCTACATATAAGACCTGAAACCATAGAAATCCTGGAAGAAAATCTGGGAAAAACTCTTGCACATTAGCCTAGGCAAAGAATTTATAATGAAGACCCAAAAAACAAATACAACAAAAACAAAAATAAAAAAATGGGACTTAAACTAAAAAGCTTCTGCACAGCAAAATAAATAATCAACAGAATAAACAGACAACCTACAGAATGGGAGAAGTATTTAGAAATTATGCCTCTAAAGACTAATGTTTAAAATCTACAAGGAACTCAAATAACTCAACAAGAATAAAACAAACAACCCCATTAAAAACTGGGAAAGGCATGAACAGACATTTTTCAAAAGAAGACATACAAGTAGCCAACAAACACATTAAAATATTCTCAGTATCACTAATCAACAGAGAAATGTAAATTAAAATCACACTAACGTGCCATCTTACACCAGTCAAAATGACTCTAATTAAAAAGTGAAAAAGCAAGAAATGTTGGCATGGATGTAGAGAAAAAGGAATACTCATACACTGTTGGTGGGAATGTAAATAAGATCAGCCTCCATGGAAAACAATATGGAGATATCTCAAAGAACTAAAAATAGAACTGCCATTTGACCCAGCAATTCTACTACTGGGTATCTACCCAAAGGAACATAAATCATTATATAAAAAAGACAACTACAGTAATATGTTTATTGCAACACTATGTATGATAGCGAAGTCATGAAACCACCCTAAGTGTCCACCAATGGTTGGACACTTTTAAATAAAGAAAATGTGCATATACACCATGAAATACTATGCAGACATAAGAAAGAATTAAATCATGTCATTTGCAGCAACATGGATGGAGCTGCAGGCCATTATCCTAAGTGAACTAAGAGAGAAGCAGAAAATCAAATATTCCATGTTCTTATGTATAAGTGGGGGTTAAATAAAGGGTACATATGGACATAAAGATGGAAAAAATAGACTGTGAGCACTCTAAAATGGGGGATATTTGAGGGTTGTAAAATTACCTACTGGGTACAATATCCAATATTTAGGTGATAAGTATACTAGAAGCCCAATCCCCGGCCGTTATGCATGTAATATCCATGAAACACACAAGCACATGTACCCCCTGAATCTAATTTTTTTTGAATTCAACTTTTCATCTCTTCATGCTCATATCCCAGTAGCTAAATGTGGCTAGTTTTTCTCCAACCATTTAGAAACAAGTATCATTTGAAGTTCATGACCATAAACCTCAATGGGGTCCCCAGATCTGCCTGGTAATCCTTCCTGAAGCAGGGGGCTTCTGGGCCACCATATTCTCCTGATTCTCCTTCTTCCCTACCCATCATTGCTTTTTTCTCTCTTTTGCTTCTTGTCCTCATCTCCTCAAATGTCTCAAGGTTTAATCCTTGGACCTCTTTGTTCTCTATATTCACTCCAGATGATTTTTACCCAACCCCATGGTCTATATGCGGGCCATTCCAAAATAGTTATTTCCAGGGTGGACTGACTCCCCAGTTAACTAGTGAGACTCCCTTCAGAGTCATCCATCGTGTGCCACTGCCTTCCTAGAATTTCCACTTGGACGTTTTATAAACATTTCAACTTTAACTTGCTCAAAGCTGAGCTCTTGGGTTGCCTTCCTAAACTTGCTACTCACCCAGGCTGCCCTGTCGCAGTAAATGACTACTCCATTCCTCCAACTGCTTAGCTTCCACCTCTCACCATCTCTACCACCTTTTCCTCAGAAGCATCATCAGCCCTTACTTGGATTACTGCCATCGTCCCCAAACTGTTCTTCTGGCCTCAACCCTTGTGATAATGTCATCTCCACACAGCAGACAGAGTGACTCTTTCAAAACTTTAGTGAGGTCATGACATTCCTCTGCTCATCATCCTAATGGCTTCACATCTTATTCAGAATAAAAGAGGAGTTCATTCATTCTCTAGTGACCTGGCCCCTGTCCTCCCTGGGGGCTCATTGCTAGCTCTCTCCTCCTAATTCATGGCACAGTGCCTCCATGTTGCTCTTCAAACACACCAAGCACTTCCCAGGGCCTTTGCACTTGCTGGTCTGGAATACCCCCAGACATCTCCATTATTTGTTTCCCCACTTCTTTTTAAAATATCTTCTCAAAGAAAATTCTCTGACCATTTAATCTGAGATAATAGCCCCCACCCACATTCCCTAATCCCTCAATTTCCTAATCTTGTTTATATTTTTTCATAGAATTTATAATATTCAAAAAGTATTATGCAAAAATAATTTCTCTGCCTCTAGTTGAATGTAAATATTCAAGGGCAGACTGTGTCTGTTTTGTGCACAATTATAACTACAGAACTTAAGATATTGCCTGGCATACACTAAGCACTGAAAAAAATATTGTCAAATGAATGAATGAATGATGATCCTGAGACCCCTTCCTTTGGGGAACAGAGGAAGATACAGAGAAAAGTTATGTTTAATTCATTCCTTCATCATTTGAATTCCTGAAGAGAATCTGGCTATGTCCTATATATTAAGGAGTTTAGAAAAACAATAGCCACAGAACAAGCTACCGCTAAGTTAATGATTATTTTAGCTGAGAGTTCACTACATGTCTATTAACAGATAAGCTTAGGCAGAGAAAAAGCAGGTTTCTGAAAATTGCTGTGGTTTTATGTAGTTTTTAATGTCAAATTGCATTTCAGACAACTTTTGTTACTGTTGTATAAGCAAAGCTAAAGGGGGTCTTTAGCTGTATGTATACACAATGTGGCATGGCAACCACTGGCAACACGTATTTATTGAGAACTACCCTGTACCACGTACAACCATCATGTACCGGAAGACAAAGGGAATGAGGTCCAGGCCTTCAGTCTAGTGTGGGATTTCTCAACCTTGGTACGATTCCCATTTTGGGCCAAACAACTTTGTTGTATGGGGCTGTCCTGTGTATTGTAGGCTTTTCTGATGCATCCCTGGGCCCTCTACGGATTAGATGACTAGATGCGGTAGCAACCCCCAAACTGTGAAAAACAAAAATTTCTCCAGACATTGCCAAATGTCCCCTGGGGGGCAAAATCCACCCACATCCCCATTGAGTACTATTGTTCTAGTGGGAAGATAGAAAAAATACTATATATGTGTAATATATATGATATATTGAAACATAGAAGGCAGTTGTGATAAAGTACTTAGTACCTAGACAGTTAAGAGCAATGAAGGCTAGAGGTGTTTTACAAGGGGAAGGGTTCAAAGTTGACTTTCTAGATAAGGAAAGGACCGAGTCTCCTCTAAGGTTTAAAAGGTTCCTTTTGACCGACGCTGGCTAGGGAAGACCTGGGCAGATAAGATTTCCAGGAAATCAAGAGGTTGGACACAGAGAATGAAAGAAAAAGAATGTTACTAAGAGGAGGGGATTCAATTTCTCTTTTGCATCCTCGTTCTTACTGTTCCCCATGTTGCCTATAATTACATTAGTAAATTGTCTCTGTAAATATAACATAAAATACAATGAATGTGGCACAATTAGAACAGGTAGATTTTTTTTTTTTTTGGCCAAATGAGGAAAGCTAATTCAAATCCAGAGCTGATTAAAATTCACTTTAGACATTCAAAAAGAAAGAATTTGAGAAAAAGACCTCAAAGGTGAAGGAATTGGAACTCTAAAAAGAATTTTCCCTTCACTGCATTAAATGGAGTGATTCTGGGAATTAAGAGCCTCTAGCATTTTCTTTGTCTTTTCCCCACTCACCACCCTGTCTTGCATCCTTACATAGCTGTTGAAGCTCTTCCACACATATCATTTGACGATGATGTGAATTTGTCTCTGGTAAGTCTACCTCATTGGGTAGCTTCTCCCTGCCCCCAGGAATGTGTCTGGACCTCACTGGTGCTGTGTCCTCAAGAAACTAGAGATGCAAGTTCAAATTCCAGGTTCAGAGGCCTCTTGTATATCCAGCACGCTTGACACGACAGAAAAGAGATGAACTTTGTATGTGCTTTTTCCTTCCTTTCTCCTTCACCTCCTTTGTCTCTTTCCATATGGCATCCCTATGGTGGCTTCAGTGACTGCCTATATGACACACCACATACCCAAATTGATGTGTTACCCTCTGAGCCTGCATCTGTTCTTCTCATACAGGACTTATTTCCCAAAATTTCAAACCTAATTGGGTTCCCCTCAACCCAAATTGGCATCTTCTATGTTCCATGGTTAAAAGCACATTTGAGAAAATTTTGACATATGGTTTAAATACTCTTGGTTTCCCTTTTCCCATTTCCTGACCAGCTTCCACTTTTTCTCTATATGCCACGGAAGGACAAATTCAACATTGATTAAAATCTAGGAAATGACTAAATTCAATAAGGAATAGGAAAACATTATGGTCATTTTCACCAAATGGGTCAAACTAAGTTCAGATTTTATTAATACATGTATTTCTTTGTAAGAGGTGTTTTATGAAAAAACAAAAAACAAAACCAAAACGTGACATATGCCCAACAGTCAAGGGTGGAAAACAAGCACACCTGTTACACAGGACATTTAAAGAAAAAATGGTGAAATAAAAACAGAAGTCTTCACGTTTCCTGAAAAATCTTCATTCTGTGAATGACAGATGCTAGCTGGAATGGGCCATTCATGAGTCACAGATGAGATGCTGCTCACTTTCATTTAAAGAAAGTAATATAACTATTATTTTTGGATCCTAAGCAACACTTAATCCAGTGCAGATCTTCACTTGTGTTTTTCAAAGTTATTCAAAACAATTTTTTGGAAGCATAAATTCCAAGGTGTTTCATTTGTCACAAAGTGAAATGGGCACCATACATGGAACCTGCCATTCTGGTCTCATGAAAAGCATCCTTGAAACTCACTATAAGTGGGTTTCCTTATTTTCAATGCAAGTGAGTATCCATGATAGTGCTCTAACATTCATGTTCTAAACAGGAACCTCAACCATTATAATTCTTATTCACACATGAATCTTTCAGAAAACAAATGGAGCATTTTTAATTGCAGTCAAGTTTCTGAGTGAAGCATTTTTTTTTTCTTACAGATGATTCTCAGTACTATTCGATGCATTGATTGATATCAGTCAACATGCCTCACCAATAAGCTGATGGGTACACTTCACAGATATTCCAGATTCATACAGTGCAATGTTTCACAACACATAACACCATGAAATCACTGTATGAATCCAAGAATTCCTACCTCTCTTGTGGTTTGCAACTTGAACAGAAGAAACTGTTGACAAAGCTAATTTGGGAGCAACTGGATAGGTTTAAAAGAATGAACAGTAAATTAGAAACAATAGTGAAACGTTCAAACTGTAATAACTTATCACCAACCCACTTGAAAAGTAGCCCTAAATTAAGAGACTATTTGTATCTGTTGTTTCTGGGAGTTTGTTTCAGTCACAAAGTAAGGCTTGTATTTGGCTGGAAATGGTTCAACATTGTCAGTAATACAGTTTAGAAGTTTTCTTTTCAGAGGGAAAAATCATTACCATTTAAATCAAGAATCCAGTGAAGCAAGGATTGTTCCCATAACAATATGGATAGTAGGATCCCCTACTGTCAATCTTTTAAAATAGGAGTTGTGTTGTCAGTTGGCATTATCATTGCCTGGGTTCACCATGACATTCTGTGTCATGATAAACTATTCGACATATACACCATTTAGACTATTTTTGTTGAACTAATTAGGCATCCTAGAACATAGTCAGTCCCAATAGTCAGCCATTCAGCAGCATTTGGGCCTATCTCAGAGTCACCTTGAACAAGTATACCTTTAAAAGTTGTAGTCTTCTCAGCATTTATTACCTTTTTGATGATATCAGCTTGTTAATGGCAGGGGATTTCTCTCTATGTTTGCCTGCCATTTCTTTTCCAATTATTCATGAAGAGTTGCTTGTGAAAATAGCCAAAACAGAATAGAGCCTGATGTTCTTTGCAGATGCTGACAAGATAAATTATAGCTGCATAGAACTGGGCTCTGCTACAAAGTGTACCTTTCGCTAAAATTTCAAAATTTAAGCACTTTGCTCAACTATGCTGCTTCTCAATAGATTCATTTGAACTCGTTATCCACATTCTAAGGAGGTGCAACTGGTATTACATAATGATACTTCTGAAAGTGTTTTGTCCTGTGACTCTCACAGACAACACAGCAAAATAATTAAATGGGCCTATTTCAGGTTTTAGACAATGCATAATCTTGTTCAGCTCAAAACTCACTGTGGAGAAGTGTTGTCTTAGAGCCTGTGTTGTATAATTTGTGAACTATGAAATTCAATAGGAAATACTCAGTGACATTTCACTGAAGATGCTGTCATTGAACTTGCCAAGGAATAAAGCCACTAAACCTCTTCTGAATCCTCCTAGAATTATACTAATAGGGGCAAGCTTGATCTGTATTTCTTCTTTCATATATGTATGCAGAAACTTGAAAAAATTCATTTGGAGCAGATGATTAAGATAATTCTATTTGCTAGTAATATATGTATCTAGGACAGTCTAGATTTCATCACTCTGATCAAGGACTGAAAATGCAGCCCTTCCAATTTGACTTCTCAACAAATTGCTAATATATTTTGTTTTGCTTAGCAGCTATTTCCTGGTTCCTCCTTTTGCTCATTTCCTTTTCCATCTGTATTCATTAGAGTTTAAAAGGAACATCCTGTATATAACTAAGGAAGGTGGAAGCCAAAGATGTGCCTTTTTTTTTTTGAAGAAGGAAGAAGGCAAAATAATACAATATTATATTAAAATAAATTCCTATTTATACATGACTATATATACCTATAGGCTAGATGTCAATATGAATTTAACATTACACTGCAGCTTATGAAGTTTACTGCTCAGGCTTTAAAAGTTCTCTTTCTTCCTGCGTAATCACATTTCTATCAGTGTTATTTTCTTTTTTCTTTTTTTTTTTCTTTTTCTTCTTTGACATTAGGAGTCAGAAAATAATTACTGCTCTAAGGACAGAAAGAGAACAGATTGCTCTAAATGCTGGAACACATGAATGTTAATTGATAAAGAAGATAAAAGGAAAAGTTCCAACAAGGAAAATTTACTGTGATGTGAAAGACAGAGAGAGAGAGAGAGAGAGAGAGGAGGGAGGAGGTGGGGGGAGAGGGAGAGACAGGGAGTGAGAAAGAGTGTGTGAGAGAGGCTAAAGGGAGGGAGGAAGAGAGGAAAAAGGAGGAAGGGAAAGAGACAGATTGCTCCAAATTTTTGCAAGTCAATATGGAGCAATAGTCAGAGAAAATACATCTGTTAGGTGTCACAATACTACCTCTATGTATTTTCCCAGACCCTCAGTACAACTGAGGTACCGGTTGGTTGACTTAAAAATAAGAGGAAGACATCGAAAGGATAACTGTGCCACTCACACATTTTAAAGTTTTGTTTGTCCTCCACAATGTGGTGGTAACAGAAGTCTAGACTTCTCTTGGGACTGACTGACCTTCAATGTAATCTGGTAAAGGGCTTTTTAACTTCCATGCCATCTAATTTTCCCCTTCATCTTTCACTCTAGTATTTTTGGGATACTCTTCATATTAGAAAAAAAGATTGAATTATGATTTTTTCAAAGACATAGCATTCATGATAATGCTCTTATTTTGTGCTAAAAATGGCATATAGGATTTTCCCCCAAACATGTGGGATTTTATGTCAGTAGGAATTTTACATGCTCCTACCTTGTTTTGGGTTAGAAACCTCAAGGGAAGAAATATTCGGCCATATCCTATTAAACTTTGGAGGATCTGCATGCATCAGGAAAAATCAGGGTACGGTTATTTTCAGCTATAATGTCATTTGGTCTAAACAGAAAATTATATGGATAAAGACACAAACCACACATCTGCTCTTTAACTTGGCTGTGATGCACTTAAACAAAACATGACTCCCACATCAAACAAGAGCAAGCAATTGATGATTCCCAAAACATTGAATGGACATTAAATATATAGCTACTTCCCTACCAAAGCTACACATTTACTTTTAAAATAAGGTAGAGTGTTCTTACATACACACAAAAATACAAATAAGGACTTCAGCAATCCAAACTATTATGTAAAGCTGGTGCCTGAAACTAGAAGATAACACTAAAGAAATAATTTCTCACTTGAAGATTCCATTCTCCTCAATTTATATTTACAGATATGAACTTGTTGCATTCGTCTTTCGTGATAGATTCTTCGGGGCATGTTTTAAGTGTGAGCCATTATCTCTGAAAAGGAGTGGATATATTTCCTATTTTTGTATGTGTAGTTTCTCAGAAAAGGAAAGAGGGATAACTGGTGATTTTGGCTTATGGAGAAAGGTCCAAGATGCTTTCAGTTGTATCTAAGGTTCGTATGTATGGGTGTGTATATGTTTTCATGATGCCTTTACCTCAAAATATGTTTCTAGATTTATTGGTTCCAATGCAGAAATAAATAAAAGCATTAATTAATTTAAGAATTGGTATTATTTATGTCTCGGTATTATTTGTGTCTTCCAGTTATGGAAGGCAGAACAGCCAGGCTAGGATTTAATATTTTTAAACTATTTTTGTGAAGGTGCATAGGGCATGACTACTAAAGGAGCTATTTTATGACGAAAATCCTACCATCTATTGAGTCCAGTCTCAGAACCACATCTCTTGTGTTGTCCTTTGTTACCACCTAGGTCCATAAGGATGGCTCTTGGCTCTAAATTTCTGTAACCTGTTATTTTCAGTGCTCCTGTTTTCTCACTGATATGTGGACAGGCTTGAGTTTTAATATTGCCAGTTAAAGTTTTATAGGTCGATTTCTCATCTCTCTAATTGGATTGGATCTCTTTGAAGAAGGGCAAAGCCTTGCAGAGGGCTTCAGTAAATATCTGATAATTGAGAAATAGATATCAAGTGGCTATGCTACTGTAAACAGGTATTATCATGTTGTTTCCTCCATAATTAGATTATAGTGCATTCTTCCAAGACAAGAGACTTGCACTATAACTTTGCTTTTTTAAGTATTTGTTAGAAAAGCTGATCTGATAGAGCCAACAGAACTGTTGCTCTGTTTCGCTCTGTTCTCATACATATATCCACAAAGGCAAAGGCAATCTTGATGATATCTATGAAAATTTATGAATGAAGAAAGAATGTAATAATTTTCCACATCTGTACACAGGTGTTCTTAAATAAATAAATATTTGGTAACATGCAGGCAAAATACGTAAGTCAATTGACTGAATGTTGCTTTTCACTTGAGCATTTTGATGATGGGTAGACATTGAATGGTAGATATTGAATTAATAGGACAAGCCTACTTGATCTGTGATGATCAGCTTTGAAAAACTATAAATTTGTGTTTTGAGGAAATTAATATTGTCTGTATTCCCAGAAATTGTTTTATTTCATAAGCTTTCAACGTATTGGTGTGGTTTTACATAAAAATGTATTTGTATTATTAGTATCAGATTAAGACAATCTTAGTTTGGTGAACTAGCTCTCTCCATCTTCTTCTGTACAGAGACAAACATAGGTCATAAGTGAGGGTGATGTTTGCAAGCTTAATGTTAAGTAGCGACTTGTTTATCTTGATGAAATGCAAGTACTGGTATGATTTATTATTTTGTTATTGAGCTTTGCCAAGAAATTTAAGTAAAGATAATAATTTTATATTAAATCAATTTTAGAAATGAGTTCTGAAAAATAACACTATAAATTAAACTTTATTTCATATACTAATATTTTAAATATTTGTCTGTGCCTGTATTTTAGTATAACTCCTTTCTTAGTGTTTTATAATTTTTTTTCCCCCAGGATGCTGAGGTTCCAGTTTATGGATCTTCTTATATGTTTTTAAGAAATTAATGTAGGCCATTCTACTTTCAAATTGCTGAGACTTCTCGACCTGTAGGGACTTATCAAGATAGACACCTCACTTACAATCTGTTCCTACTGAGAATATAACTGTCTTCTGTATTGTGTACCTAAAATATTTTCTTGGGCTGGGGAAGCCTTTGTGTTTGCCTGGGAATATAATTCGACTTTTATTTTTTTCAAATAATTTTCATTATGTAGAATGCCTAACCTCCTTAAACTACTAAAACTCAGAACCACCAGCAGCCATCATATGAAAATCCTGACCAAATCCATACATATCTTCAGTGGGACAAAATTTTATGTGCTCTGCATTTTCCTTGGGAGGAAAAATGTTATCCTGTAAAAATGGATATTGAAATTTGTGGCCTCTAAACTCCTATAGTGTGTTACTGACTGCACATATACATTTAACATTTGGCCATCACGAGACTTTTTAAGTTAATATCTCATCTTAATTTTTTAAATGTATTTTGTTTTATAATTGCAAGGCCAAGTAAGAAAACAACTTAAAATTAGCCAATTACTGTCTGAGTAATTTTACTTTTTATTCTAATACCTTATAGCATGTAGTAAATGCTCAACAAATATTACTAACATTTAATTCCCAGAAGTAAATTAAGCATATTAGAGGCTACTTTAACAGCATGTCTGAGAGCAATTCTATCTTATCACATCCAATTCCAATGAAAGTTTTTGTAGAACATGAAGATTCTGAGAATTCTTAGTGAGAAAAATTCTTAGCAATGGAAACAAATTATAATACGTCAACAATATTTGTATTGCTTTTTTGTATGAACTGTTGTAGAATGTATTAATTTCATTTTTTTTCCCACAAATCTACTAGGGAAAATCTTTGGGTCAATATGAATGTCTCAGAGTGGTGTTTTGTTACAAGGCAAAGGGCACTGGGATTCAGAAGATGAGAGGTCTGATCCCTGTTTCGCCACTGAGGAGCTATCTGGCTGTTAATTTTTCCGGATTTTACTTTCCTTACCTGTAAAACAGGAATGCCAGATAAGAGATTTCTAAGGTTTCTCTCAGCTGACAATTTTCATCACTCCAGTGGTTTTCTCATGGCCTAGCAGCATCATAGTAAAGTTTATGGAAGGGTGATGCCTTTATGTATGAGGCATATGCCATCTGGAGAATCTAGTGGATTAAGAATTCCTTGTGCGATGAGGAAATTATCCCTACATGCCTTGACTATGGACCTTTTAACTGTTGGTTAAACCCAAACTGAATTGAGAAATTATTATAAGGGTGAGGGGAAGGATCACGATATGCTTGTAAATGACAAATCATTCAAGAATAGCTTTTTATGGAAACCACTTCTTCTTAAGGATCCTGGTTCCATACCTTTGGGAAAATTGACTGAATTTGTCTTGAGGATCTGCCTGATCAGGCTCCAAAGACTATATCTACATATGTAGTATGGAGACCAAAATCACTTATTCCACAACTGCCTCCTTTAAAAAATAAAATATCTGAAATGCCTTTCAGTTGCTATTATTAGTCTGAATTTTCAGATTGTATCTGTGGGAAGCCTAGAAAATAATCTATTTAGGATAAATTTATTTAAGATATGGTGCATGTAAATAGAGCTCAGGCTGGGTTAAAAGTCCAGTTCCACAACTTGTACAATTCCTTAACTTCTTTGTGCCTAGCTTTTCTCATCTGCAAAATGGAATAGATAATGACGCTCTCTGCTACTCATTGTTGTCAAGACAGAAAGAGTTAATATTTGCTTGGCATCGTAGTGAGCATTCCGTAAATGTTAGCTCATTCTATGTGTGGTTGCTATTGTAAATAAAAACCAGATTGCTGTACTATAAACAGTTTCTGACTCGAAGTAGGAAAATAATGTCTTCCCCTATTTTTTGCAGTATTGTTCTTAAACCAATTGATCTGATAAGTTAAAAAGACCTCTTAAGATATAGCTTACTTTAGAGAATAATCCAATTCTAGGGCCTCTATCAATTACTATTATTCAGAAAGCAATACAAATTATTTTGTAATACTGTGGACAATGTTTGATTTTTAACCTCTAATCTGAAAATGGTAATTCCTAAATTTCTTTTGGTTTAGAACCACATCAGCTTAGAATATGAATCAAATAGGTAGTTTCTCCAATTTTTTTTAAGAACCCACCCCCAAACTGTTTACATGACAATTTAGTGGTCGCACTTGAAATCAATTTTCATGAATGAGAAAAATTGAGATTTTGGCTGTAAAAATTAGACTCTGGAAGGAAATATTTTCCTCTTCTGCACCCAAGGAAAGCTCACTGCATTGTAAGTTGAAGAAAACTATGATAGAATTGCTAAACCTGACTGTCTAGTGCTGACGTCCCAGTGAGTCAAGCTGCAAAGCAAGCTTGAAACAGAAAACTAAAGACAGTTTATTTATATCAAGAAAGCTTTAGAGGTAGAGTTGCTTTAGAGTATTAAGTTGTCTTCTACCACACATGGCATCTACTGAGCAGCTTTCAAGTCACTTTGTGGATGGCCTTTCAGAACATTGTAAAATGTAACTTTCCCATCAAGGAGAAAGTTTTCTGATTTTTTTCTAGTATTGTCTACCATGTAATATCTCATATTTTAGTTTAATTTATATAAATGAGAAGGTTAATTCTAATGTCATGGTAGAATGAAAAAAGTCCTAGTTTGGAAATTGGACATTGAGCTGGAATTCTGGCTCTGTCATTATTTAGATGCTTTAGGGAATTCATTTAAGACTTGGCTGCCTGGTCTGAAAATGGTGAGGTGGATGAGTTGCTTTTTTATTAAGTTTCCTAACAACACTAATGCTTACATAATTTTTGGTTCTAAAATATGGCAACCTGTGAGAAATAGGGTACCACCATGATATGATATGCCACTGCTGAAAGGATGTTAGTGAACCTTCCTTAAATATTCTTCTTCCCTGGCATATGAGGAAAATATCTGGTGGAGATAAAATTACAAGGTCCCTTTGGGTTTATACAGTCACTGCTGTCATTCCTCAGGAAATCTGGAAATAGCATTTTTTTATTTGAAAAAAATTTTTAAGCACACACCGCATTTGGGATGGAAATAGCATTATTGATGCCCAGAAAGAAATCCACAGGACCATCCTGGCTAATATGGTGAGACCCTGTCTCTACTAAAAATCCAAAAACAAAATTAGCCGTGCATGGTGGCAGGAGCTTGTAGTCCCAGCTATTCAGGAGGCTGAGGTGGGAGAATGGTGTGAACCCAGGAGGTGGAGCTTGCAGTAAGCTGAGATTGTGTCACTGCACTCCAGCCTGGGTGACAGAGTGAGACTCCATCTCAGGAAAAAATAAAAAAATAAAAAAAAAAAAAATGAACAAAGCAAAACAAAACAAAACCAAAAAAACAGAAAAGAAAAGAAATCCACAGGAAACTCTAAAGTTCTACAGGAGAAATCCCCAGAGCCTTGGAGGTAATCTTACCATCTTTGCAGCAACGACCTACTATCAGAAACACACCATCATTAAACAGATGGGGAAAACAGAGTTTAGTGTGATATTGGTAGAGTTCTCCTTGAGATGGCATATCGAATTTTATTTTGTTATAAGCAACTATCTTGATGAAGAAAAATTTTTGGTTTACTGTCACAGAGTAGGCATAAGCATGCTTCACAATTTGCATAGCTAATTTCACGAACTGTTTCATGTTCCATAAAGTATCTGACATCTATACATTTTCCCTCTTCCTCAATATATCGAGGATGTTTGGTGGTAGAGGAATAGTATATTTTGAAAGGGGGAGATCACAGTCCTCCATCCCTGTCCTCAGACACCATGCTTGTAAGTTCTCCAGCTGACAACACAATAAGGAATCCAGAAATGAACCCTGATTTTTCTCCAGGACTCTACAGTTCCCTGCATAGAATGGCTCAATTAGGGATCAACAGGTCTTCTAAGGCACAGTGTAATGGATTGGAAAAAGTCTAGGGTAGGAGTCAATTAATCTAGAATTTTTCTTTTCTAATCTCTTCCACTTGGTATAATGTTATGAGTGTAGCCTTTGCAGCCAGATAGGCATTCCTGGTTGTACTGCACTGGGCAAGTTATGTGGCCACTCTAAACCTCAGATTCACCATTTGTAAAATAGAATTCTGTAGACATGTGGGAATACCTCCCTACAATTACTTTTCCTAGGCAGTGGCGTGGTTAGTTGGACAGCTCTCCATTGATAGTCCAAGAAGACTTCAGTTAATACTCACATCCTTGAAGTAACTGGCACAGTACAGGAATTCATAGTTAACACGACTAAAGTTTCATCAAATGAAACCTTTTGGAGATCTTGGCAAGTTTTTGCTTAAGCTAGGAATTTCCTGACCCCACAGAGATAACTGGCAAAGGCAGAGATATCAGCTCACACTTAAAAAAAAAAAAAGAAGTGGCTTGACATTGTAAAGTCACCTGGGAAAATGCTAATACATGATAAAGTTAATTTGCTCAAGGTGGGCAATTGTTGTCAATAAAGATTGGTAAACTTATTGGATTTTAAAAAAACATTTAAGTAGGAGATTATTTCAGCTTCTCCATTGGAATATTCGATTTGTTCTTCAGGATTAAAGAGGCAGCTATGTCCTAATGTTCATTCAATTTTAGGACAACCACAAGATTTCATGAATGTGAAATGCTAGTTACACAAATATGAAATGGTTCTGTGATGAGGATACTGGGTACATGATAGTCCCAAAGGCGTTTCATCTGGGACCTTAGCTTTCCTTCTAGAACATCAGCAAACAGTTCAAAATTAATGTAGCACACCATGCAATTTGCCTATTGTTACACTAGCCTGATAATTTTTTCCTCATTACATAAAACCTAATTAGTTAAAGGGCTGTTCAAATGAAACTTTTATTTGGGGGATTTAGAAGTATTAAAGCAAAGGGGAAAGAAAACCCAAACAAACACTGCAGCTCTCTGTATAACATGAATGCTATTATTAATAACTCTTGGGTGGGAAAATGATTAACCTTGTTATTTTCTTCACTATCCAGGTTTCTACAATAAATCAGGACTGCACAAAAATATTTGGATGCTGTATGGAAAACAACTTTTACAAGGTCTCCAACTGGCATAAAATGTTTTCAAGTATGAAAACATCTCTGGGCTTCCTCAACAGGCTGATAGATCCCTGCAGGTAGCACTTCCCTTGTTTAATGGTCTTGCCAATTAAATCAAATTAGAGATGAATTTTTTAACTCTGTGATGAAGACACTGCTTATTATAAGATAAAACAGGACAATTAGCTATTTCCCTTAAGTGAACTGTTGTTTTAAATTGAATAAGTTAGGGGTGGGGGACAGGACAGGAATAGCCAAACACCTTCCTCAGTATTCTATGCTTCATATAACATCATGTCAGTCATTTGAAAGTAATTTAAGGAAATAATCTAGAGTCAGGTTCACAAAATGTTTACATCTCTCTTTTCTTTTGTTTGTATTATTTAAAAAATTCCATTTATTTCAAAACTCCAAGAGTTCGAAATGGTCTTCCTTGATGTGATCTTTGTTTTGTGGATAGTTTAACTTCAACCTCTGACTCATCTGTCATTCGCTTTTGTAAGATGTGATAATCACCCACACAAATGTATTTGCATATTAGGCCAATTCTTGCTGGTCTAATTATGCTCTTTATAATATAATGTTTAACATAATTTGTGTAATCATTTGGTTTTCAGGACCAAAGATCAGATGATATATATATTAGAAGGTAATGATCAGTTTATCACTTGAACAAAAACACCCACACCAAGCCAACTATTACTTTGGATTATCAGCAGCAACAAATATTCACTTGGATAAAATCATGAATTTTACTTATAAGTGCATAATACGCTTCATTAAAAAATGCAATCTGAAGGAATTCCCACCACATCAGGTAAAGTGAAAACATAGATCATAAGGCTCAAAGGCTACAGATTTATTTTGGGATTCATTAATTGCTGACAATATCACCAGCATTTTTTCAGCCATGGCCAAAGCAGATCAGAATGACTGAGTTCTAAGTCAAGTATCCTTAGGATTATTGGGAAACCTACTGGTTAACAGATAGACAACAGCAGGTACGAATGACCTTAATGGGAAATTTGTTTCAAAAACATTTTTAGCAGATGATTGGAAAGGATGACCACTCTGTCCATGCATTTGAACCTTAATACAGGCACTGGCATTTTGAGATCTATACTGAAATTTATTAGGGCTCCAAAACCTTTAATCACTGTGTATACAGAATACGTATGTAAACTGATGGTTATATACATCAATAATCTACATCGATAATATACATCATTTATTTTCCTTGAGCTATGCTGTGATAATCGGGGTCTCATGGGTGTTACATCTGTTATAATGGTATCTTTCTATATAGTTAGTGGAATTATAGTCATTGATTCCTTCTTTGGGGTAATGCAAAAAGCACTGACAAACACCCATAACTTAGCTAAATATCCAAACAGCTTCCTTTTCTCTGGCTTGCACCTTGAAAACCCCATTCCCGTGCCCTCTGGAACAGGCAGTGTCGTCTACGTGTGAATTCTTGCCCTTTGGAGAGGAAAGGAATCCACGAGTGCACACAACAAGCACCTTATAAGCCCACAAAGAAGGAACTTTCGAATGCCATTAAAGCAGCCTAGAAGATACAATCACGTTTGATGGTTTTACTTTAACTCTCTTTACCTTAAAAGCCAGGCAACAGGTAAGCTAGTCATGTGGGAGGTTGAGTGACCTCTGGGAGCTCTTACATCCTGCTTGCTGGAAATCTGAGAAAATACCCATTGCATTCTAAGCAGAACATCCAGAGGCATATTGAAGGGAGAGTCCAAAATATCACTTTTAGTCAGAGGGTTTTTATTAGGAGTAAATTTTCCTAAGTTCTTGATAATAAAGGTTAATATATTTTTTTCAAAGGCACAACAAAGCATCCTTTCAGGTCACCACTGACTTCAAAACAAAACAAAACAGAAATTTCCTGATTTGGTGTGTAAAAGGTCAACATCTGCTGATGCTCAGATATGCGGGATGTGGTGGAGGCGGCCGAATGGGATGTCGAGTGAGCAGTACAGTTAGAGGGGCCATGCAACATACAACTGACACTCCAAACAGAAAGACACCCCAGCGCCAAAGAACTACTTTTCCATCCATCCATTTCTGAAACTTTCGACAGGCCAGATCACTATAGCAGCCTCAATAATCTGTGTCAGCTTGCTTCTACTTGCTTCCCTGTTGCACTAAAATGCACGTGCAAATGCAATTGTCAAGGCCTGAAAGGAGCACATTGTGGGGTATATATACAGTTAGGCAAATGCCAAGGGGGATACTAAAGCAGAAAAATTAGATTATTAGAGCTGAAGGTTTTCATTTGCAAGTTTGTAACACTGATGCTGTTTCAACAAGATCACAAAGAGGATGCTGTAGCATTAGGCTGGTGTCTCTAAATGGATGTGAACACTACTTCTATTTACAAAGTGGCCAATTTTCATGGCATTTACCACATCTAGCGCTTAACAAATCAGTGTCCAGGCCTATTCACAAGCTCAAGTAAACTGGGTTGATTTATAAATTGGGAGATCTGACTGCGCATTTATAAGAAGCAGGAAGTTGCTTTATCCAAATTATCACAGTATTGCTTTTTAGATGGATGCTGGGAATCGCAATTATTCAATGGCTATTTACACTGCGATCACCCTGCCTGGCACAGCACCTATGACACAAGCCTGTGAGGGGGTGACACTACAGTGAAAATTCTCTCCGCTTACCATGCATAATCTTGCTTCCTCAGTAATTTATTTCTAATCAGTTACTTAGTAGTTGTTCAAAGATTTTAGCCATTAGAGATAAACGGTGCAATATATAAAAAATATGTAAAATTTTGCTCTGTAAAGCTACTGGGCATTTTCTTAATGTGAATTTCAGGCTTGGCATGAGGGCATCATTATTTTACACATGAAGCAGGAGCTACACCTGGTTCTCCCATGATAGCTGGAAGAAAGTTCTTTGTAGTGATACTGGAGAAGTGTTCTATAGATGGTTGAAGAGGGGTTTCTCTTCAATTGCTTAGATTCATACTAAAAGATTTATTAAAGGAATTTCTAGTACTCTCACTCCCAAATTCACACATTTTTTAATATTCTTTCTATATCAAACTCAAAGGTAAGTAGTCAAGAAGACATAGATCATTGTATTTTAGGAAGGAGAAATGAATATACAGATTCTCTTTTTCCTTTATCTCTCCAGAAGGACTACTGATCACAAACTTGCCTGTTTCAGGCCTTCACAAAACCTAAAGTTTAATGCATTAACAAAATTCCCTCCCCTTGGTTTCATGGGCTTTTTCTTGGGTTCCAATGCATATACCCAAGGCATTCATTGGCTTTCATTTTCTGCTTTTTAAAATTATGTTAGACATCCAAATCCAGTCTAAGAGAGAGAGTTCAATTTCTTTGTTGGTTTCTAAGTATGGATAAATAGGACTACTTATATTTTTGCTAAATGATGATGATTATCTAAGGAATTGCACCTGAGTCTAGGTAGCCTTCATTGGTTAATAGTCAGAAAAGTCATAGCACTGCCATGTTCATGGAGTTATGCACAAATAATCATTTTATCTGTGTTCTTGCCAGATCTGTGCAGAAAATCAACATAAAAATGCAATTCACAAAGAAAATACCCTATTACATCAGAAATGGACACTGGGAAAATAGATCTGAGGAGCTGAACAACAAAGCAAAGCTAGCCTAGACTTGGTGTGGTGTTTTTTTGTTTTTGTTTTTGTTTTTACTTACTACCAATACTGGAAATACTGGGGATACCTGGAGAGAAAGAAAACAATAAAGAAAAGCTGTTAGCTATTTATTAGTACATAACATCTTTAACTTAATATAAAAATCTTAGAAACTTGACACTTGATAACATTCAGACTATTAGGAAATTAGCACACACACAAAATACATGTGTACATATATAGGCATATACACATTATACACACACACACACACACACACACACACACACACAAAATTTCCAGCAATTGAAACCATTTTGTTTCATTCTAGAACTCTTGGGCTCGTCAGAGTTGGGAAGTTAATACTCATTTCGGCATCTGGTCCGAGTAAGCCTTTTGACATCCAACATTTTGTGGTTCCCTATAAGGTTAATGAGCATTTGTATGTGGTTCAAACTAGATATTAAACCAGGCTTAAGTTATGGGTACAGAGTACCAAATATACACTCTGTGGACCTGTGCAAATATATTCACATATGCAATAGACCTTTTAAAATGTGTTATGAGATGCATGTGTTAGCTGTTGAAAATCACTTGGCATTTTATTGATTAATTTCATATAACCATCATTTTTATTCTTTTACTTGTCAGATATGTGGATTAAACTGTGTAATAGAAACTTAATTGAGCAGAATAATTCAAGAATACATTAGGTTGTGCATATTGATCACGGACTTCATCGATTTTTCAGCTTTCACTTTAATTCACAAGTTGTGCTAAGGTAGAGAAGCCATTTCAGAATATGGCTGGACTTGGTATAAATGTGGACACGAATTTAGTCTGTATCTAACCCAGCAATATAGTGCTGTGGCCAATAGTCTGGGCTCAGAAGCCAGGCTCTCTGAGTCTGATGCTTGACTCCAACTCCTAAATTTTCACTGACCACATGACTTTGGGGCAAGTTGCTTATGCCTTCTATAGCTCAGTTTTTTACCTCTTAGGGTTGCTGCAAGAGTTATATAAACTGATAGATGTAAATCACTCAGAGTATTGCTTGACAGGTAGTATGTACTAGGTCTGTCTTTGCTATGATTACTATTACTGTTATAGCTCATTCACCAAGCAACATTATGATAGATGCTGTTAATTAAAAGCCAGAGATTTACATCTTCACCACTAATTTGGGTAGGAGAGCATGCAATGGAAATCAGACAGAACTCAGAGAAAATTCTGCTTTACACTGCCTTGCTGGGTGATTTTAGACAAGTCTGCTAGCTTCTTTGCACTGTTTCCTCATCTGAAAAAGGGCTAATAAGATCTACTGCATAGGGCTGCCACGAAGATTGAATGAGATAATCCATAAAAATGTCTGACACATGGTATGCGGCCAATAAATGATAGCTGTTAATGAGTTGTTCAGACTTGTTCTTCACATCATTGAAGTATAGTAACAGGTGGTAACTGTAAAAATCATTAAGGTTCTATTTTAGTATTTATCTTTGAACAACAGCCCCTGTTTTATTTTAACTAATCATTTTAGCTTGCTCGGAGATTTCTAGCTTTGTATTCTTTAAAATCAAAAACTATTTTCCTATTTTTTAGTGGGTAGGAGAGAATACGAAATTAAGACTTACTATGATTCTTTTAAACACTGGAAAGAATGAAGTCTTAATTTTAGTTATTAGAAACACAAAAATATCTTGATTTTAAATGCTCAGAATTTGTAGTGCTTCAGCTTAATTACTGATCAACCAAAACTAGAAATCCAAATTTCCATGTCGATGTTTTAACTCTACCCTATGAATCTCAAGCTGAACGTGATTTCTGCAAAGGACTGCTGAATTCCTGACCTGACACTTCAGTAGACTACCTTTGCTGCAGTGTGACAGTGATTCGATACTGAATCTTTTTTTTTTTTGCAAATACTCTGTTGAGTGAGATATGATGCCAGCATCATAATTTTAGTATCAATTGCAGAAGTTCCAAATTTCCCCATGATTGAAAATCCTGCTGCATTGCAAGGCACTGCTTGCCTGTTGTAATCCATCAAAGAGAATGGAAGTTGGGATGGCAGGAAGAGACTTTTCATGTGTTTACAAACTTACATAGTGCTAGAAGGCCAGGTATTATGCAAGGCAGAGATCTCAGGGTGTTTGGCACGATACAATGAAGAACAAACCCGCAAGACTGTTTGATGCAGTATTTGCTGCAGCTGAATACTTTAGAAAGATGCAGAAATTTTTTCATCCTTTTGGGGATACCAGGGAAGGGGAGCATTGTTTGTTCCAAGTTTCCAAACCTCACCAAGCGAGGCTATTAGGAGATTCTGTTTTTCTCATGAAGATGTTTTCTATTACCTAACATTGGTTGCTTAAAATTCAGGCTGTTCCTGATTTTGTGGCTTACGATTTTTTGAGGTGCTACCAGATGAGTCATTTTTTCTATTCCTCTGCTGTAAAATGGGAATTGCTTAGAAGATATTTTTAAACTGCTGATTTGAATAAAGACCTTTGAAGTTGAATATGTCTGAACACCAAGGGATGTCCACTACTATATTTGAAAATATCATTTTTTTCTAATGCTTCTTATTTTAATGTCCAAATACCTTGTTTGTGGTTCTATACAGATAAAGAATTGAATAAACTCATAAATCCACTAGAAAGGCTACAGGTAAGCTAGGAGAAATTCCTCAAATGCTCGAGGGGTAAGACAGAAAGGGCTAGAAATGAACTGCAACAATTTATTTCATGAAAGGTGGGGTGTCTTTGGGGTTTGTGAGGAATGAATCAATGAATGCAACTCCATCTTACAACAAACAGTGACTATGTCCAAAAGCCACAGGAATGAGAGTCAGATTGTGCTTAGGAAAACTGTCTAGGCACATGTTGGCAGTTTTTTAACATTCTCTGTGAAACGACAACTACCATGTAAAGAATATTATTACCTTCGAAACTGAGCTCAGAAGTTATTTATTTCCTTCCTCCTCCACATCCCTGGTGTGAGTTAGCTACTCTCTCCTTTGTGATCCCACAGCATTTTGTACAGGCCTCCATGATCAATTTATCAACTTGTTTTTGCATTTTTTAATGTGTTTGCCTGACAGATCTGAGGGCACAAGTTCCATGTCTTGTTCCCTTCTGCACCTGTTGGATCTGCCTGGGACAATGTCTGATGACATAAAAGTTGCTCAACGTATATTGGATCAAAAATTTATTACTTATTTCCATGAAAGTTTCTATCATTGTGAAAACATCACTTTTTGGTCAAAGGGTGATTTTATCCCCCATAAAGTGTTCCACTGAGATTTCTCAGAGTTCAGGATTAATGGATATTAATTGTTAATATTAATAATACACATTGTCTTTGAACACATCCAACATTCTTATAACAAGAGTTAGGCAATATACAAATTCCTTTTACCACTTTGCCTTCCATGAAACTCAGAGCTCAGTTTGATGCTCAGCTGGGGAAACTGTTTAGCATTTAATGTTTGGCCTATTTTCTTTCTATTCTTTATCTCGGATCTTCTGTTTAAATTCCATTTTTTGATACTCTTATTTGTATTTGTCCTTTTTCCTAACACACCCAGGGGCAAGTGCAGACTTTGTGGGACATAAAATGTGTACAATTCTGTGACTTCTCTTTAAGAAAAATAACTTAACATTAAAATATAAAATTTTATATATATATATATATAAATTAAGAAGGAGTTCAGTGAGGGATCCTGAAGTTTAAGCTTCATTAGCTTAAATTCACCTCTGGAACAACCTCAAAAATACTTGGGAAAGATAAAGAGATGACAGGTAAATTAAAAAGAACGGAAGGAAGGAAAGATACTAGATAATTCAGAAAGAGTGATAAAAAATGAAAGCTGAAAGGGATTTAAGACATCGTCTTCTCCAGCCCTTTCATTTTATAGAAGAGGCATAAAGAGATTCAAGTGCCTTGTCCAAGTCCATCCCTTTATAGTCAACATCGGAGCATGTAATTTCTAGTCCCTGTGTGAGGCATTGTTAAATTTGTGCAGAGGAAATGAAGCACAGGTATGTATGAGGTTTTTTTTGTTTTTGTTTATGTTTTTGACAGTCTTGTTTTGTCATCCAGGCTGGAGTGTAGTGGCTTGATCTTGGCTCACTGCAACCTCCGCCTCCTGGGTTCAAGCGATTCTCCTGCCTCAGCCTCCCGAGTAGCTAGGATTACAGGCACATGCCAACACGTCCGGCTAATTTTTGTATTTTTAGTAGAGATGGGGTTTTGCCATATTGGCCAGGATGGTCCTGAACTGCTGACCTCAGGTGATCCACCTGCCTCAGCCTCCCAAAGTGCTGGGATTACAGGTGTGAGCCACCATACTCAGCCCCGGTGCATGAATTTTAACAGAAGTTTCTGCAATTAGTACTATTTTAATAACACTTCTTCTAGAATAGAAATGTCACTTCAACCAGAGAAATACATAAGTGTTGAGTAAGCCAAAGGGCTATTATGCTACCATATGCTGAAAAAATGAGAAAGCACTTGTCTTGCAGGTACTTGCAATTATTCTTTCCTCAATCAGCCCTTCCTTCTCCCACTTATGTTTGTTTTAAAGATATTCTGCTGCAATTAGGGGGGTGAGAACCTAGTAGAATTACACAGTTTAATAATGTGATGTTTTCTTCTTTTTAAATAAGTTTACTACTCCCCCAACCAAGTAAATAGCTTAAGGGTACATTGTTATGCTTAAGGAAGTCAAAATGATGATTTCAAAAATAAATACCCTCCTCTTCAGAAGCTGATTAATACAGTGCTAAAAGCCATAACTCCTTTTGAGAATCAATGGAAGATTCAGCAGCTTTTCACCAGGAAGGAAGCAGAAGGGATAAGGATTTGGCATGCTTCAAATTGAGAGGAAAAATTACCACTGTTGTGATAGATGGTTTGAAAAACCCATCAAGTAGGTAACTAGATCTTATAGCCAGAATGCAGCCGTCAGGAACTCTAACTCCAAAAAAACTTCTTCAGGTTGAAGAAAAGGCAGATAATGAGTAAGAAAACATTCTGCAGATTCATTTGTATTCCAGAGGAATTACTTCCAATGTTCTTCCAGTCCTGGCCCCTAGTATAAACTGCTCTTGATAGGAGATGCAGTGAGTTGTCTCCCAGGAACTTGAAAGTGAGGGAAATAAGATCACCTTCAAAGGAGTATGCTGTGAAATGATCATATAAATGATCCAAGCAGAAATGGCTACAGTCATCTTATAGCAGTAGCAGAGCTTGGGGCCTGAGTGTGTGTGGCAGACTCAACAGAGGTGACATTAACCTGACTTACTATGTTAGCGTATCTGAAGAGTGGAAGAACTAGCTAATCAGAAGGTGGAAGCCTCATAAAAGGAGCATCCTGACACATATGGTGACAGTACTGTCCTAGCATGGTCTCAAGAGCGGGAGTGGTAACCTGCAAACTTTCAGACCTTCAGTGTCCTGTTGGCATGTAGAGGGCTGACCCTGAGGCAGGATGGATGGGTCAGGATGTTTCAGCCTGATGTTATTAACATTCAAGTCATCTAAATTTCCTGATCCCATGCTCACCAAGCAGCCTCCTGATTATTATCTGGCTCTGCACATAGACTTAATTACAGGAAAGAGAATACACTGGCCATAAGGACTTGAATATTCTGAACATCATGACAGTTATTTCATACTATGGTTGAATAGACAGGCAGTTGGCCACAATATATCTCCCTACATAGCTGCTGTCTCCAAGGGGAGAATTTGCTGCTTATGTGCTGGGTCTCAGGGAAAATATAATGACTATAGCAGGTAATTGCACTGCTGCTTACTACATGGCTGGCACTGTCTAAATGCCTTCCATGTACTAATTCATTTAATTTTTATGACCATCCTATGACGTCAATAATCAGGCTGATTTTATAGATGGAGGAAACTCGAAACACATAGAAGCTGAGTAACTTGCCCAAGGTCATCTCAGCCTGTTGGGAAGGAAACTTGAGCCCAGAGTCCAGGTACCAGAATTCAGGCCCACAGCCACCATTCTATACTGTCTTTCCATTTATTTCAGGCCCTGATCCTTATTATTCAGCCCTCAAATTAAAAAAAAAAAAACGATGAAAATTAAAATTTTTTTAAAAATGTACTTGCAATATGACCTATTGTGATCTGAATTAACTTGCTGGCAAAACTGTACTGAACTGGTGTGAGGGTATTATTTGTAGTCTTACTTCATCCCAGTTGCTGAGAATAATCATGTTTGCTGTAGAAATATTAAAATGTTTGATTAAGTGGTGTTGCCTAATATTTTGCTGTGGGTATTGTTGTAATATATGTGCACTGTATTACCTTTGTAAAATCCTAAAGATGTTGAATTCCAAATCATATGTGGTCAGATGAGGGACCACAGACCATAGATCAGTGGTTGTACCTGAATAACTTGGTATTCCGGTTTTCAATACTGGGCCTACAGCTTGGTCATACACATATGTGGAAGAATCTCTCTTACTGCGCTGACAAAATTAGGGTTCTGAGCCTGAAAGGCTGGTAGTCAAGCCACCCAGGTGGTGAATAACCCTCGGGGAGGCCTGTGAAAACCCGCCATCTGATATGCTATCTAGATGGTTTGATTGGCCATGAGCACCAGTGAGACTTTTTCCCATTAAAGTTCCTCCAAGAACTCAGATGGTCTCTCCTGTAGGAGATTGAAGACTCTTGTGCTGGAACTGGTGAACTGTGAAGGCCACATATTCCAGGAGATACAAGAAGATCAATGGGAAGCCAGTGTAGCCATGTGCACATCACAGGGCTGTTAGGTTTACTTATCCATTCACAAAAATAATTCCACAAGTGGGCTGGGAGTGGTGGCTCACACCTGTAATCCCAGCACTTTGGGAAGCTGAGGCAGATGGATCATCCGAGGTCAGGAGTTCGAGAGCAGCCTGACCAACATGATGAAATCCTGTCTCTATTACAAATACAAAAAATTAGCTAGGTGTGGTGGTGGGCACCTGTAATCCCAGCTACTTGGGAAGCTGAGGCGGGAGAATCGCTTGAACCTGTGAGGCAGAGGTTGCAGTGAGCCAAGATCATGCCATTGCACTCCAGCCTGGGCAACAAGAGCAAAACTACATCTCAAAAAAAAAAAAAAAAACATATTCCACAAACGTTGATGAAGACCAAGAATAAAACATGGACCTATTCTTAAATTTCTCACATTTTAGTTCCTATAATGAGACAGACCTAAGTTTAAATCTTGCTCTGTCGTACATTAGGTATGGGACTTTGGAACAACTTAACCTTTCTGTGTCTGCATTTCCTTATCTGTAAAATAAGGATAATAATAGTACATATCCCCTGGGGATGTTGTGGGGATTTAAACTAATAAAGAACATAAAGTACTTTATGAAGTGTAAAAGCTTGTAGTAAATTTAATAAATGGTAGCTATCATTATTATAATAATTTTGGTTAAAGATAGTTGACCAGTTGTAAATCTACACACATTATCAATATTTGAGAGAGAGACAGAAGTAATTGATTTTGCATAGGAGAGTCTAGGTAGGCTTCAATGAGGCATTGAGGAAAAGTCTTGAAAAATGAGCAGAATTTCAATATAGAGTGAAGAGAAAAATGCTTTAGGGGAAAGAAATGAATTTAGTATCTAGTATATTGACTTTGAGATCTTTACTGACAGCTGAAAAATTTTTCTGAATTTATTAGAAAGATTGAAGTTAGAATTGGTTGATTACTACTAAATCAATAATACTAAGATCTAAAACCACAAGAATAGGCTAGAATGTCAAGAAAAAATTGTAGACTGAGAACAGGCGGGGTGGGGAACATGGAGATTTAAAAGACTAATAGAAGGGGAATCTTTGAACGCAGAAAAATAACAGGCATAGGTGAAGGAAGAGGGCAGGTTTAGAGAAAACTGACTTGTTCAAATAGGCATTGAAATGGAGCCTAAATCCCAGTGGAGAACAGAGAAAGTCACTCAAATTTAACTTGATCAGCAATATAGTGCAATGTGCAGTCCTCAGAGTCAAGACCCACCTGGATTCAAATCCTCCCTTTAACCCTTTCTAGCTGTGCAAACCTTAAACAAGATCTTTTTCCTCTGAAATCACAATATTCCATGTGTTTAAAATTAAAATAGTAGTATTTGCCTTGTAAGACTATTTTGAGTTTAGAATGGACTAATGTATATAAAGCACTTAGGAAATGTCTGGATAAAGACACATACATGTGTACACCTGGGAAAATATAAATTGGTCAATGCAAACTTGATACCAGAGAAAATAATAGAACAATCATCAAATTACTTTCCATCACTCAGAGGACCCCTAGATATTGTGTAACAATTCAAGCTAGATATATGAACAAATAATGTCAAAGTCAGACCAATTTGATTTTCTTTCTTTGAAGAATATTAGACCATGTGAGTAAGAGAAAAGGAAAAGATTGAATACAGCTGAACTAGCTCAGTTTTCTGTCTATCTCCATGACATTTCTATGGCTAGGCTACAAGAAACTGTTTAGCTCAGCATGTCCCCATAAGAGTGTTTTATAGAAAGTTATTGAATGGTCCATGAAGCAAATGAGTTTGGGAAACACTGGGTAAAATAGGTTGCTTTATTGTAGGACTTTTCAAATGTTTCTATTATAGTAATGTAATATGAATAGTCAGTATAGTGTACAGCATTTTTCAGACTTATCTGGCCATGGAGTGATTTTATGGGTCATAGAATATAGCCAGAGAGGGAGAGGTAAGGTATAATATTATATTTGCTGAAGTTATGATTCCTACATAGTGATTATTAAGTTTTTAGCATCTATATATAGAAAAACATGTGTTATTCCATAGGGATCAGAGTTTAAAGAGTTATTTAATACTTTTATTCATGAGCTGGACAATGGGGAATCAAGAGAATCATAATTAAGCATGAAGTTGGACAGAATTGCTATTACTTGGAAGACAGAAATAAAATTCAAAGGACATCCAAAATAGAATTCTATCAAAAAAGAATGAAGATCAATAAGGAGAAGAAAAATGTCTTTTCTATAAAACATAAGCTTTGTAGAAAAAGAAAGAAAAGATTTTGATATACATGTGCATGGCTTTAAAAGTCCAAGAAAACACACTGGGTCTTGAATAAAAGCATGATGAATAAAAATATCACAAAAGTTACTCTGCCTCTGTCAAGTTTATTGTCATGAAAAGCATAGGGAAATGTGGTGTGTCTCACAGACTGGGGTGGCTATATTTTAGAATGTTGGCCTTCTGCACACTTTTGCTTAGCTCTACATGTTTCATACAACAGCGGTCTTGAACTGCTCTAGAATAGAGGACCTCCAAAGCCAAATGACTCCCAGCAAGGTCCCATCTACGGTATCCCTGAGTGGTGGGCTGAGTGTCTTGGGGAAAAATCTTGTCATTCCCTGATTTAATTTAAGACCTCCTAGTTGTTTTGTTAAAACTTGTGAAGGTGAACAGACACTGATCATCCTATTTGAAAAATATCCTGGCTACTTGATATTCTGCTAAATCTAGAGATTATCCAGGGTGAGTGGCATTTCTAGGTCCCTGAAAAGTTGATTTTGAGGGACCAGAAGTTGTAGCTTTTGTGTTCTTATGTTAGGTGATGATATATCCTAAGTATCCCTCATAGATAACTGACTTGTAACGTACCCACTAGAGTCATGTGAGTGTGTGTGTACCTGTATGCATATGTGTAAGAAAAAGCCAATATGAATTGAGAATCATAAAACTGCTGAAGGTCCTGTGCTGGGCTGGAAGTACTACACTAATGAATTAGAGGACTTCCAGAGCAGGCAACCAGGTAAAGGACACGAAAACTTTAGCGCATAAGAATTGGAGTCGGCCGGGTGTGGTGGCTCAAGCCTGTAATCCTATCACCCTGGGAGGCCGAGGTGGGCGGATCACGAGGTCAGGAGTTCAAGACCATCCTGGCCAACATGGTGAAACCCTGTCTCTACTAAAAATACAAAAAAAATTAGCAGGGCGTGGTGGCGGGCGCCTGTAGTCCCAGCTACTCAGGAGGCTGAGGCAGGAGAATGGCTTGAACCTGGGAGGTGGAGCTTGCAGTGAGCCGAGATGGTGCCACTGCACTTCAGTCTGGGAGACAGAGCCAGACTCTGTCTCAAAAAAAAAAAAAAAAAAAAGAAAAAAAAAAGAATTGGAGTCAATAATGGTTAACCTGGGGAAGAAATAAAGCCAGGGTCAATATACTTCCTTTACTACTTAAAAAGAAAAAAAAAAAAAAGGTTTGATAAGAAGTAACTTTTATACCAGTTAAAACTGTCCAACAATGGACAAGACTGTCTTATGAAAAAAACTAAAAATAAATTATTTTTTGAATGCTTATTTTGTGACAGGTGTGAGGCTAAACACATTACATGCGTTAGCTTAGTCAACCATCTAAAAATCCACAGGAGGTAATAACTGTTATTATCATCACATTAGAGATGGGAAACAGTGTTGGAGAGGTTAGCTTACTTTTTCAAGGTCACACAGCTAGTAAATGGAGAAACTGGGATTCCAGCCTGGAGTCTGTGCACTAAACTACTAAATTGCTTACTTCCATCCTCAGATGCTTTAAAGCACAGTCTGATGTGTCAGAGATTTAGTCAAAGGGGTTATTCCCATTGCAAGACTGGACCACTGCAGATCTGCAGATAGTTTCTAAAACCTTCATCTAATTTCTGCCATACTGATGATTGGAATATTGAATTGAACCCCTTTGGACACTGGGTCCATCCATCACCTGCCTATTTTAACATCAGTGAGGAAAAACATCCAAAAAGTATAGAGAAAACCAGTAAAACTAAGGGATAGGTGGACAATTGGACCTACAAGGAAAACTGAAAGAAGTTTCATTCCTTTGGTCAGAAAGTGACTTGGTGATCTTCAATATGCAAAGGATTCGGGGTATATAAGTCATTTCCATGGTGATTATAACAAGAAATCAATTTCAATGCAAAAGCTTGGATGAAACAAGAAAGTCTTTCCAGTGAAAATGTCTTGAAATAAAAACTTCAAAGTACAGTTATGGGTAGAAGAACAAGGTCATGTTAGAATAGAAGCTGAGGCCTTCAACAGCAGCCTTCCCCTGCCGCCTCTCCACTGGCCTTGGCAAGTTGACCTGCCCTGAGGACAAGCCAGAATGCCAGGAAGTGTTTGTGAATGTCACACTCTTCCAGCCTTTTCTACTAAAGAAGGAGCAGACATTAAAGAGGAAATCTGAGCCATTTTCATTTTAGGAAAGCTTTAAACTAAATTTGACAACTGCATTCATAGGAGTTCTTAGGTAGCCAGCCACAGGGTATTGCAACAAATAACCTTGCAAGATCCCTTCCAAATTCATGAGTCTATGGCCCTCAACAATTGAGGAAAGGCCACAGAGTCTCCATTAATAAAATCACCTTGAAACATCCACGTTTCTGCTCAACAGAGCATTAATGTGTGAATTTTAGGAGCAAGAAGTCAGTTTTCTTCTTTTAACACTGAGAGCAACTGAACACGCTTACAAAGAGGGATTTTTTCAAACCTTTTGAAGGATTTCTTTCTGCTTCATAGAAATGTTATCATAATTTCATGCCCCCATACTTCATGGCTTGTTACTTGGTCCATTACTCTTACGTTTAACTTGATAAAGTCCTGGTTCCTATGATATTAGTTCTTAGGTGTGGTTTCTCACAGCTGCTGCTTTGAAGTGCCTGATAACATTCTTACCCTTCTAGGGAACCAGTGGCTTCTCAGGTTCGGATTCTCTCGTGCTCACTGTCCTGCTGCTTCTGTTAGTTCTCACTGAAGGGGGACATTCTAATCTCCCCCTTTCTCTACTTTTTAAAGAGTGCAAACCTTGGGCTGTTGCAGGTAGTTAATTGGTCCATCCATGGAATTGGGCAAATTATTCAGCAAATAATCACATTTCTCTGTGAGCATGTCAGAGCCTGTTTTCCTATGGGGAATCAGGGATTTCAGTGGGGGGTACACACATGGTTTCTGTAGATGCAGATAATGCTTGCACTCTTTCACATGAGTAGAAAAATCTTTTTTCTTAATGTGGTCCCCACAGGCCTACAGTCATGCCCTTTATCCAAAGGGGGCCTCTACACATAGGATCCAAAGCAGGTATGTTTCAATTGCTGGAGTTTGGAAACAGCCAAGCTTTTCACAAGGCAAAGTTAGGTCCTAGCTAAAACTGTAGCGGGAAAAAATCTTCTGGACAAAGCATTTCTCAGGATACTCACTAGGGGAAATGGGGCTGTAAACATTCAAATAATTTCTGTAAATTGTTTATGGCTAAAATTAAATTAGGATTGAGAGTTTTCAAGGCCTTTGATATTTTAATAGGAAATTAATTTGGGGGAGGAAAAAAATCACCTCCTGTCTCATCCACTTAGAAAAAAATTCCTTCTGTAATGTCAAGTATCATTTCCCAACGCATTTGATGTGAATGTTAGATGACTGAATTTTACCGATGATCAGAGTGCTAAAAGATGTCTACATGAGGTAAGATAGGGACTAAAACTTTCACTGCACTTTAAAGAAGAATGAGACAATGGTAAGAGGAATAAAACCACAATTGTAAGCAAAATTGAGAGGAACTATCACCTCATTGTGCACAGAATATGCTGTTACCAAGCAAAGTTACTCACAGGTATTTGCAGTGCCTTTGGGGATGGGGAGATAGGAGCCTGGACTCCAAGGTCGGCCCTGATAATTCTTCTTGCATTTCCCACAGTCTGGACCTGTAGTGTTGTGCTCACATTCGCATGTCAATTTGCTGTTGTCATACACACACACAGTGGCATGGAGATTACACTTGCACCTGGGCAGAGGAGAGACAAAGAGTTCATTGTCAGATAAGTTGGTCTTGGTGACCACCGAGGCTTTCCTGATCTGTCTCCAAGGGTTGTGCCTCTCAAACCATGCAGTGCTTTAGTGATACACAGAGGCATTTAGTAAGAGATAGATTTGCAGGCCCAGCCCTCAGAATCTTCCTAAAAAGAGCTGTTTGCAGGGGGCAGGGTTGTTACGATATAGTCTGTCCTTACACTGCACGTTGAGAAAGCCGAATAGCAGTCAAGTCAGTGGGGGCCTGAAGCTCCCGCAAGAAAACTGTGCTCCAAAATCAAGGGGTTCCCAACAGGTTCCAAAATACTGTCATTTAGGAAAAGGTCTTTTTGTGATATTAACAAATCTATGACAATTTCATCTGGGCTTCGTTTGAGTTTAAAGAACAATGTTATCTTTTTTCTTTAAATCGTTGAGACAATTCTTATTTGTTTAAAAAGGAAGATAACCATTAAAATAATTTGCTATTCAGACTTATTCTTAGAAACCCAAGAAATTATAATCAAGTGTTCTCATTCTGCACTCTAAAATGACATTTCCTCAGATCAGAAGAGATTTTCCACCAAGGCCGCTAACAGACCCGAAGGGAGGTGAGACAGTAATTCTCAGACATCCCACTCACAGCAAATTGGGGAATCACAAAGGGCTCTCAGAAACAGGCCAAATGACTCTAATAAAAGATGCCTGGAATCCTAAAGGAGAAAAAAAAACCCTTCATGTGGCAGGGTTTGGAAGTCATTAGCCAAGGCCCGGCCTTTGCTGCCTATGAATAAAGCCAAGATATATGAGAGGCAACAATGGAATATGCAATTTCCACAAAAATATATCCCAATGCCTGAAGTCTTTGACTTTAAAATTGCAATGGCTAACTTGATATTTGTTGAGGAAGCAGGATATAAACTGTATCACACCATATCCTCTGGAAAGGTAAAGCCTACATTGACAGAATGGCCACAACCAGAGGTCAGAATAATGTATGTGGGAAGAGATGGTCCACACATGGGAGAGAACCTGGGCGCCCAGGCTGTGGGGGTAGAGAACCAAGATAGGTCAGAATCAGAGAGAGAGAGAGAGAGAGAGAGACTGTGTGTGTGTGTGTGTGTGTGTGTGTGTGTGTGTGTGTGTGAGAAAGAGAGAGAAACATGGCCTCTTCCAGGAACTAGGACAAAAATATAGAAAATCAAGTTTCATAAAGACCAAAAAATATTATAGTATTTTATTTTATTTTTCTCTTGGGCCAAATGCCATGAACTGGGAAAAAGAACAGAATGCTCTTTCTTAGGTGGGAAAATGAGACTCCTGAACAACCATGTTGGCTTCTCTAATGTCTGTATAGCAATGACCAAGTTTTTCTTTAGTGCGTCCATAATCTGTTTGGAACACTGACCCATACTTACGACAAGGAAAAAAAGGAATGGTTAAGACTATTACTGAAAGCTGTTGGGCTCTCTTTTAACTAAAAGGTGTAGTCCTAAAGCAACCACCATCTACGCAAACCAGTCTGGGAAGACCAAGCTACAGCTTCCTCGGAGGTCTATTACAATGTTTAATACTTCTTGCTACAATCTGTTCTCTGTGTACTTATGAATTATAATAAGCTTGTTCAACTTAGACACATAAATGTCACCTTTGAAAATGAACATTTGTATACTCTTTAAAAAGGTAAGATAAAAATAATTCAGTTAAATAGGCAATGTTTAATTATGAGCTAGGTCCTATAACAATCTCCTATATGCAGGGAATTACTTGTGCTAGGTTGCTTATTAAAGGATCTTTCTCCTTCCAACATTAACACCTTTATTTATGGGTGTGTTTCTATATGCAGAGTATGTTTAAAACCTAAGTGATAGAAGCACCAGCTTATACTGATTTAGCACCATATCTGGTGTTAAAAATTCCAAATGAGGAAATTGAACAATGTGATCCCAAAGAATATGCTGGTTTCCTGCGTGAAGATCAAGAATGCAAGGAGTAATTGTAAATTGGATTATATATCTTGTAACTGTTAATACTTTCATACTTGTAGTCACTCTGAGTTACAGGCAATTTTCATTCTAAAGACATTATATTAGCTGAGAAGATATTCTTTGAATAATAAAAGGAGGTAAAAGGAGAATAGATGAATGTTTAGTCTTATTTTTTTCTCAGATATCTTCCAATTAATGGCTCATTCTCAGCTGTCCAAAATCTTATTAATCATTCAAGGCTCAACTGAATTCATAACCATTCTCTGAAATCCATCCTGACCACTGTACATACCCTGAGCTCTACTCTTCTGATTTCCTTAAATGTGTGTGTTTGCTTGCATTGGTTGTTACTAAAGGCTTTTCATACTTATAAATTTTCTCACTTGTTGCACAAGCCTCTCCCATCTTAAGGTGAGGAAATACCCACTGTGTGTCTGGTCATCTTCTCCAGCTACCTCCTAAGTCCTCTCCCCTCCCTTCTTGAGTTTCCTATACTTGCCACTTCCATTCTCTCATCTCCCACTCACTCAGTCCTTCCAAATGACCACAGCCTCCCTTGCCAAATCACCCAAGACCTCCTTGTTGAAAATCCAAGGGATACTTTTCCATGCCTTATTTGTTTCCTCAGGGGCCGGGACTCTGGACCACTCCCTCTCCCCTGACACTCTCCCCTCCGGATACCCAAGCTGATTTTCAGGAACCTCTTCAGCCTGTTGACTACACATGCTGTTCTCTGGGTTCTGGCCCAGCACAGCCAGGACACTCTCCCTGCGCACTCTTATCTAGTTGTCCCTTCAATTTTTGTCTGCACTCCTTAACTTCCTTTGCATTACAAACCTTTTAAAGCAAATTCACATCATCTCCCCCACCCCAAATAAATATATTTAAAGGAAGCTCAAAGTGTGAAAACATTTTAGGAGACTCGGAGATTCTCTGTTACCCACAGGGGTCCATAGAGGCCCCTCCCTCCATTACACCATGTGAAGAATATCTAATCAAAATGCTGGTAAGTCTGGGCTCTGTATCTCCATCTCAGATCTCTCTCCCAGGCTTCAGATTTATTCATCAAAATGCCTCCTGGACAAATCTAATTCAATATGTCCCCAAACTAAACTCTTCAGCTTCCTGCCTCACCTGTTCTTCCTTCTGTGCTTTCTGTCTTAGTAAATTGTACCATCTTCCACCCAGTTAGGCAAGAATGACGTATCCCTCTCCTTTTCCTACCACATCTAATCTGGCGTTACTCAGTCTCTCACCAAGTCCTGAGATTCCTCTTTGATATGGTTTAGATATTTTGTCCCCTCCAAATCTCATGTTGAAATGTGATCTCCAATACTAGAGAGGGACCTGATGGGAGGTATTAGAGTCATGAGGGCAGATCTCTCATGAAGGCTTGGTGCCCTCATTGTGGTAATGAATGAGTTCTCACTCCATGAGTTTTTGCAAGATCTGGCGGTTTAAAAAGTGTGGCACCTCCCTCCCCCATTCTTGTTCCTGCTCTTGCCACGTGACATGCCTGCTTCCCCTTTGCCTTCCACCATGAGTGGAAACTTCCTGAGGCCCTCACCGGAAACTGAGCAAGATGCAGGCATCATGCTTCTTGTACACAGCTTACAGAACTGTAAGCCAAAATAAGCCTCTTTTCTTTATAAATTACCAAGTCTCAGGTATTCCTTTATAGCAGCGCAAATGGACTAATGCACCCTTCCTTGATTCTCTTTCCAATCCATACAGTTCTAGCAACAATCACTTTCTTAGCTGTGATCATCATCTTTGATCTGGTTTATTACAAGAACTTCTAATCAGAATTTTGTGCTCCAGGCATGCTCCTCTCTACCCAACCTCAACACAATAGTCAAAATATTTTTTTACACAGATATATTTTGGGTCACTTCTGGAACAGAACCATTGTAAGATTTCCCATTATTTTCAGGATAGAGTCCAAGCTCTGTAACATGGCTGGCAAGTTCTTTTTGCAATTTATCTCTTGCCCCTTTTCCAGCTTCATTTGTACCACTCCTAACTCTACACTTAGTTCTTCAAACTTTGCCTTCAGGTACTCTTATAAGCTGTTTCTTCTGCCTACAGCATTCTACTCTCCTATTCCTACCTCTTTGATTAGGGTAATTCTTCCCTTCAGATATTAACCTGTATATGTCAGTGGCTGGCTCCTTTCTGGTATTCAAAAAATACCTGCCCATAGTTGGAATGTTTCTCTGGTCCACAAGGATGCCTTTTCTGTGTGCTCCTATGACATAAGGCAAGGCTAGTTGCATAATAAAGCCCATAGTATCTTTGCTATAGACTGTAGGCTGTATTTTAATTGCTTATTCTGTCATCCTCACTAGAGGATAAGTTCCTGGGAGGCAGCAGTCATGTCTGCTTTATTTATTGTAACATTCCTAGTGTGTGTTGCGGTTCTTGGCACATAATAAGTGCTTGAAAACTTAGATGATTAAGACAAATCATAATAAACAAGTAAGCTTCCTGAAAGCAGGAATGTCATATGCGTGTTCTACTGTGTCTAATTTGACAATGGACTAATTAATGAAAAATTAATAGACATTGTACTAAATTAAACACTCCATGATGTGTGTTGAAAATTGCCACATGCCATCATTGTTGGTTTTCATAACTTATATTACATTGGAGAAAGGAGATGCTATGAAATTTGTGAGATATCATAAACCCAGTTTAATTTCATTTAAACTCCAGGAGATTTATCAGATGACTGAAACCTAAAACAAGAGCTGCCTAAACAATGTTTGAAAGACCTAGGAAAAGAACACAGCTCAGGGGAGAGAAAAAAACGCAGCATTTGCATAGCATAATTATTCTGAAATGTGCCTCTTTTAGCTTCAGTGTCTCATGCAAGGATGGCCACCCTGGTCCAGCTGAAGTTGGAGGAAGGGCATTGCTTGAACGTTGGCTAAAACTGTAACTTCACATCTGGTGAAGCTTTTGGGCTGTCTTTGCTTAGTCACTGTAACAATTGCTGTGCTGGGGCTGAACAGTGCAAGCAGAGGGTGAGGCACCAGGACACTGCCTTTGTTCGGAGATGACTCCCTTTCATTTTCCACAGCTCAGTTTATCCTCATCAGCCCCATTCCAATCAGATGCGAAAACCTGTTATTTAGAGCCCTTGCCAGAGGGCTCTTAACCTCCAACCAGGAAAAAAAAAAAAAAAAAAGATTTCACAATGCTGGGAGATTGCTGTCAATTCCTGGTGCTGTGACCTCTGGCCTCATGATGGGTAGAGGGCAGACTTCTGTGACATCCCACTTGTCTCTGACAGATTCATTATCTATTCCCATGGCCATCCAGCTCCCACGTCTATTTATCCTGTCGCTTTAGGAGGGGGAGGACTGGACAAGTGGAGACCTAAAAGGCTCTGCTAGCAGTCACATGTCTGATGTTCTCGAGAGCCAAGTCTATTCACTAATTCTGTTTACACCCAGAGTACTCATACCTAGGCATTGCAGATAGAACTAATTGACCTGCATGTTCCTTGAAGATCTACTTGTGTGCAAGTGACAAATGGCAGACATTGCCAAATAAGGGTGTCACTAAGGCAGAGTTTAAAAAAAAAAGTGAGCTCTAGTCTGTGATGCAAACTTTACGAACACCAGTGTGTTCTCGCTTTCAACCAGATCTGCACTTCCTGTATTTTAGTGACCAGCTGTCATGAGTCAATTTAATCTTGCTTATAAAAATGCTCCAACATTTAGTTCTGTGCCACCTGCCAGTAGGTGTGAAAAACCTATACCGTCTGCCTCATTTTTAATTTTTTATAACTTAATATATCTATTCTGGGAAGCCTGTTATCCGCCAGAATTTCCTGTGAGCTAGAGGTCCATATAGCCTATTACTAATGTTCCAAATAGAGGTACTGAGACAAAGAAATTTAAAAAATATCCCTTTGTGAAGAAAAACAGGAATGCAGGCCAGGCTTGCTGTTGTGCAGTCAGAGTTTTGGTTACTTTTGTGCCATAGGAGGATTCGCCATGAAGTGGATGAAGTTTAGCTTCGGAGCCCTTTCAGGGCTCTGAGGAGGACCCTAGCAATATGTTCACATGGTAATATGCTTTGGTATAATTTACTCAAGTAAGATATTTATTTTTATTAATGAGAGTTTTTCCTTAATGAGGCCCCTTGCGTCCCTGCACCCCCAAAAGAAGTAAGTTTTAGGCGTTCCAAAACGTGGATCATCCTCTGCTTGCACCTCTTCAATTGGATTGGCACTAGCTATACAAATGCTTTTAGAGAATGTGTTAGCACAAATACTGGAGCTTTGTGCTATCCATATTTTAAAAGAGAGATACATTATACAGTGCCTCTCACATTCTTTTTCTGTCTCTGCAGCCACCTTGACTTTTGACTTTCTTTACATAGACACATGAATTTCCCACCTTAACACATTACTTGAAATGGGAGATGTGAAGCAACATAACTTAGAGTTGATGAGTTATGACACTGGGACACTGAAATAGCCTGAGTTCAAATCCCTCCTTTGCCACTTACTTACTGTAAGGCCGGGATAAGTAACTTAACAAATCAACAACTAAACAAAGCTAACATTGTCTGAATAATTCTAAGCACCTGGCATTGTGCTAATTGCTTTTTGCATTTTTCACATATTGTTTCATACCAAGTTCACAGCAATCCCATGAGACCTGCACTAATGATTACAGATGATCATGCATTTGAATATTAAAGTGTTCTGAATCCCAGCTGGTACAAAATGGAGCAGGGATTTAGACCATGGGCAGCCTGCCTCCAGAACTTTGCTCTTACAACTGCAGAGGACATTCACTCTTCCTGAGTACAGCTAAAATTCAGTTGCCTTTTCTGTAAAACAAGGGCAAGAAATGGAGGGGTTTCAAAGGACGGTTGTGTGGCTTGAACCAGATGATGCATGTAAGCCCTTAAGATAGTATCTGACACAAAGTTCTTAACAAATGTTAGTTTCCATTATTATTTCTATAGTTACTATCTCTACTACTATGGACTTGGGCTGTCTGATTCATTCTGTGGGCATTAATTAATGGGATATTCTATGGATAGCACCATGAGAGGTCGCATAGGGATTCAAACAGAAGGCAACATATAGTCCTAATCCCCAAGAACATAGAATCTGTTGAGTAGAGAAGATGAAACATACACAGAATAACTACAGACTATAAACAGAGTAATACTCTCTGTATCTAATCATGACAATATAACAAAGTAGGGTAGGGACACTTAGTTGTCTCTCTAGTGATGATGATGCCTTTGCACTGAACAGTCAGAGGGAGAGAGTCTCTACTACTGAAGGCAAGTGGAAAAAAGACGGCCAACAATTACCAAGGCCCTTCATATACCTGGAACTGTAATAGATGCTTTATGTACATTATTTCACCTCATCCTCATTATCACTCTGAGAAGGAGGTATAATTACCTGTTATTTTCAGATGTGGAAAGTGTGGCTGAGAGCAGTAAAGTAACTTGCTCAAAGAAACACATTGCTGGTAAGTGGCAGCCAAGAGTCAATTCCAAATGCTGGATCTAGGACATTACTCTGTCTGAGATTAGAACTAAGCAATCTGGTTCATATAACAATTAGACTCAAGGTTCTAGACAGCAATGTTAACACTTAATACTCTAATGTTGCTAATCAATGTGTGGTCCATGGACCAGCAGCTTCTGTATCACCAGAGGGCTTGTTAGAAATCTTAGGCCTCCTCTAGGCTTACTAAAGCAGAATCTGCAACGTTAACAAGACTTCACATGACTTAGATGCACAGTAAGATTTGAAAAACGCTGTAGAGCTCACCAGTATGTCAGAGTTCTGATGAACAGAAAAACTAAAATATGGGTGAGGCTTATGCAAGCCCTCTCCCTTCCACCAGAATTCTATTGGAAAATTTTTGGCCCAAACTGGACTAGCACTAAGGTTCTAGCTGTACTCACAAACTGGACCGATTATTTTGTTTGGAAATTCTGTCAAATCTACTGATTGGTGCATTCATACAATAATTGAACAATTTAACTATATCAAAATCTGTTGCACTTACTGTTTAAAATGGTATTTATGTTTAGAACATATTAGGAATGCTAACAACTGATTTATAAAATGACAAATAACCCAATTAGAAAATGGGTGAAGAATCTGAATAGATATTTTAGGAAGATGATATACAAATAGCCAATAAGCACATGAAAAAATATGTTCAACATCATTTGTCATTAAGGGAGATGCAAATCAAAATGACAATGAGATGCTGATTCACACTAGGATGGCTATAATGAAACAAAGATGGATGATAACAAATGCTGCAAGGATGTGGAGAAACTGGAATCCTCAGAGATTGCTATTGGGAGTATAAAATGTGTTTTTACACTTTCAAAGTGGTATAGCCATTTTGCAAAACAGTCTGGCAGTTCCTCAAAAAGATAGTTACCATATGACCCATAAATTTTACATCTAGGTATTTATCCAAGAGAACTGAAAATATGTCCACATAAAAACTTATATGCAAATATTAAAAGCAACATTATTCATAATAGCCAAAAAGGGAACACAACCCAATGTCCATCAACTGATGAACAGATAAACAAAATTCAGTATATCCATATAATGGAATATGATCCTGCCATAAAAAAGAATGAAGTACTGATACATGCTACAGCATGAATTAACCTTGGAAGCATTGTGCTATGTGAAAACTGTCAAACACAAAAGGCCACGTAATATATGATTTCCTGCCAGGAGTGGTGGCTTATGCCTGTAATCCCAGCACTTTGGGAGGCCAAGGCGGGCAGATCACTTGAGGTCAGGAGTTCAAGACCAGCCTGGCCAACATGGTGAAACCCCAACTCTACTAAAAATACAAAAAAAATTTAGCTGAGCATGTTGGCGGGCGCCTGTAATCCCAGCTACTCGGAGGGCTGAGACAGGAGAATTGCTTGAATCCAAGAGGTGTAGGCTGCAGTGAGCCAAGATCATGCCATTGAACTCCAGCCTGGGCAACAAGAGTGAAACCCCGTCTCAAAGGAAGAAAGAAAAAAAAAAGAAATATATATATATATATATGGTTTCCTTCATATGAAATGCCCAGAATAGGCAAGTCTATAGAGACAGAAAGTAGATTAGTGGATGCCAGGAGACGGGGAGAGGGGCACGAGGGGCACATGGGGAGTGACTGTTGATGGATAGGGGCTTTCCTTTTGAGTGATAAAAATGTTCTGGAATTAGATAGTGGTGATGGTTGCACAACATTTTGAATATACTAAAAACCACTGAATTGTACATTTTTTAAAAAAACAACAAAATTCTTAAAAGTATGGCATTTATCCAAAATAGAATAGAAAATAGTGGATAAGAGTTTCAGCCCTGGAATCACGTAGCCCTGCTGCAGCAGGAAGTTTTAGGCAAGTTCCTTAAGCTCAATTTACTTCCTCTGTAAAATAAGGATAATAAGATACCTATCAAAGGGGTTGTTAGGAGCATTAAATGATATGACACAATGAGGCCAAGACTGGTAACTGATATATAATCTTTTTTTTTTTTTCCTCACAACAGCACAGTTTTAGCTGGGTACACAGTCACCAGTATAAAGACAACACCTCTCAACACCTTCTCTAGCTAGGTGTGGCCATATGACTATGTTCTGACTGATGGGATATTAGCAGGCATGGCTTCTGTGAAACTCATTCCTCAATTTCTCATTTATTTCCTGGAATAAGAACACAGTGTGGAGCCATCATGGACCACATGGACTATGGCAGAGACCAGAGAGTGGTGGTGTGGCGGTGAGGGGACTGAATCCCAGCCCTCAGACCACTTCCATTGTAGTTAGGAAACATGTGTCAAAGTGGGTATATGGAGCAGAGGCCACGATCCAAGCCCTAGGGCACTGTTAACATGAGTCTGTCTTCACACAACTGATATCTGAACACAGGGCCTGGTATATATTAATCACCTAATAAATATAAGCTATTATTATCATCACTTGTATAATTAAGTACAATATTACAGCAAAAGCCTAGATCATGAAATGTCAAATGTGCCTGGCCTGATCCTGATGCCAGAGGAAAGAGAAGACTCCAATCTGTTCAGCATTCTGTGATTCCTTTCTTTATTAATAAAAACCCGGAGTTTGACAGTAGTTATCACTGCTAAGCAAAATGTTTTTAGAAGATGTATTTTTCCAAAATATGCAATGACCAAAGTTTAATGTGAAATAGATATCTTCTTATAATTTTTTGAAAGCAGCCACATGTCAACAGACCAACAAAGAGGACAACAGCCAATCTGCATATGAATTCCTGTATTATAGGAGAAGCATACATGAAAGAAGGGGCATTAGGGCTCTAGGCAGCCTCTCTGCAAACCGAGAGGCCAGGTTTCCATAGAGTTCTTGAGCTCATTCTTTCACAAATATAATGAGTACCTAATATGGCTCCTGGTTGATGGGATTTTCTTGTCTTGAGCACTGTTCTTGAGAAAATTGTCTTTGGAAACTGACTGGTATAGACTATAAAGAAAAAACAAATAGAGAAATCGACTGCTATACCATTTCCTCTGGGAATGTAAACTAAAAACTGAGATTTTGATCATTTCTTCATGGACAGTGGGATCTTATGGTTATATATATATAACTATAAGATATATATTGCTACATATATATGCTATATATATAGTATATATATGTATATAGCATATATATACACACATATATATGGGATCTTATGGTTATATATATATAACCATAAGATACATATTGCTACATATGTATGTATACATATACATATCATATATATGGTTATATATATGATATATATATGGTTATATATATGATATATATATGGTTATATATATATGATATATATATAACCATAAGATATATATTGCTACATATATATATAGCAATTGGCTTGCCCCAAAAGTTGATGGAACAAGGACCAGAAAGTCTTCTTGTACCTTTAGGCAATAAATGAGTTAGACATCTTGGCATTAAAAAAAATTATCTAAAAGTTCCATTTAAACCGTACTTGAGACTCTAAACTTGAGTATAGTGAAGCGTCAGATTACATGATTCAGTGGGCTGCTGGTTCTTTTAGATAATAGGAAAAGTAGCCCTATTCTATTTCCAAGCTTGCAAGGGAGGCTAGAGTACCATGACTATAAAATGAAAATAGGAGCTTACAAGTTTGAGATAATGAACTGTTCAAGATTGGTGCAGGAATATGATGGTGCTCCGTGACCATTTGCTAAACTCATGAGGAATCTGGTTAGATAAGGAGTGCTGAAGGATAAAAGACATAACAAGATAATTATTACAATCCAGATTGCAACCGTTCTCCACAAAACCAATCTGTCCGAAGACTGGTAGGCAAAGGGCTTGTTAAATTAAAACTAAGTTAACCCAAGGCCAATAAGCAATTAACAGCATTAACAAAACTAGATGCTTAATATATGCACAGGTGTGGCAAACTTTTATATTCTATGCCCTTTTGAGGAAACAGAAAATTTAGGGTTTTCCAGCCCCAGAAATACAAATGAGCAACGTTCAAGTAACCAGAGTCTATAAGAGGAATAGGGCAACATTGTGTTAAGAGCTTGAACTCTGGTGACAAAAGGGGCTAAGTTCAAGTCCTGGCTCTCTCATTAACCTCTGGGTGCATCCAACTGTCTCAGCTTCCTTCCATGTAACTCAAGACTATTATTATTAGCTATAATGTAGGACTGCTATGAAGATAAATAAAATAGTCCTAGAGCTTATAAAGATTTTTGATGTATTCAAGCTATTTTCACACATATTCATCCATTCTGTGGTTTATGGTAACCAACTTCTATATTAGATCTCTTTCTTTTTTTCTCTTTATAGAACCACATAAGTGAAATATTTCTTTCACTTAGGTTTTTATTTCCGATTTGATGTGAACTATACCATGATAATTTCTTATATACTTCCTTGGATTAAACAATATAATTTTTTATAGGGGAAACTGTGAGAAAAGAAAAATAGAGCAGTAACAAACCTAATGCTCTCCTGGGTTTTGCAAAGCCACAGAGGTCAGGCAGGCTCTGGCTAGACAGCTGTGAGCCATCTGACTCCATAGCCCTCTTCTATCAGGCTAGATTATCAGGTAAGGTTTTGATATCTCTTAAATATGTATACTTGTCTACTTAAAGAAAGATTATTTCATCAAATGGTTATATTACACTCTGATTAGAAATGGATCAGGCTGAGTAAATAGCTCTATGACTAGGAATTTTAAAACATCAAATCTGTGTAAAAGAATACTACACTCCAGCAACTGTATTCCATACTTTTAGTTTTTACTACAAAATTTGAGAGGAAATTGAATTAGATTCCCATGGATGGTATGGAAAATTGGGGAAAATAGCTTTCTTCTAATTCTCCCTTTTCTGAGAAATAAAATAATTTCCAATAGAGAAGAGTGCACCTAGCAAAGCTCTTTTTTTTTTCCTCTTATTTGGTGGCCTACTTTTGTTAACAAGTCTTGGAAAAGTTGAAGTTTTAAAGAACAAAAACAAAACAAAAAGTAAACAAAGAGAGAGAGAGAAGGAAAGGGAAAACAAAACCAAAAACCCAAGCCCACCAAAGGAGTCTGATCTTATTTGTCAAGACCAATGACCCAAACTGTGCCACTTAAGAATAGAAACAAAGGCTCTAAAGCAAAGACACAAAGAACCCTGAAAAGAGAAATGAAGAACAGCAATGATGTCTGAAATGATACAACAGATAGGACATGGCCAAGAAAAAAATAACCAGATAGTGACTACTGGATTTCTTGACACTGTCATAATTATAGTCAATGCATGCAATCTTTCTGTCTATCTGGTTAAATATTCCAAAGTGGGGTCTGCACAAAGTGTGTACAAATGTTTTAATGAAAAGTGAAATTTAAAATAATTTAACATGGATCAATGTCACATTTTTAGAGTCAAATGATATACGATCAAGAGACCTGGGTTCAATCATAACTAGCTGATTCACTAGTTAGGCTGGGCTGGCTTTCTGGGGCTAATTTCTTTGAAATTTAAAGGCTTTGATCTATGTTGAAAAATGTCTCACATTGGCTCCTTGACTGTCCCCGCCTTCCAGCAATATCTAAATTGTAGTGAGGTTGCATGCTGTAGCTTTTGCACACCCCAATACCTTCTTCCTTCTTTGATAACAACCCTTTGGGACCACTCTTCCTCATTCTCAGGCTAAGTAATTCCCAACTTCTGGCAATCAGGGAGAACGGAGAAGCCAGGTTCAGCCCATCAATCCATTCTATCTTCCTGGCACAATGGTTGGTTCAAGGAAAATTGAACCAACCATTGTGATTGGTTCAAATTTGAAACCAACTATGAAAATTGGCCCTGGGGCCTTTGCTGAGATCATGGGAGAGACAAGTCCTTTTAATTACAATACTGCCAACCTGATAGAAGGTAACCTTGGAACTGGTCATCATTTTGGCCACGACATGGAGAATCCCAGCTTAGAATAAAGACAAGACAGAGGAGAGTAAAACCAAGAGCGAGGGTGAATGTCCTGATGACTTTATGTAGCCCATGCTCCAGCCTGTCTGAATCTAGCTGTGTCCTGGATTCCTAGTTATGTAAGCCAAATAATCTCTATTTGGTTTAAACTGGTTTGGATTATTTTTCTAACACTTGCAACCCAAAGATGCTAACTAACATACCTGGCTACAGCACAGAGTACAGCATGTTACTTCACCTCCCAACCTGAATGAGCTAGACTGGATGAAAAACAATGGATTGACCAGCAATCTGCAACTTATGGCCTGGCCTGAAAACATGATCTGGATCAACTAGAGTTTTCTACCTAGCATTTAGCTTTGGAAAATGGAGAAATGATATCACTAGGAGGCAGGCATTAGAATATGCTAATTTCAAAGCCCATTCTAGTTCTACTCTTATGCAATGCTTACGAAACAAATTAGTTAAAATAAAGTGACTTTTTTTTTTTTTTTTTTAGTTAAAGATAAAGGTACTATATTCTGGAGTTAGAGTTAGATTTGACTCTGCCCTTTATCACTTTAAAAGCTGTTTGACCTTAGGCTAGTGACTTTGCTTCTCTAGGTCTAGCTCCTATCTGTAAAATAGAGATGACAATAAGCTCTTCATTCGGTTTTATTGTGACTTTTGAATGACATAACATGTCAAGTGCCACCATCAACACCTCATGAGTAGGTACCTGATAAGCTTTAGGTCCTACCTGTTGTCATAATCAATCATTTATAAAATAGTTGTTTAATACTCACAATATAGAGGACCTTGTGGTTAAGTTTTTACTATTTCTGAGCATTGAACCATTGATGAACAAGCAAAACAAACAGGTAAAAGGGACCTGATGTTTCAATTCATACTCCAGGGTCATCAGATTTTCTCATTTTTGTTTTATATTTAACAGAAGGATGAGAAGAAACCTTGGTGTACTGTGAGGCACTGTAGTAGTGTGGAGGAAAGGAACCAGGCCTATGAGCTTCTTGAGGGTAAGGGACCGGCAGGGGATGGTCAGGGGACAGGCAGGGCTGAATCCCCAGGTTCTGAACAAGGCCTTCCATAGTGCCTGGTGTGCAGTAAGCTCTTAATAAACACTTGCTGGAAAAAGTATCTAATTCTATCTCCTCGCTGTGGAAATATGAAAACCAGGATCAGAGAAATAATAAGAACAATAGTAAATTAGCTAGCAGTATTGAACTACTTCATGTTTAAACACGCCTTCATAAGAGTACATTTTCCTAACAGTGTTATGGTGTTTTACTTCATTTATACAGCAGCCTTATGAGAGAGATACAAGAAAGTATTACTATCCCTATTTTACAGATGAAAAAACTTATCCCTAGGGAGTATATGTGTAACAGAATATAAAGCCAAACTGGTTTTAAAGTGATAACATAATGACTTAGCTCTTCTCCACACACCTCCTTCTCCCATCTCCCCCAAGTCCTATTAGCAATACTTTAAACAAAGTAAGGCAACTTTCATCTTTTAAGTGTTTGAAAATGGAGATCACTTTGCCTCGCTTTATTTGCCAAAAATTTCTGCTATGGCTTTAACAGGTTATCAAAATCATTTAATGGAAAAAAAGAGAAAGATTAATTAGGGTTTTGTGCTTGAAAAAATAAAAAGTGGGTAGCATCATTGCCTTTCAAATTTCAGTGGCCTCCCCTGAAGGTCACTGCAGACAGTTCTCCCAACAGTCAGCTTCATAGTCTCTTGCCTTTTGCCTTAACATGCTTGGTGCTTGGCCAGCCAAGTTGAACAAGCCAGAGGTGATTTAACTTCCCAGGAGCAACTGTCAAAGAAACAGATGTTTGAGGATAAATACTCCAGTATTTTTCCCCCCAGGGAGATAGTTCTGAGAATAGCACCTTTATTGACATTCGTTCCTTCTCCTGTATCCAGGTCTTCTGTCTCATGTCTAAAATGCTCCAATTTGAATTCCACTTGCTTTACCACCTGCTAGCAGGTTGCTTAACTTCTATGTATCTTAATTTCCTCATCTGTAAAACTGTATCTACCTTATTAGGTTGTTAAGAATCACAAATTATTATCTTTGAAGTATTTAAAAAATAGTACCTGACACATAGTGCTTGCTATCATTATCACCACCTTCATTATTCTTGTTATTATTTTGGTTGTGGGAAGGAGGGCTGATGGGGCACTAGAGAAAGCCATGACCTCCAAATTCCTGACTTGCAGAGTTCTTTGTAACAGTATTGCTAGATTACCACATGAAAGGTTTCTGGATCTATATGGCTGGCAGCTTAGGATATGACCAATACCATTCATGTTTTTATCTCTCATGAATTGTGTAGTTTGGACACAATTTTAAACTTTCAGGTGCTTGAATCGAATCTGAAGGCCACTGTTGATCCCTGATCCTCAGAGAGTGAGGATATAGCATCTGAAACTAAGGTGGAAGGTTCTGGAAGTCTTATAGGCCTTTACGATTCCATAGAGATGACCATAGAAATGAAGTGACGTGCTTTTTAAAATAAAAACCACATGATGCTGACAATAACTGCCACAATGCAGTTCCAGACCTTGAGGTTTCCCTTCATTTGAGGACCCGCCTGAAGAGCAGCCTTGCAACAAAAGCAAATGGAAATTGTGTCTCCTGCAGGACTGGAAATATCAAATGCAGAGTGTGTTGTAGCCTTTTAATCCACAGGGTAGCAAAGTAAAGGTCAATTACCTCACTTAGAGGAATGAAAGGCATGTAGTAAAAGTCAAATAGATATGCCATTAGATAACGTATTTCAAGCATGAAAATGAGGATTTTTCTATTGCAGGGTTATATTTAATGCAGTGGTAAACACAAGAGCTTTACGAACAAGAGTAAGATACGAGGTTGACAGTGAATCTGCCCGACAGAGTGCCCTCTGTTTCATGTGTGGGACTGTGCAGTCACCATTGATTGGTGTCAGGACCCTGCCAGGAAGCAGGCAGGCTGGCCCCACAACCCGCCAGGCTGAGCCAGGAGGAACAGGTGCTTCCGAGGGTGGCTCTAGGGATTTAAGTCCGTCAAGACACTCTCAGCTATGCCAGACCAGCCTGTCTGTCTGTAGTCTGTCCTGACCTGTGAACCTGTACCTTGGGCTTTTCTCCTTCTTCGACATTCTTCTCCTGAGCCTGACATTGGCTCCGTACCCAGCTCTGCCCTCCCTCATTGGGGAGTCAGGTTTAACAAACTCATCCCCAGCTCCCGTGGCTGTGACTCTGCATTCCAAGGCTGTTCCCCCATCCCCAAGTACCCCAGATTTGAGTCTCTACTTTTAACCAAGATCAGTGTGTATCCATCCTGGTTTCTGCTTTTGTGGATGATTTGATTTGAAGTGTCTGACCCTGATTTTTACATTCTGGTCACTTGTTTAGAAAGGGCTCTTTTCCTGCTGAAAGCAAGCACCTGGCCAGGTCTCTGGATATATCTTCCTCCCTGGCTATGCGATCAGTCTTTCACCTCATCAGAAACATCCTCAAGGGTCATAGGCAATGTGCTGAGGCTAGGAGAAGGGGTGCTTCTGCTGCTGACCCAGGAGTTCCTCATGAACCTGGTGTTATTTCACTCGGGGAAGCACAGGGTTGGTTTAGACCTATTGTTTAATGTCTCTGAGCTTCAGTTTCTACATTGCAAGCACGTAAAATAATTCCACTTCTCATTTCTTTTCTAAATATAAGCACTTACGTTAAATAGGGACATTTATTTGGTAAAAATGTACTTTAATGTTAATCAAACCGATTGGCAGTTCTGCCAGAAACATCACCATTGGATTAGATCTGTGTGGCAAAGTCTACCTTAGTTCTGAAAATCACACTTTGGTGAGCTTTTCCTTTGTGCAATATATAATGCAAGTACCTATCCACTCTTGTTGGGAACACCCTGATCCTGTGAAATAGCCCAGTGCAGGGACTTCAGCTTGAGATGGTAAGCTTTCTGGTTAGTGACGTAAGTTTGGTGCCTCGTTTGCACATCCACATGTCTAGGGAGATTCCCCAGTAAATTGCAATTTATGCTGCTCTATTCCTGAAAATGCTGACTTGTCCTTGGTAGAGACATGCATCTTTTTGCCCAAGCACTTGCTCATAGGAAATAAGAAGAGTTCAGGGCACAAGGAGGAGTGTGGTGCTCTGATCTCTTATCCTCTTGCTGGAGAAAACACTGTGAAGAGGAACCAGACTGAGCTTGTGCACACAACCAGGACTGAATTTTGCTGTCTCAAAGATGAAGTTATGGTGGATTCGACAGACTTAAATGTACTGGTTGAACAGAGCCATTGTTTTTCTCCTGGGCCAGGAGGTCTGGCTGCATTCTCTGGGTAGATGTGAGAATTTCCCTTAAAGAAATAGAATCTTCTCAGACAATTATCCTCAGGCAGGAAATTAGGTGGGCTTTAGAGGGATAAAGGAGTTCTCTCCTCTTTCTCTGGAGCCAGTCAGTGGGGAGCTTGGAGGTGTGGTGGTGATTGAGATACTCCTCCGTTCTTGGCTGCATCACTACTGCACGATGCCTCCTGGGAGGTTCAACGTGAGGCCTTAAAACTAGTCACTTACTCTCAGTTTAGTATTCAGTGCTCCCCAAAACTTCCATCGTGTTGTTAAATTCAACAACCTTGTTTTAAGGAAGTATGTGTCCAAAACTGGGGGAAACAGGTGACAAGCAGCTCAATTGGCCCCAGGTAAGCCAGGAAGAGGAGTCAGGAGGACCCTGAAGCCACATATGTCAGGCTCAGGGCACTTTAATCTCCCCCTTTGCAGACCTGCAACTCCCTGCTTTTCCTGTGTTACTCTAAATGAAGCTCTGCTGCTGAGTCAATGAATAAGTAGGCAGAGGCAGTGATCTTCATTTGAGAAGAGGCATTATTCAGATAGTTACGAAGGAACAGAGCTGTGAACATAAAGAGTAGGGGAAGACGGGACACTTGCATGTGCTGGGGCTGGTGGCTGGAGGGCAGCAAAAGAAGACTGGAAGTTGGGACCAAGAAAGCTAAGAAATTATCCAGTAAAGTTCACTCTAGATACAATGTCAGCAATTAGGTTAAAAATCCCCATGTCATACAAATTAAAAGTCAGAGAAAAGCATGTAAGAAACTCAAGGAAAACAAAAAAACAGAAACAAAACAAAATTCAGGGCCAGTGTAAATTCTAAAGTTGAGAGAGCCTGGGCATAAGGTGGCACGGCAGAGTGGGTAGGATCTCAGGCTCCTCACAGGGTTTCCTGATTGGGATCCTTTGCCTTTTTAACTGGGTACACAACACTGGACAATTTTCTTAATGCCTCTGCTTCTCAATCTGTAAAATGGAAATACAATAGCAAATTTTTTTTTTTTTTTTTTGAGACGGAGTCTCGCTCTGTCGCCCAGGCTGGAGTGCAGTGGCGCGACCTCGACTCACCGCAAGCTCCGCCTCCCGGGTTCACGCCATTCTCCTGCCTCAGCCTTCCGAGTAGCTGGGACTACAGGCGCCCGCCATCATGCCCAGCTAATTTTGTTTCTGTATTTTTTTTTTTAAGACGGAGTCTCGCTCTGTCGCCCAGGCTGGAGTGCGGTGGCGCGATCTCGGCTCACTGCAGGCTCCGCCTCCCGGGTTCACGCCATTCTCCTGCCTCAGCCTCCCGAGTAGCTGGGACTACAGGCGCCCGCCACCGCGCCCGGCTAATTTCTTGCATTTTTAGTAGAGACGGGGTTTCACCGTGGTCTCGATCTCCTGACCTCGTGATCCGCCCGCCTCGGCCTCCCAAAGTGCTGGGATTACAGGCGTGAGCCACCGCGCCCAGCCTACAATAGCAATATTATTACATGTTTTGATGATTAAATAAGTCAATAAGAGTAAAGTGCTTAGAAGAGTTCCTAACACAATATAAACGCTCAATAAATGTTGGCAAATTACTATCATTACTATTATCGTTTTCTAGGCAGATATGAGCTAGAAGCAACTGATTAATAATTAAATGTCCTGACTAGTCACCTACTCTGTCTTTCTCTCTTCAAAATGAGGAAGAGGTAAACAGAAAGGAGGAGGAGGTTAGGCACAAGAGTATAAAGCGCAGGAAAAACAGTTAAAAGAACAAAAAAGTGTGAATACCAGGAAGACTATGATTCTGAGCTGGTCTGATGTCTGACATGGTGAACTTCATATTTACTTCTTCTTGGGGTAGCTAAAAATCCTGCTTATTATCAATTATCAGTCAAATGATCAATCTATGACCTGAAGGTGGAGGCACTAAATTGGGTTTCATTGTGGGTTGCAATCCCTTTTTGGGTCAGAATTAAAAGACAAGTCAACATTTTTGACTAAAACATAATAATATATAACTTTTATATCCAATAAGGGCACTTTAGCCAATGAATCTGCCATTTACAAATAGCTGATCAATAGTACCCTGTAGATCATGTCAGTAATCACTGGGAAAAATATTAATTAAGAAGAAGGATTCCAGAAGAACTTCTACTTACAACCAAGTTGGAGTAACAAGACCTGTGTTTACCCTCCCACCTGAGACAACAGCAACAACAAGTCAAAACAAAACATATGAAATGTTTTTAAGACATCAGGTAAGGAGGGACAATTGCCTCTGAGAGGCAGAAAACAAATGAGGTGAGTCCAATGACTGCCTTAGCTTGCCAGAGTGTAGAAAGGAGGAACGCAGGCTGAGATACTAGACTCCCGGATCAAAGGAGTTGAGGTGAGTTTAGGGGACTTAGGATGCTAGAGTCAAAGCTAGGTACTAGAGAGAAAAGAATTGCACAAAGAACACTGAAGATCTGTACATGGTCTCCCTGAACTATTTAGCAGAATACTGGTCAGTGTATGTGTATGAAGAAACTACATGAAGGCAGGGAAAAAACCTCCAAAAGGATGAGAGAAAAGCACCCAGTATTCACCAAGGCTAGGAATAGTGCCGGTGCTCACTAGCCAGACTAGAAAAACTCTAATGCACAGGGCATTGAGTAGATAATCAGGAAAGTCTTGCTTCAATAATGAGGAATAATTAACCCTAGACTACTGTGAACAAGTCAGAAAAGCAAGATCCGAAAGGACTAACAGTTTCCAAATAACTTAATAAATCACAGAAAAAAACCCTGAAGAATATTCATAAAAATACAAAAACGTTCAACACTCAACCAGATAAAATTTACAATACCTGTTATAGAATCAAAGATTGCCAGCCATGCAAAGGAGCAGAAAAATGACACAAATAATCAACTGAAATCAACTCCAAACTGACACATATATTGGAATTAGCAGATAGGACTTTAAAACAGTTATATGCAATTATTATAATTGTATTCTATATGTTCAAACATTAACTAAAGTAATAGAATATATAGATATATATTTTTAAAAGACCCAAATTGAACTTCTAGAGCCAAAAAGTACATTTCTGTAAAAAAAGATACACTGAATGAGATTAGAAGAAATGATTAGTGAAGTGAAAGACACAGCAATACAAATGGTTTAAAATGAAACATAGAGAAGATAAAAAAAAATTTTAAAAATGCAAAAAGCTTCAGTGAATTGAATGCCAATGTAAAGTGACCTAAGACATGTGTAACTGGAATAGTCAAAGGAGAAGAGAGAGAGATGGGTGGGCCAAATAAATATTTGAATAAATAGTTACCAAAATTTTTCTGATTTTACCAAATCCAAGGAGTGTGATGAACCTCAAGAATAAAAAAAAATAAATAAAATTACACCAAGCATGTCATAAACAAACATGCCCCAAACCAGCAATACAGACTATCTTGAAAGCAACAGAAGAATAAAGGACATGTTACATACAGATTTCTTTTTGAAAACAATCCAAGTGAGAAGACAGTAGAGCAAAATCTTTCAAGTAATAAAAGAAAAAAAGAAAACATGTCAATCTAGGACTGTCTACCCAGTAAAATATCTTTCAAAATAGAAGCCTATGGCTGAGTGTAGTGGCTCATGCGTGTAATCCCAATACTCCCAGAAGCTGAGGCAGGAGGATTTCTTGAAGCCAGGTGTTTGAGACCAGCCTGAGCAAAAAAGCAAGACCCTGTCTTTACAAAAAATAATTTTAAAAATAGCCAAATAATTTAAAAAATAGCACACACCTGGAGTCTCAGCTACTCGGGAGGCTGAGGCATGAGGATTGCTTGAACCTAGGATATCGAGGCTGTAGTGAGCTATGATCGTGCCACTGCACTCCAGCCTGGGTGACAGAGTGAGATCCTGTCTCTTAAAAAAAAAAAAAAAAAGAAGGCTGAATAAAGACATTTTCAGACATAAAAAACAACAACAAAAAAGGATAACACATGGAATTCTGCATTTAGACACAAAGGAATGAAGAGAATAAGAAATGGTAGCTATGTGAGTAAATATGTAAGTTTTTATCTATTATTTGAAAGATAATTGTTAAAACAAAAATGATAATATATTGTAAGGTATATTAGATATATATATATATCTGTAAAATATGTGAAAACAAAATCATAAAGTCTGAGAGGGGAGAAATGGAAGTACTATTGTAGGGTTGTTATATTTCATCCGAACTGGTATGATATCACCTGAATTTAGACTGTGTTAAATTATAGTTATATATTATATACTCTAAAGCAATTTTAAGATAAAAAAATGAAAAATGACTAGTAAGCCAACAAAGGAGATATGAAGGAATCATTTAAAAAAATTCCATTAATCCAAGCAAATGCAGAAAAAGAGGAAAAGGGAACAATAAGAATGGAACAAGTAGAAAATAAATAGCAAGATAATACCTTTAAGTCTAAAGATATCAATAATTACATTAAGTATAAATAATCTAAACAGTATAATTACGATAGCTATTTAAAAAAAAAAACAAGACGAGTTATATGCTGCCCATGAAAAGGGTGGAGAAAAATAGATCATGCTAACACAAACCCAAAGGAAGCTGGAATGATATATCAATACCAGACCAAGTAGGGTTCAGAGCAAAGACTATCACCAGAGTTAATGTAGATTATTTAATTATAATAAAGATTTAACTGATGAAAGGAACAAAATAATTCTAATCGTTTATTCTCCCTGAAACAGAACTTTAAATTGAACGAAGCAAAATTAATTGAAGGACAAATAAAAAAATAATGACGGCGAGGTGTTTCCACAGCCCTTTCTCAGTAATTGATAGAACAAGTAGATAGAAAATTAGCAAGTTTATAGTAGACTTGACAACACTATCCACCAACTTGATCTTATTGGCATTTTTAAAACATTCTACCCCAAAACATCAGATTATGCATTCTTTTCATGTATACACAGAGCATTTACTAAGCCATAAAATAAGTTGAAATAAATTTACAATGAAGTTATACAATGTATGTTCTCTGATTATAATGAAACTACACTGAAAATTCATAACAGAAAAATGTCTGAAACATCCCCAAATATTAGGTAAATAAATATATACATCTAAATAAACCACAGGTCAAATTAAATCTCAAAAAGTTTCCCTTTTGAGATTTTTGAACTGACAAAATAAATCAAAATGTTTGAAACAGTACTAAAACAGTACTTAGGGAGGAAATTTATAGCACTAAATTCCAATATTATTACAGAAGAAGAAAGGCCTCAAATCAATTTCCTCACCTTCCATCTTAAGAAACTAGAAAACGAAAAGCATATTAAGAAGAGCAAATTAAGCCCAAAGTATGCTTAATGAATATCAAAGCAGAAACCAATGAAATAGAAAAAATAAACATAATAAAAAAATCAATGAAATAAAAAGATTGTTTTTAGAGAAGATAAATTAAGTTGAATCTCTAGCTAAACTGGTCTGGGAAAAAAGAGAGAAGAAACAAATTATCTACATAAGGAATGAGAGAGGTGATATCACTACAAGTTGAGCACCTCAAATCTGAAATGCTTCAAAGTCTAAAATGTTTTTGAGCGCTGACAGGACACTCATAGGAAATACTCATTGGAGTATTTTGGATTTCATATTAGGGATGCTGAACCATTAAGTATATAATGCAAATATTTCAAAATAAAAAATAATCCAGAATCTAAAACTCTCCTGGTCCTAAGCTTTTTGGATAAGTAATACTCAGCTTGTCTTGTCAAGATCTTGTCTTGTTTTGGTACCAGCGTAGACAATGATTTAGAAAGTATTCCCTCCTCTTCAGTTTTTTTCTGCAAGAGTTTGTGTAGCATTGGTATTTCTTTCTTAAATGTTTCCTAGAATTCACTACTGATTCTAGCAAATTTGGCCTTGGGACTTTTCTCTGTGGGAAGATTTCTAACTACAAGTTCAATTTATTTAATAAATATGAGGCTTTTTGAGTTGTCTGTTTCTTTTTGAGTAAGCTTTGGTAGTTTGTATCTTTCAAAAAATCTTGTCTATTTTATCCAAGTTGTCAAGTTTATAGGCATAAAATTGTTCACAATATTTCCTAATTTTCCTTTTACTAGCTATAGAATCTATCATGTATAGGCCATATCCCTTATAAACATAGATGTAAAAATTCTAATCAAAAATTTAGCAAAATGAATGCAATAATATATAAGAAGTATAATACATGATGACTAAGTAAAGTGTATGTATCCCAGAAATGCAGAGTTGTTTTAACATTCAACAATGAATTCATGTAATTCACTGTATTAACAAACTAAGAAAGAAAAACCACAAGATCAGCTCAAAAGACACACAAAAAACATTTAGCAAAACTCAACATCCATTTCTGATAACAACTCTCAGGAAACTAGGCATGGAAGGAAACTTCCTCAGAATGATAAAGGAGCACCTACATTTAACATTTCACTTAATGGTCAAAGACTGAATGCTTTCTTTTTAATGTAAGGAACAAGAAAACATGCTCATTCTCACCACTTCTGACTGTCTGTGTAAAAAATCTGAAAGAATTTAAAATAAGCTATTAGAAATAATAAGTGAATTTAGCAAGGTTGCAGTATATAAGATCAATATACAAAAATCAATTGTATTTCTAAATAGTGGTAACAAACTGTTGAAAATTATAAAAGCCAATAGCATTTATATTAGCATAAAAATAAAATACTTAGGATTAAATTTGACAAAATACTTGCAAGAGCTATACAGAAATAAACAAAATTGCTGAGGCAAATTAAAGAAAATCTAAATAATTGAAGAGATATACCTTGTCCATGGGCCAGAAGACTCAATATTGTAAAAACGAATGAATTAATGGCATCAGCAGCAACCTGGATGGGATTGGAGACTATTATTCTAAGTGAAGTGACTCAGGAATGGAAAACCAAATATTGTATGTTCTCAATCATAAGTGGGAGTTAAGCTAGAGGATGGAAAGGCATAAGAATGATACAGTGGACTTTGGGGACTTGGGGGAAAGTGTGAAAGGGGGGTGAGGGATAAAAGACTACAAATTGGGTGCAGTGTATACTGCTCAGGTGATGGGTGCACCAAAATCTCAGAAATCACCACTAAAGAACTTACTCATGTAACCAAATACCACCTGTTCCCCTAAAACCTATGGAAAGAAAAATTGAAAAAAATTCTTAAAAAAAAATGACAATTCTCCCCAAACTTATCAATGGATTCAATGCATTCTCAAGTAATCCTCTCCCTCAGAGAAAAGCTCAGCAGCTTTTTTTTTTTTTTAAGAAATTGACAAGCTCATTCTAAAATTTACATGGAAATGTAAAGGGCTTAGAATAGCCAGAACAATTTTTACAAAGAACAAAGCTGAAAGATTAACACTACCTGATTTTAAGACTTATAAAGCTACAGTAATTAAAACAGTGTGATACTGGTATAAAGATAGATTGGAGAACGGAATATAGCATCCAGAAATAGGCCACACATATATACACAACTGATTTTTGACAAAAATGCAAAGACACTTCAGTGGAAAAATGATAGTCTTTTCCGTAAATGCTGTTAAAACAATTAGATAGTCATATAATAACTGAAATATTCATATCTCCATCGCTTACAAAAATTAATTCAAAACTGATCATAGGCTTAAATATGAAAGCTAAAACTGTACATTTTTACAAGAAAACATAGCAGAAAGTCTTGGTGACCTTGGGTTAGGAAAAAGTTTCTTAGATGTGGCACCAGGATGATCCATAAGGAACAAACCTAGATCAACTTCTACTCTTCAAAAGACAATGTTAAGAGAAGGAAAAGATAAATTGGGAGATCCACGTATTGAAATAAAGTATTTGCAAAGCATACATCCGACAAAGAATGTGCATCCAGAATACATAAAGACCCTTCTGAACTCAATAATAGGAAAATAATCAGCCCAATTTTTAAAATGAGCAAAAGTTTTGAACTGACACTTCACCAGGAAAGATATATGGCAAATAAGCAAATGAAAGATGTTCAATGCAATTAGTCATTAGGAAAGTGCCAATTAAAATCCCAATGAGATACCATTACACACCTACTAAAATGTCTAAAATTAAAAAGACTGACCCTCACCAAGTTTGGTGAAGGATGTGGAGGAACTGGAACTCTCACACATTGTGAGTGGGAATGTGACATATTATAACTAAGTCAGATAACAGTTTGACAGTTTCTTAAAGAGTTAAACTTATGTTTACCATATGATTCAGCCATTCTACTAATGGGTATTTACCTCAAAGAAAACATATGCCCATAAAATATTTGTACATGAATGTTCATAACAGCATTACTTGTAATAGCCAAAAACTGGTCACAACCCAAGTGTCCATCAATAGGTGAACAGATAAACAATGGAATAATACACATCAATAAAGTGGAATGAAATATGACATGAATGAATCTCAAAATAATTATGTTGAATAGAAGAAGTAATAAAAAAGAGTCATATTATATAATTCCATTTATATAAAACTCTATGCAAACTAATCTGTAAAACCAAAGTTCATCGGGGGCACGAAGAAACTTCTGGGCATAATGGATATGTTCACTACTTAGCTTGTGGTGATGGCTTCACGGATGTGTACATAAGTCAAAACATATCAAGTTGTACACTTCAAATATGTACAGTTTATTGTATATCAATTACATTTCAATAAAACTGTTTCCAAAATAAAGACAAGGTCTTAATGTTTGACTGCCTAGAATGGAATCCTGACTCCGCTATTTACTAGGTGTCTGATTATAAGCAACTTAGATAATCCCTTGAGACTCAGTTTCTTTATCTGTCACATTGGGATAGCAACAGAGCAAGTCTCATGTTCCTGATATGAAGAGTAAGTAAAATAATGCATGTAAACAATGTTGTTACATAGGCAGTACTCAGTGAGTGCTCACTGTTAGTATGTTACTCCATGGTGGCTCTAATGAAGGAGGCAGTGAACCACAGTCAACTCAGAAGTCAAGTTCAACTTCTAGCACTTTAGGTACTGGCTGTGAAACTTTACATAAGTTAGTCAACTTCTCTCCTTCTCAGTTTCCCTATCTGTAAAATGAGGAAAGCAACAGTACTTACCACACAAGATCATTATGTAAGAAGCTGAAATGAGAAACTTGTACTAAATAATCCTGCCACCAATTTTTTTTTTTTTTTAGGTAAAGAAAATAAACAAATGTGGTATTTTTGCACACCTGAGAATCATCTTTATTGCACACATTTAGATTCATGTTGGGGGAGAAGGAACAGAAAGAAGAAGGGAGAAACAGAATGAAGACAGGAGACCTAAGACATTGGAACCAGAGGTAATGAGGATATAAGAAAATCCTCTAAGAATCCTGGAGATAATGGGGACACGAAGATGGAAGAAAGGGGTTCCTATTATGTGTTGGATCGATGTTTCAGCCATCCTTATTTAAAGTTTTTAGGCCAGGCACGGTGGCTCATGCCTGTAATCCCAGCACTTTGGGAGGCCGAGGCAGGCGGGTCATGAAGTCAAGAGATGGAGACCATCCTGGCCAACAAGGTGAAACCCCGTCTCTACTAAAAACTACAAAAATTAGCTGGACGTAGTGGCGTGCGCATGTCGTCACAGCTATTTAGGAGGCTGAGGTGGGAGAATCGCTTGAACCAGGGAGGCAGATGCTGCAGTGAGCTGAGATCGCACCACTGCACTCCAGCCTGACGACAGAGAGAGACTCCATCTCAACAACAACAAAAAAAACAAAAAACAGAAACAAAAACAAGAACAAACAAACAAAACAAAAAATAAAGATTTTAGCACAGAGTAACTACAGTAGACTAGGGACTAGGGGAAATTTGGATGGATCATATATTTGTTATTTATTTATTTATTTATTTATTTTGTGGTAAAATTGACTGTTTACAAACAAGAAAAATTGTTGTGACATTCCAGGCATGCCATGATGCAACAGGGATCCACAGGCATAAAGGTATTCCAAGATTTAAGAGTCACACAGGAAAGCTTTCTCCTGAGGGTAAATCTGATCTTAGTTACAAATGAAGTTTTTTAGGCCATAATGATAATAATTCACTCCAGAATTATTTACTGCATATTAGACATGAACCAAGCATGCTAGTGTCAGACATTCAGAAGATTCAGTGCCCTTCTTCGAGGAGTTCCAAATCTGCATGTTTCTAATTCCTATCTACATTGCTCAGGGTCTTGTATTAAAAAAAAATCAATTTCAGGCAAACATTAAGATCTGTACTTCTTCTTTGGGGCAGGCATGGGTTTAAAATGGCCAAGCCTCCATCCAGGATTCAGCCCCTTTGCCTGTTATATCTGTAGGACAGTACTGATTTATCATATGGCTTGATGTCATTAAACATTTATTATGCACCCATAGTGTGCTGGAGAAACACACACACACACACACACACACAAAAGAACAGATAAAAGACATTGTTCCTCTTTAGCAGCACTTTGTAAAAAATGACTAATGAATATATGCTTATTCAATAGATCAAGCAAGCAATATACATTTTAAGAAATTTATAAATATTTAATCAAGATTTTGTACAGTAACTCTGACTGAGAAACCCAGGCTTCTTGGAATACTAAAATAGGATTTTAAATGACCAGAAATTTAAAGGTCCACAGCTTTTGTGAACAAAATGAACTGAAACATCTTGAAATGGATATTTTAAAAGTGTTTCATATAATTTCTTGTACATTTTTCAGAAGAAAATGTAAAAAGCACAGAACATCCTACATCTCTAATAGATGAGTTAATTCTGCATCATTTCAGTCTAGAAATAAAATGTGGAAGATTTCATTTTGTCCTAGTAGCTTATATGCTAATAACTTGGGAAGAATTTGAAGTCTGACTTTCTCCTTTCGAGTACCTTTAAATACAAACACATACACAGAGAGCTTTACAGAAATAGGAGTTTTTGTCCACAGAGCTATAACCCAACATGCTGGCATTCTGTAGCCCTTTGGAACACCATCCTTGACTCTAAACCCTTTTGTTCTAAAGTTAATTTTAGCTACGAATTTCCAGGTCTCTGGAGAGAATGTGTCACAACAAACTTTACTTTGAGACAGATTTTTCTGGTCTATATTTAATTAAAAGTGCCCTTACATCTGTTCAGTAGCCATCCTAAAAAAGTCCTTCTGAGATATGAGTGATGACCCACAACTTCCGATCTATACTTGTAGGTAGTATTCCATAGCAGCAACTGCCAGCTGGTGTCGTGCTCTTTTCTCTCTACTGTGCCACACTGAAAGGGAACAATTTGTTGTGTGGGAGGTCTAACATTGTGGAGATTAAATTACCTTCTGAGTGGACATGGTTACAATACCATTAAAAATATTACTTAACTCTCTGCTATGTTCCCCCACCACACATACACACTAACAGAGCTGCCCAGGTGAGCTGTTACAGATCTGAGTCAACTGCTATTGTTGCATGAAACAGACATGGGTAGCAGAATCTTTATCTGTCATCAGCTTACTGGAGAGGTAGAGAAGGTACTTTGACACAGTGGGGAATATAGTACATTTATGAACTGAAAGAAAATTGAGTTTCTGTGGAATTGTTTACTGCTGCTGGAGAAACAAAAGAGGTTAATTCCATACTGTTTAATATGGCTTTGAATGAACATATAATAAAATAATGCTTGAGCATAACAGTGGTATGCTTAAAATCTGCCCTCCCCCAAGCAAAACAAACTCAATGTAGTTTCAGACCTTTAAAGCAGATTTTAAATTCTTATGAATTCAGATCCTGAGGGATTATGTTAAGTAGTTGTTACAAATCATATCTCATGCCAAGTGGCATATAGAAAAAATATGCAAAAATATGATTATGTTTCATTGAAGATAGTCTATTCTGTATTATGGCTGAATTTGAATTTTTATATTTATAGACATCATTACATCACATATGGTAAGCGACTGTAAAATTGCATATATAAAAATTATATTGGCTTACCTATATGCAAATGAATATATATATTCATGTGTACAATTTTTTTTATTATCCTTTAACTTCTTAAAAATGGGTCTGGAATCCAGTTGTTTCTTATGGCCCCTGGAGTGCCAAGAAAGATTAATATGTACCATCAGTAAATCATTCACCACATTGGTGACCCTTTGGCTATCTTTTTTTGGTAGGGAACATCAATATTTTTTTGGACAGTTCCTAATACAGGCTGGAGTTACGGAGTTATGGTGTGAAAAAAGACAATATCTTAGAGTTGATTTTGACCATTTTGAACGAAGTCTTCTAGGAAAGAAATCTGCTCCACAGTCCCAAACCATATATTGGATCTCAACTGTCTTTTAAGTCAACACTTTGTAATATAGCTGTAATGTGAGCTTCAGATACAAGGCCTCATATGTAAGTTTAAATTTTCTAACTAGCCACATCCAAAAAAAGTAACAGGTGAAATTAATTTTAATAATGTATTTAATTCAATATATCCAAACTGTTATTGTTGCAATATACTCATTAAAATGAATACATGACTGTGCGTCATATAAATTATTGTGTTTCCCGTCAGTGTTACAAGCACTATACTTTGGGACATACTTTTTTACATAATGAAGGAGGATTGGGAGACAAAAGGTAGATAAACGATTACATGCATATCAGATAGATATGGATTGGGACTCTTGGTCCTGTATTTTACTACACAATTGACTTGAAGCAGATAATTTCGCACTTGGAACTACTCTTATTTGTAAAGGTAGAAAAATTGATTCAGTGTAGATAAGCATTCAAAGCACTTAGTATGTTGCCTGGCACAGAACAATTGCTCAATACACGTTAGGAGGAAAAAAAATGATGGAGATGCTTTCTTATGTGTGAAACCAAGGGGTGCAGTTTTGATCAGGTCACTAAGAGCTCATGTGAGAGTACTCCAGGCCCTTCTGAGCACATTGTAAATGGTTGCAGAAGCACTTTGTGAAACTATATGTAAAACGTAGTGAGAAAATTCAATGAGTCTTTTAACCAAGTCAGCTCACTCCTAGAATATGTCTGAATGAAATAATTCAAGTAAAACAACAAAAAAAAACCTTTATTATGAAGGTCTTCACTGCAGTGTAACCTATGAAAGAAATAAATGGGAAAAAGCTAAAAGTTTAATAATAAGTGAATAGCTTAATAAATAAGGGAATATTGTGCTGTACCTCATTATGCAGTTAACAATGATAGCCACGAGAATTATGTAAAATTACTGAAATGATTATGGTAAATACAAATTAAAATTCCGAATACAAAATAGTAAGTATATTCTGAAAACAATTATATAAAATATGTATGGTGTGAAAAAGGTTTGGAAGATAATTTGCAAAAATAGAAATAATTGTGTTAGGGTAAAGTGACTTAAATTATTAATATCATTATGACATATTTTCAATAAAATAAGTGTAAGCAGTTTGCCCAAGAAATACTTATACATTCTTATTAGTCAGTCAAGCAAAATATTTCACACCTATCCTATGCTCCTGTCTTCACTGGGCACAGTGCAGCATCAGAAAATAAAAAGAGACAGTTCCTTTTCCCCCAAATGTTACCTAGACCAACAACACAAAATAACTGATCAAAACAATAGTGAACAATGTAAGATAGGTAGCAATTATGTCATACTACATCTTATTTAATAACGAAAGTATTGTATATAATAGCTGAGGAAATATACATGTGCATGTTGAAACGATTAAATGTTAAATTGAATTGAGTTCAGATAAGATGAAAGCAAGTGATCAATATGAAATGGTGCCTGTTGGTGGAGATGAGCCTTGAGCTAAAGTCTGAAGGAGAAGCAATCTTTATATAAATGGCAAGAGAGGATCCACATTCCACAAAGGGAAAAAGCAAATAAAAGCATGAAGTGAATAGAATTAACCAGAAAAGAGACTGATATTATCAGCAGGTTTTTTTTTATTGGGGAAAATAATAGTGGGATAATTATTAATTTTACTTAACTAACCTTTATTAAGTGCAAACTATGGTTCGGATAAGGAGATGAAATTAGGCATGATGTTGAAAGCAGTTATGTTGCAGATTAAGTCATGTTTCCTGTTTATTCTAAATGATGACCAAATTGGACTGGATGACCCCCCATATTCCTCATAACTATGAGACTTCGCAATGATATACTCCATGTGGCTTTCGGGCACATAGACTACACAATTCTATACTCCCTTCCTAGGAATATAGCAAGATGCTGTTTTATTTGTACTTGCAATGGGGCTTTTTTCCTTCAGAAAACCATCCAATGAATAAGCCCTGTCATTTCTCCATCATATGTTCATGAAATTCAGGTGTGAAAATGCTTTCTTTTGAAAACTATAATTAGACTAATTCATATTTACAACATAAGGAAAAAACCTGCCTCTAATTCTTTGATTAACTTTTAAAAAGAAGAAGCAATATGAAACCCTGACCATCCATTAGACAAGCTATAAAAATGTTCCAAAGAAATTCAGCCAGCCAGCCTTCTGTGTGATAAAAGCCAGCCATGGAAAAGCCATGAAACAGAAGGGAGGGAAAGGGTGAGGCACTAAGACCAAACTCAAACATTTGCTCAGAATATTCTCCTGAGCTCATTCTCAAGTAATCAGCCAAAATAAAAACAGATTGTTAAGAAGGGTAGGGAAACTTTTAAAAAAATCTGAAAGGTCTTGAAATCTTCATCTGCCCTTATTCTATTTTTGCTTAAATTGAAAATAGCATCATTTGCCTTGTGCTTTACAGTTTACAAAGTGTTTTAACATATACGCCGTGTTTAAGTTTCACAGCAACTCTGGATTTTACAGCTGATGCAAGAGTCTCAGAAGCTTAGGGACCTGCCCACACCTCTGCTTCATCAAGCAGTGGTCACTGAGCACACATCTAGGTCTTCAGACTCCAAAGCTCATGGTGCTTCCACTGCACTACATCATGCACCTGTTCAGCTTTGGCTTCATTTGTGCTGGAATAATGCACAGACTAATTCATGTTCCTACTTAGATCCTGCCACCCCATAGTGGAGGCCACAGTGAAAATTAACTAGTGAACACTTAGCTTTCCAGTAATTAAAGCAGTAGGATAACATGTAACCAACAACCACGGGTATCTAGCATACCTCACATTAGACATCAAGTGGTAGTATTCCAAAGGAAATAAAAGGCCTCTTCTCCATAACTCTCCTAAGCTGCCAGCTAGTGCATCCAGAATTTCCACCATTTTAGTTATTCCTTTGGGCAAGGTGTAACCACCTCTTTTAAATAGCAATTATATTATTGAGGTGAAAATATCATGGCACACAGACTTAAGAAAATTGATCAGAGAGAGAGTTCTGAGGAAAATGGGTAGAGGTTGGGGTAATTCTGACGGATGGTCTCAGGGATGGGTGCTCTTTGGATGCCCAAGGAGATTGTGATGGTGGTACAAGAGCATGAGACAAGGGAGTGCTGGATATGAGATGAGCTTCACGCTTTCTGCAATGTTGTTCAGGGCTCTCCCTGCCCCTGTTCTTGTCTCTGCCATATTTAAATCAGCCTGTTCCAGCTGAGTACTCCATGGACCCTGTCAGCCACGCTCTAAGATTCTACAAAATAGTGTAGCATAAGCCAAGATGCTAATTTGATATGTTACAATTATGAAGTGATCCTCAGAACTGAAATAGCAAACACTCTTTCTTCAGGTTATTGCAGCAGGATGCAGACTAGTTTATCATTTCTTCCATAAAGAAGTCATTTCCCAAGTGTCAAAAATGACATCAGCTTTCAACAGGATGAGGAGGTACTGGCAGTGATTAAAATACTTGCTTTTTTCTGGCTAGGTGCAGTGGCTCATGCCAGGAATCCCAGCACTTTGGGAGGCAGAGGCGGGTGGATCACTTGAGATCAGGAGTTTGAGACCAGCCTGACCGACATGCTGAAACATCATGTCTACTAAAAATACAAGATTAGCTGGGCATGGTGGTGCATGCCTGCAATCCCAGCTACTCCGGAGGCTGAGGCAGGAGAATTGCTTGACCCAGGAGGCAGAGGTTGCAGGGTCCAACCTGGGCAATAAGTGAGAAATGTCTCAAAAAATATATATATATATATATACACACATATATATTATGTAATGTATATATTCATTATATAATGATATATGTTATATATTATATGTTATATATTTTATATAAAATTAACATATATTTTATATAATATATTTATATATTTATTTTATATATAATTATATATTCTATTTTATATAAGAAATATATAATATATAATATAACAAAATATATAATACTATATATATTATATATATTTTTTCAAACCCATTTCAAAGATCTTTTGCCTTTTTTGGAGCTATGTACTTCCATATTGCAATATAAGAATTGATTCTTTAAAACAATGCAATTTATAGAGTTAAAGAAGTGAGATAGCAGTTACACGAGAAGCAGATTTATGTGTCGTGTATACAAGTCAATAACAAAACTAAGTTTCTTAAGTCTTTTTAGTAATCATGGGAAGAAATATGTAACATGTATTTTGGAGGCATGGACGAGAGATACTCAGTGACTGGTGACTAGTTGTTAGAAAGTAGCATCTCAGCTATGAGTCAAGGACCATATTTTGAGTGATCTTTACACCCTAAACAGGGCTTAGCATAGGGTGTGCACATATTAGTTGCTACTTAAATGCTTTCTAATATATTGATTTGCTAAGCAGACTGATAATGCAGATAAAATTTAAGAGGCATTACTTAACTTTGCAAATACTTTTCAGAATTCAAATAAATTATTTTTGTACTACCCATGAATTAGAGACTATCCATTCATTATCATATAAATTATATTACTTGATTTCGTTGCTGAAAATCTTCCAGTGGCTTCCCGTTGCCTATAGGACCTAAACAATATGGCATTTGCTCAACTCTCCTACCTTAATTTCTATCACTTTCCACCTTGAGTATTCCATACTGTACTTTCTATTTCTCTTCAGGGTCTTTACACTCACTGTTTCCCTTTTTGGAATGTTCTTCCACAGATATTTCCATGGCCCACTCTTTCACATCCTTTAACTTTTGTTCTGATATTCTGACCTCTCAGACCACCTCTTCCTAAAGTGGCTGTCTTCTTATTCTCTTTCCCTTACCCCGATTCATTTTTCTTCATGGTATATATCACTGCCTGAAATTATATTTATTGTTTTGGTGTGTCAAGTTCAGTACCTGGTATATAATGCCCAGTAAACATTTCCCTAAAAAAAATCAATTTTTCTAATCAATATGTTTGGGTGGTATAGACCAAAGGGTTGGTCAGTTGTCAGGCAGGTAAGCAGACCCTGTATAAGACAACAGGGTGTGGCGGGAGCAGCAACCATGTGTGAACAGTTTAGGCTTGATTAAGACGTATGCAAATAAAAAATAAGTAAAATGTTGTGTCGACCAAATAAAATATATCTGGGGACCAGATTGGGCCCAGCTGTTTTGGGTTTACATAAGTTACACAATAAATAGCAATGACCATCTCGTGATAGTTTTGGAGAAAATATTGTTTTCTATAAATATGTATTCCTACTTCTCTCTTTTCCTTTTTTTTCATCTTATCGCATTTAGTATTTTTTTCCTTCAGATGTAGAGGTGAATTAGCACGGTGTATGCACTCAATACTGTCTGTTCAGCTCCCTAATGATATGAACGGTGAATGCAAATGTAAACCTATCTGTAAGTTTTCTAATCACAGAAACAGGAAGCTCCAAGTTTAAGAACATAGAATCAGTGATGCAAATGTGTTGGGGGTAGGGGAGCTTGCCAAGGACAGACAGAAAATAGAAAAAGTCACCCTTCACTTCTGATGCCTACTCTCAATCAAGTCTCAGAGAGGGGCAATTTCCAGAGAAATGATAATCCTATAGGTATGAATAGGTTAATGAAGCTATAAAGCCTTTGTTTGCCCATGGGACCTGTTTTCTCTTCTCTTCCTGGGAAACTAAGGCTTCTCTTAAGCCATTCTCTGATTCTCTGATATCTTAACTGGTGTCTGATAGGGTTCAGATTCAGTCAATCTATTATCATCTCCTATTTATATTTCTCTGCAATCAATGACCATGCTATATTGCTTCAGGCTGTGATTCACAATCATAAACTGTAGTTTATATTTATCAACTTCATTTATGAGAAAAATTGGGCAGGCAGGATGTAATTACATTGTCATGAGCTGCTAAAGGCAAACACTGAGGCTCACACATCAGTGACCACAGAAGTCAGACCCGTTCTCCCCAACAGCTCAGTTTGTGTGTCCAAATCTCTATAGCTCTACTGGCATCTAGGAGCTGCAATTTCCTGTGTGTGTGTTTTAAGTTGCCTTGTTCAGATTTCTAGCAAATTGGAATAACATTTGGTGATAGAGACGTCAGCATTTTCAATAGAACTTTATACTTTTTTGTGAGGCAATGATCAGCCTTGTAGGAGTTGGCCATAATTTAGATTAATTTACGGTGGAGCCGTCAAGCCTAGAATTAACAGAGAAAACCTAGCATAAACTAATCTGTCAGTTCAAGGCACAGACTTCAATCCTTTAATCACAGCTAAACTCTTTTACTTCTGGGGCACCAAAGCTGTCCTCACAGCAGGGTGTTATGGCATGTTTGTAATGTCTAAAGGGTAAAAATATGCTCAAATTGCAGTTCAAATACTGTGTTTTTAAGCAGCAGCAGCTTGTAGATGTTGTTAAACTCTCTGCCTTTTTTTTTTTTTTCCTGGAATGATTTGATTATCATCGTAAGGTCCTCTTTAGAATTCATTACTTTCAAAACAGATACACTAAAATTTAGGCTTTTTCCCCCCATAGGCCAGTGCTCTATATTAGTTTGGAAAAAGATGACCAGATTTTCAGTGGGCTAGATCAACACTAGAATGCAACAAATGAATTGATTATAAAGAAAAAGTTTACATTAGACAGACTCATCCAGAACAGGAAACCCCCACTCGTGACCAAATCTATGTGCAAGTGGCCATTTGCTGTTGATTAATTCTAGTCATAGATGTCAAAAAAAAAATTAAGTACTATCTCCTCAGGCCCATCTATTTTCCAGTGCTCAATTTGAGAGTATCATCTTCTTCAATAAGGCTTGAAGAACTAAATGTTTAAAATAACTCAAGTGGAGGTGGCACTTCATATTTCTTAGTCCAGAGTGTAATATTTTCTCTCAATTGCATTTTTCCCCACAAAGATCAAAAAAAGTTCATACGTTAGGTATTTACTTTCAGGTTGTGCATATTGTTATATATGCATTCTTAGGACATGTAAACACTTTCTCACAGTGTTTAGAGTCACAATAAAAGCTCATTTTTAATTTGATATATTTCAAAATTTTAACCATGTATTCGAATGGAATGATCTATTATTTGAGTGGTCAGAAATTTAAAAGAAACGATTTGACTTACACAGAAGAGTAGTATATAATGCTATAAATTCCACTGTTACAGTTTCAAATGTTCCTTAGATATGTGAAACCAAGTGCAACTTTAATATTCTAAATAAAGAACTTCATCTATATTTCAAATGTTTCTAATCAATATTTTCCTTCATTTCATATCAACTCACCATTATAATTACATATAACTGGAAAGTTAAGGACCAGATAGCCTGTTAGGAATAATTTACAGCTGTCATTGTGAAAAACAAATTGTTAAATATCACTGATCAAAAAAAATTTACAATTTTATGTCAAAAAATAAATTTTTTCCAGTTCCCTTTGTTCTTTGTTAGCTTTTAAAATCAAGCTGTCCTCCTTCTTCCAATGTTAACTTGGTGATTCAGGATTTCTGGCCATTTCTCAACTATTTCTATCAGATCAGCCAAGTAAGGAATGAAATTAGCTAAAGTTTTTAAGGAACTATGAAATGTCTGTGAGAAATGAAGTAGTTAAAATTAAAAGCTGAGCTATCGTATGTTTATGGAGATTTTGGGGTCCAAGACTTTGACAAGGAGGTATTACAATCAAAGTGTCTAGAAAATATGTTATAATCCTGAATGAATCATGTTTAGCTTTTCTTTCCTTTCTCATGCTCACTGCATGCCTGCTCATCTTTTCTGGCCCAGTTAAGTATAAATTTAGGAATTTATTTTAATTGAGATCATGGCTCAATGAGGTCAACTACTATAATGGATCAGGTCAGCAGAAAATAATTTCTTTCAAATAGTACTCTTATACACTATAGGGCATAAGTTAGTGCTCTGTAACTTAGGGAAAGAATCCATGGACACAATTGTCAGGGCCAGTTCTGACTGGGGTGGGGCCCACCAGTGAATGCATTTAAAAATTATATTTGGTGATTTGTGTTGTCTGGTTAGGCACTGCTGATTAGGCCCAGAAGGAGACAGACTTGGTAAAATTCTCCCCATCATCAGATTGGTCTTTTATTTTTGAGACAGAGTCTCACCTTGTTGCCCAGGCTGGAGTGCAGTGGCACGATCTCCACTTGCTGCAACCTCCACCTCCTGGGTTCAGGAGATCATCATGCCTCAACCTCCCAAGTAGCTAGGATTATAGGCATGTGCCAACATGCCCAGCTAATTTTTGTATTTTTTGTAGAGACAGTGTTTTGCCATGTTGTCCAGGCTGGTCTCAAACTCCTGAACTCAAGTGATCCACCTGCCTTGGCCTCCCAAAGTGTTGGGATTACAGGCATGAGCCACCACCAGATTGGTCTTTAATTCCTACACCCAAAAGATACAGTATGTTTCTTCTAATGACTTGACTCCCTTCAGAAAATAGCCAAATTCTTCCTTAAAAAAAAATCATTCTTATAAATTGGTTAATTCATTCAATAGGCCTGGCATGGTGGCTCACACCTGTAATCTCAGCACTTTGGGAGGCCGAAGTAAGCAGATCACTTGAGGCCAGGAGTTCGATACCAGCCTGGCCAATGTGGCAAAACCCTGTCTCTACTAAAAATACAAAAATTAGCTGGGTGTGGTGGTGGGCGCCTGTAATCCCAGCTACTCGGGAGGCTGAGGCACAACAATCACTTGAACCTGGGAGGTGGAGGTTGCAGTCAGCTGAGATCGTGCCACTGCACTCCAGCCTGGGTGACAGAGCAAGACTCTGTCTCTAAATAAATAAATAAATAAATTTATTAATTCATTCAATAAATATTTTTGAGAATATACTCTCTACCACGTATGTTCTAGGTCAATAACATTTTAATCTTAGCATCGCATTAAAATTTCTTAAAGAGCTTTTAAAATATGCCTATGTCAGGCCTTATGCCAGATGTGCATAATCATTGGATACAACCCTAAGTATAACCAGGATGGAGACACTTTCCAGGCACTGAGGTGACAAAAGCGAGAAGAACAGACTAAATCCCTTTCATAGTGGATATATTTTCATGATGGTAAAACAGCCCAAAATATGAAGACTTTTGTTTCTGCTACGATGGTGGTCTGGAATACACTAAAATCTTCTTAGGACACAATAATTTATAAACACTTTTGAGACTGTGTAAAACAGTGTAGAAAAATCCACCGAAGTCAGAAATAAACTATAAAACCAGAGCATTACTGAAGCCATGGATTACTGAATTTCTGTGGCCTAGAGTTTGAGGGTGGCGGCGGGTGGACTCATATTGTGAAAAGACCTCAGGCCATTGCATCAAAGATCACCCTAAATAAAGAAGGAAACCCAAGAAAGGTTAAGGCCTCATGAGAAAGGGCAAATTAGTGTGTGTCTGTTTATATATGCACATTTCATAGAGACATCCACACTTCCTATAAATGTTGTTGAGACAACTGGCAAGGAAACTTATTTGTTTGGGTTTGGCTCTAAGTAGTGGTTAAAAATGAACAAATATCTCTGTTTCCGATTACTACACTATGTGCTCTGAAGTTTGAATATACTCTATTTGTATGTTCCTTAAGACTGCAATCTGTGAATTATAACTTTAAATAGATCCAGTCCCCATTACCCCTAAGTACTGTAAAGAAGAAAACATAAATTTGCTTTATTATTTAAAGAATTGGGAAAGATAAATTACTATCAATTATAAGCTAAGAATTAAAAAAAAAAACTCACAAAGCTAGCAGAAAACGACTGCCTTATGTGAGAATCAGTGGAAAAAGTAAAAAGAATGATGTCAATTTAAAAAATAAACAATAAAAAAGTTAAAAAAAACTAGACCGGCAAAGACTTTGAAAAGCTGAACAATCAGATCAAAATAACCATGTTTGATAGCCTTAAGAAATAAAGAGAAAATTAAAAGCACAAGTGAGGAATCAGAGACTATCAAAAATGATCAGGAAGGTTTAAAAGAAAAAAAGAAAACTAACCAAACACAATTCTAGAAATAAAAGATCTGTTCACTAAAATGAAAAATTCAATGATAAGAGTTTCATGTAGAGAGAAACTCAATATAAGACAGAAGTAGCATTGCTTATCAACAGGAAAGGGTGAATTATTTTTAGGATACTAACAGCGGGGCACACTGCTCCCTTGTCTTTTAAGGTATATAATGTCAAACCCATCACACTAAAGTATGCTATCATAAAAAACTGAAATGTTTATTACTCACTCAGGCAATAGGCATTCCCTGGATGAGAGATGGAGCACACCCACAAAAGGGCTCTCTGAGAGTGTCCAGTGGAAGGGGATGAGGAAGCATGTGGGCCACAAGTGGGAATTTTCAATGATGCTGGGGGTAGGCTAAGTTTTGAAAGACTGTATTGGTGAGGACCAAAAGGGGATGGGAGAGGGTCCCTGGCATGCAACTTATTGAGCTGCAGCAGAAATGAATGCAAGTGGCATTTTGATGATCTTTTACCCATGGATGAATTGAGTACAGTTTCACCCATACTGGTTGTTTAAGGTTTAATTAACTCATAATATTGGGGTGATTAATTTTCCCAAAGTGCTGGGATTACAGGCGTGAGCCACCATGCCCGGCCAATTTAATTCTATATCTCTACAACTATTCAATAAATGGTGCTGGAACCATCAGTTATCCAAGTAGAAAAAAATAAACTGGATCTCACTTCAGGGTCATTGACATGGTTTGGGTCTGTGTCTCCACCGAAGTCTCATGTCAAATTGTAATCCCCAATGTTGGAGGTGGTGCCTCGTGGGAGGTGATTGGATCATTGGGGTTGATTTCCCCTTGGTGTTGGTTTCATGATAGTGAGTGAGTTCTCATAAGATCTGGTTGTTTAAAAGTGCATAGTACCTCTCTACCCATTGGTACTGCTCTTGCCATGTAAGACATCTGCTCCTGTTTTGCCTTCTGCCATGAGTAAAAGCAACCTGAGGCCTCCCCAGAAGCAGATGCTACCATGCTTCCTGTAAAGCCTGTGGAAGCATAAGCCAGTTAAATCTCTTTCCTTTATGAAGTACCCAGTTTCAGGTATTTCTTTGTAGCAGTGCAAGAATAAACTAACACAAAAATTGGTATTCAGGAGTGGGGTATTGCTATAAAAATACCTGAAAATGTGGAAGCAGCTTTGGAATAGGGTAACTGGCAGAGGTTGGAAGAGTGTACAGTGCTCAGAAGAAGACAGAAAGATGAGGGAAAGTTTGGAACTTCCAAACTTTCCAGAATTGTTAAGTTGTTGTGACCAAAATGTGAATAGTGATATGGACAATGAAGTCTAGGCTGAGGAGGTCTCAGATGGAAATTAGGAAGTCATTGGGAACAGGAGCAAAGGTCACCTTTGTTATATGTTAGCAAAAATGTTGACTGCGTTGTGCCCTGCCCTAGGGATCTGTGGTACTTTGAACTTGAGAATGACGATTTAGGGTATCTGGCAAAATAAATTTCTAAGCAGCAAAGCATTCAAAATTTGACATGGCTGTTTCTAACAGTTTTGGCTAATATGTGTGGGCAAAGAAATGGCTTGAAACTGGAACATATATTTGAAAGGGAAGCAGAGTGTAAAAGTATGGAAACTTTGCAGCCTGGCCATGTGGTAGATAGAAAAGAAAAGCCCATTTTTAGGAGAGGATCAAGCAGGCTACAGAAATTTGCATAAGAAAATGTTAATTTTCTTATGCAAATGTTAATATACAAGACGATGGGGAAAAGGCCTTGAAGGCATTTCAGAGACTTTCATGGCAGGCCCCCTCATCAGAGGCCCAGAAACCTAGGAGGAGAAAACGGTTTCCTGGGCCAGGCCCAGTGCCCCACCACCTTGCACAGCCTTGGCCCACTGCTCCCCACATGCTGGCTGCTCCAGCTCCAGTTGTGGCTCAAAGGGGCCCACTTACAGCTAGGACCACTGCTCCAGAGGGTGCAAACCATAAGCCTTGGTGGTTTCCACGTGGTGTTAAGCCTGCAGCTGCACAGAGCTTATTTAAAAGTGCAGAGCAGGAACAGGCATCTTACATACAGAGTGTGTAAGAACTCCTGACCTCGTGAGCTGTCCGCCTTTAAGCTGATCCACACCTTAAAGCTTATTTTGAAGCTTTAAGATTTAATGGCTACTATTTTGGGTTTTGGACTTGCAGGGGGCCTGTAGTCCCTTTATTTTGGCTGATTTCTCCCTTTTGGAAGGGGAATGTTTACCCAATTGTACCTTGGAGGTAACTAACTTGTTTTTTTTTATTTTACAGACTCATAGGTGGAAGGGACTTGCCTTATCACAGAGGGGAAATGTGGGGCTGGAGCCCCCACAGAATCCCCATTAGAGCACTGCCTAGTGGGTCTGTGAGAAGAGGGCCATTGTCTTCCAGAGACCATAATTGTAGATACACCAACAGCTTGCACCCGTTACCAGGAAAAGCCTAGATTTCAGAGGATATATGGAAAAGCATGGATGTCCAGGCAGAAGCCTGCTGCAGAAGGAAAGCCCTCATGAAGAACCTCTACTAAGGTAGTGCAGAGGGGAAATGTGGGGCTGGAGCCTACACACAGAGTCCGCATTGGAGCACTGCCTAGTGGGTCTGTGAGAAGAAGGCCATTGTCCTCCATTGCCTGTAACTGTAGATACACCAACAGCTTGCACCCATCACCAGGAAAAGCCACAGGCACTCAACGCCAACCCATGAAAGCAGCCACAGGGGCTGAACCCTGCAAAGCCACAAAGATGGAGCTGCCCCTGGCTTTGGGAGCCCACCCCTTGCACCATTGTGCCCTGGATGTGAAACATGGGCTCAAAGGAGATTATTTTGAAGCTTTAAGGTTTAATGACCACCATGTTGGGTTTTGGACTTGCATGGGGCCTGTAGCCCCTTTCTTTTGGCTGAGTTCTCCCTTTTGGAAGAGGAATGTTTACCCAATGCTTGTATCCTAATTGTACCTTGGAGGTAACTAACTTGTTTTTGATTTTACAGACTGATAGGTGGAAGGGACTTGCCTTATCTCAGATGAGACTTTGGACTTTAGACTTTTGAGTTAATGCTGGAATGAGTTAAGACTTTGGGGGACTGTTGGGAAGGCATGATTATATACTGCAATGTGAGAAGGACAAGAGATTTGGGAAGGGCCAGGGGAAGAATGATATTGGTTTGGGTCTGTGTCCCTGCCCAAATCTCATGTTGAATTGTAATAACCAATGCTGGGGGTGAGGCCTGGTGCGAAGTGATTGGATCATGGGGGCAGATTTTCCCCTTGGTAGAGGTGAGTTTGCATGAGATCTGATTCTTTAAAAGTATGTAGCACTGCCCCCATCTTTCTTGGTCCTGCTTCTGCCATGTAAGATGCCTGTTCCTGCTTTACCTTCCACTATGAGTAAAAGCTCTCTGAGGCCTCCCCAGAAGCAGCTGCTGCTATGCTTCCTGTATAGCCTACTGAGCTGTGAGTCAATTAAACATCTTTTCTTTATAAATTATCCAGTTTCAGGTATAGCAGTGAGCAAACTGACCTTATAGCAGTGAGCAAACTGACTAAAACAGTCATATATAAAATTGAACTCCAGATGGATCATGGACTTTATTGTGAGTGGCAAAATCATAAAACATTTTGAAGAAGCTAAGACAGAGTATCTCTGTGATTTGGGGATGACAAAGATTGCATTTTTGCAGATTTATTAAGGTACAATTAACAGATAAAAATTGTGTATATTTAAATACTACTAAGTGATAATTTGACATGTATAAACACTGTGAAGTGTTTACCACAATCAAGCTGATTAACACAACCATAACCTCACATAGTTACTTCTGTGTGTGCAGGGGGAACATTTAAGATCTATATTCTTAGCAAATTTTAGGTGTACAATATTACCAACTATAGTCACCGTGCTGTACATTAGCTCTCCAAAACTTATTCAACATGCATAACTGAAACTGCACTTTTTGACAAGAGTTTTCCCATTTTCTCCACCTCCCATCCCCTGGCAACCATCAGTCTACTCTCTGCTTCTATTAGTTAGACTTCTTTGGATTCCACATATGAGATCATGCAGTATCGTCTTTCTGTGCCTGGCTTATATTTCTTAGCATAATATTCTGCAGGCTCATCAATGTTGTCACAAATGACAGAATTTTCTTCTTTTTTAAGGCTGCATAACATCACATTGTATATATGCATTACACTTTCCTAATCCATTCATCTGTCAATGAACATTTAGGGTGATTCCACATCTTTGCAATTGTGAGTAATGCTGCAGTGAACAAGGGAGTGCAGATATCTCTTTGAGATACTGATTTTAATTCCTTTTGATATATACCCAGAAGTAGGATCGCTGAATCATATGGTAGTTGAATAAAGATTTAATTTCTTAATTAAACACAAAAACATAATCATCATAGAGACAACTATGGATAAATTTGGTCAATTACAAATTATGAACATCTATTCATCGAAAGTCACCATAAAGAGAATGAAAATTCAAGCCATGAATTGGAGAAAGGAAGATAAAACTGATGAAGAATTAGAATCTTGATTATATATTTCTATGAATCAATTAAAATGAAAGATAAATTATCTCATTAAAAATGGGCAATTTACAGGGAAAGATACTTCCCAATATAAGAAACAAGAATGATAGACATTTAGGGTATCTATCTTCATCAGTAATGAGATTATTAATCAGAACCACAACTTATTATATTACATTCATGAGTTAAAAAAATTAGTAAGTTTGAAAATACCAACTCATAAAGTACAATTTGTAGACCTGCTGTTGAAAATATAAATTAGTACAACACTTTGGAAGAAAAGTAGGGGTTATTTTATAATGCTGAATATGTGCTTCTTACCTATTCCTTTCCAAGGTATTTATTTCCCCAGATACCAAAAAGTTCTTAACAAGCATATCTATAAGAGCAGCAGTTTAAAACAACCCAAATGTCCATTGACAGGAGTATAGATAAACAAACTGTGGTATAGTCACACAATGGAATATTATTTCATCAATATTTATGATTCTCAGAAGCATAATATTAGGTTAGAAAAGCAAGTCTCAGAAGAAGGCATACACTATGACACTTAAAACTAACCTAAACAGTATATTGTTTAGGGATAAGTATCTATGTGCTAAAACTACAGAGCAAAAGAATGAGAAAAAGTAATTCAAGATAATGGTTATCCTAGATGTGAGTGTGGATGGTCAAAAAGTCAGGGACATGTAGCAGCATGGTATTGTCACTGGGAGAAATACATAAGGGATTTAAACAATATTGCTAATATTCTATTTCTCAGATTCTGTGGTGGGTTCATAGGTGGGTAATTTTGTTATTCAGCTCCCTAACCTAGATCTATTCTACATATAGTCTTTGTATGTTTCATCAAAAAGGATTTTATGCATATAACTTAAATTACACACATGCATAGAAAAAATTTTTAAAATAAATTAAAAAATAGATTATTAAGATTATTTTATACAGAGCTCAGTGCTACAAACAACAACATCAGGGTAATATAATCAGGATGGGGTTGCTGTTGGAGAGAAAATGACTCTCAGAAGTGGCTTTTGGTATGATATGTGATTAATGTGAAGGAATCCATGAAATGTCAGGCAAATGGCATTCCAGGTAGAGAAATCAGAAGCTCATGAAGAGGTCCTGAAGTAGGAACAAGCTTGGCAACTGAGGAACAGAAGAAGGCTCTGCGGCTAGAGCTGAGGGACCAATGGAGTGGTAATCCCAGAGGAAGTCAGAGAGAGGCAGGGGCTCACTATGAAGGGCACTAGAGTCAGGCGGTAGAGTTTAGATGTTATCTGAAATGCATTTAAAAGCCATGGGAGGGGCCGGGCGCGGTGGCTCACGCTTGTAATCCCAGCACTTTGGGAGGCCGAGGCAGGCGGATCACAAGGTCAGGAGATCGAGACCACGGTGAAACCCTGTCTCTACTAAAAATACAAAAAATTAGCCGGGCGTGGTGGCGGGCGCCTGTAGTCCCAGCTACTCGGAGAGGCTGAGGCAGGAGAATGGCGTGAACCTGGGAGGCGGAGCTTGCAGTGAGCCGAGAGCGCGCCACTACACTCCAGCCTGGGCGACAGAGCGAGACTTCGTCTCAAAAAAAAAAAAAGCCATGGGAGGATATTAACCAAAAAAGTAGTGGATTTAAGTTTGTAAAAGAGAACTTTGACTGTAGAGTGGAAAATAGATTTGAGAGAGCCATAAGTAAAAGCACAGAGAACAGTATAATAATATTCCTATCAACAATAATAATGGTAATAAAAGAAGCCAAGATTTATTGTGCACTTACTAGGTGCAAGGCACACAGCATTATCAGCATTATTCTAAATCTCTTAAAGAGAGGCAGGGTTCAACTTGGATATGAAATTTTCTATTTTATCCTAGACACCATAGCAGAAATCAATTTATTTGAATTAATTTACTAAAATGTTCATTACCCATTGTCATCAGTGGGGGCAATGAAATTCAGAACAAGACAATGTTTGGAGGTGGGAGGGAGGTCTGAGAGCTGAGGCTGGTGCATCTGACAGTGGCTGAGGCACAACAGTGGACAGCCCTTGATAAAAATGAAATGATTTAAGGAAAATGGCTTAATATGGAAGCTGGTAAAACGGAGGTATTAACATAGTGATTAAGAAGAGTACTAGGGACAGGCACAGTGGCTCAAGCCTGTAATCCTAGCATTTAGGGAGGCCGAGGCGAGCAGATCACTTGAAGTCAGGAATTCGAGACCATCCTGGCCAACATGGCAAAACGCCATCTCTTCTAAAAATACAAAAATTAGCCAGGCGTCATGGTGCACACCTGTTGTCCCAGCTACTCAGGAGGCTGAGGCAGGAGAATTGCTTGAACCCAGGAGGTGGAGTGTGCAGTGAGCCAAGACCACGCCACTGGACTCCAGCCTGGGCAACAGAGTGAGACTCCATCTCAAATAACAATAATAATAATAATAATAATAATAACAACAAACAAAACAAGCAAACAAACAAAATCCAGGTACCAATATGGGGACAGAGAAGATAGGTAGTCAGAAGGCAAGGATGTCAGGATCACAGATACGATATGGTTTTGCTCTGTGTCCCCACCCAAATCTCACCTCAAATTGTAATTGGCATGATCACCACGTGTCAAGGGTGGGACCAAGTGGAAGTAACTGGATCATGGGGCCAGCTTTCCCCATTCTGTTCTCACGATAGTGAGGGAGTTCTCATGAGATCTCCTTTCATGAGAACTCTGTCCTGCCACCCTATGAAGAAGACGCCTGTTTCTCCTTTGCCTTCTGCCATGATTGTAAGTGTCCTGAGGCCTCCCCAGCAATGCAGAACTGTAAGTCGATGAAATCTCTTTCCTTAATAAATCACCCAGTCTCAGGTATTTCTTCATAGCAGTGTGAGAATGGACTAACACAGATAAATCATGACAAATAACAATTCTTACCATGTATGTACTAGCCACCAAGTGCAGCACACTATATGCTAATTCTCTCAACAATCCCATGAGGCCAGTTTTGTTTTGTTTTGTTGTTTTCTGTTTTTAAGAGATAGGATCTCGCTCTGTTGACCAACTTAGAATGCAGTGGAGCAATCTCAGTTCACTGCGGCCTCGATCACCTAGACTCAAAAGATCGTCCTGCCTCAGCCTCCCAAGCAGCTAGTGCTACAGGCACCCACCACCATGCCCAGCTAATTTTTCTAATGTTTTCTAGATACGGGGGTCTCATTATATTGCCTATCTGATCTTGAACTTCTGGCCTCAAACAATCCTCCCACCTTGATTTTCCAAAGTGCTGGGATTACAGGTGTGAGCCACCATGCCCAGCCTGAGGCCAGTTATTATTCTCACTTTACTGACGTGGAAACTATTGCTCAGAGATTAGTCATCATTCAAGTTATAGAGACGGTAAATGATGGAGAGACGGATCTGAATCCAGTCTGTATGACTACAAAATGCCCATCAAGTGATAGGAAGCCTTACTGTGACCATTTTTGTCTCACTCTGGAAGTCTGCTCCTCCTGCTTGCTTTGCCTTGTTCTTTATTCCCTTTCTCTTCCTCTTCCTTCCATCCCTAAAACATGCTGTAGCTGCTTCTGCCACCACTGTTTTCCTGGGTCAGCACATGTCCCCACAAAAAGGATTTTTCATTTTTTTTTTTTTTTTTTAGGATAGAAAAGAGATCATGGCAGAGGTGAAAGAACTAAAGTGCAGCTGCTGTTTTTTGAATTCCTACTATGTTCACATTCTTCACAAATGCATATACAAAATAAGAAAATCCTGGCTGTTATAGGGGCAAGATTAGTCATCTTTAAGCAATCTTCAAAGAATGTGTTAAGTAAGGGGTGCCTTGCAATAAACCTCCAAATGCTATTCTGGTCCCCTTAGTTTGATCAAAGTTCCTTTTTAAACTAGCTACTGAACATTTTATCTTGGATATAAATTTTTCACTTGTTTTGACATCTCTGAGGAGTTTTTTAAAACTTGCCAAAAAAATCTAAATATATAGCAGATTTGTGTGTGCACCTTGAGAGAAATGTATTCTAAATCCAGAACAGCCATCAGAACCTATGTAGTTAAGCTGCCATCCTAGGAAGGGCCATGGGTCATGTCAATGCTACTACCTGGAATGCAGTTATCTGGTAAGTTCCCACTCTGCATCTGGGTTGCCCTCAAATGAATGGTCTTTTTCTCCAGCCTGCAGTCTTAAAGGGTATTAGAATGGCTCACTCAAACACCACTTTGCCTCTGGCCAGCTGACTGTACTAAATCCATACCCAGAGCCAAAGAAATGCAGTTTCCTCATAGTGCCAAATTGATCAGGGATCAATCTTCTTCCAGAGCTGTATTACTGATGGAGAAAAACTTCAGTCATTTCTTGTTGGCCGTAGTTCAGTACTTCTTAGTCTCCTACATTTTTCCTTTTTTGAAATCTATAGAAATTGCAATGCCTGGGCAAATCAGACTGCAACACATCAGCCACACAGGCAGGGAGACACCAGACCCCAACTCAAATCGAGGTTTATCAGGTGTGCCTTTTTTGTGTGTTGCTAGTTGATATAACTGTACCTTTTCTGATATATTAGGGCCTGAAGGAAATCCCTTCTCAGAAAATAGATTCATAAGTTTTACACTCTATGCCAAGTGAACTAATGAACACTTTCAATTCTGAGAAGACTATATATACCCTCAGTCTGGAAATGAGAAGAGGGTATTGCTCACCATGTAACATACATAACCTAGGAATGAAAATCCTTCAAATCAGAAAGTTTTTAAAGAAAAAGAAAAAACAGCAAAAAGCTAGGGCAGGCAGCACACTTTTCTTATGGGGATTAGTTGAGGTAAAAGAATTTCTAAGGTACTGCAAAGGCTGCATGTCAAATACAGGGGGTGACATTCAGACTGTTTGAGATGAGGGCCAGTTATCAGCCTGCAGGTGGGGTTTTTAGAACAATGGTTCTGGACTGAAGGGTTGCCGTCATGAATAATATGAAATGCCATCTGAAATTCCTATCCCAGAAAAATGCCATTTCAAAGGAGAAAGCCAAAGTAACCCGCTCTCCCTTGCTGCTATGTTTGTAACTTCTGTGCCACAGCAGCTCACACCTGTCTAGTGACCTGCTGAGCGCACTGCCTTCCAGCATAATCCATAGAACTTTGAAAATAACCCTTTGGGCTCTTTGGATTCACACAAAGAATAATAAGGGTCAGTTATTCTGAGTATTAGCTAACAGTAAGTAGTGCCGGCTTATAATGTTTCAAATGTTAGCTCTTCGCTATTTTGATAACTAATTCTGTCATCAAGCAGGGTAGAGATCAGTTATCTGATTTTACCCAGATTTTCCGTATAGCTCTGGAACTCTGCATTTAAATTCCCAGGTAAATAAATGAGACAAACTCAAAACATTTGGAGAGATTTTCATGGTCAGACCTACAACATAACATGATCCCTAGTCTCTCTTGGAATTATTGGGTCTTACCCTTCTTAGAAAGACAAAAATATTACAAGTGACATTTTGGAACTACTCCAGGGATATCAGTGTTTGAATGCTATGCTTTTCCTGACAGTAAAAATAAACTACATAGTTTTCATCTGTTTTAAAGAAAACTAGATGTTTTATTCACAAATCAACTTTTTTTCCTGCTGTTTTAAAGCAGAATGCCACACTGTAAAGGAGAAGGCAAGGTTTAAATATTAACCTTATCTTTGAGGATAAATAAACACTGTTGTCAGCCAACTAGACAACTTGAACTTTATGACCCAAAAGAGTTTCAGAATAAAAGTGAGAAAAATATTTTAGAATTGAGGACACTGACAGTATAAAAAAGCTATTAAGGGAGGGTTATGAAATTCTGTTTTGCATCTCAGAGGTATCTTTGGGCCCATGAAGAGGGCCCAAACCTCACAAATACAACAGAATGACAAGTTTGCTGACAAACACTTCATCAAGTAGACTTGAAAAAAATTAAAACACCAACAGATGGAATGTGTCTGAATCCCCTCCCTGCTGGCGTGTGTGTCACTAAATATCAGCAAGTATACTGGGGAGGCCCCATAGGATTCTGCCGAGAAGGCAGCAATGACCCAAATGCACTTCCCTACACAAAAGACTCAAGGTTGATGAATGCAGCTGGCTTTTGTTGGCTCTTCATGTCTCCCTAGGTGCCCTGTCCTCTCCTAAAATAAAAACAAAACAAACCAACAAACAAAAAAAGTCAGATCATAATTTTAGATCAAAGAAACTTTTCATTTCTTTTTCCATAAAAACTTTGGTAAATATCATCTGTAGGTTTAAAGAATCAATCCTCCTGTTCCCTGTAATTAAGTGGGAAAATAAATTAGTAAATGTTTCCAAACATAAGCATTAAAAACAATAAATATGCCTCTATGGTAAAGTTTTCCTTTTGGAGGGGAAGAAGCAACAAAATCTAAATTAAATTAAAGTGGCGTTCTGGGAACCAAAGTTATACCATAGCTCAATAAACTAATGTAATTAGATAATGTAAGATTTTTTTTTCTAGACTCCAAGTTTAAAGCATGGGCTTTGTAAAGACTCAGGATCATTGTTGGAATCCAATTCAGTATTCCAGCTTCTCAAATTCACAGGCAGAACTCTGCCTTTCAGGTATCGCTTGTCTGATTTTCATGCCAGTCTCTCTCCATCTCGGAATGGTTTTGTGTAACTTTCAGGTGCAGCAGCCCCCTTTGGAAACTGACAAGTGTTCATTTTAAAATGGAGTCATCAAATGCATGCAGCCTTCAGGAGGCTCCTTTTTTCATGAGAACAAACAAAGAGAAATGTTTTTAGTACAAAATTCCTTTTTAACAAATAAAAAGCTTGTATTGCACTGCAGGGCTGCCCATCTCCACAAAGCCCTGGCTCTTTTTGGTGGCCCTCAGAAGCAGCTTTTCATTGTATAATTCGTTCAGGGATAGAGCCTCTGCTGGGCTAATGAGCTCTCCTGCAGCCTTTTCTTCTGCAGGCGAATCCCCAAAAGCACAATCTTAAATCAGATACTGTAAAAGCCAAAAGTAGAAGGGGGGAATGAAAGGAAAAAAAAAAAAGTGGGGTCACGAAAGCCAAGATAGCAGTAGGCCAATAGTCATACCTTGCATTTGGCTTCAGAGAAATTGTGGGCTTGAAGATCTTCATCCATAGTTAATTTCTATGGTTGTTCTTTCATGGCCAAGGTTCTGTTTGGGTATTGCATCATGTGAACACACCTCCAATGGATGTTAATATAATAGATCATCATGGCAGCTTGCTCTTAAATATATTGACAACAACCTTGACCAGGAGCTGATTAGAAAGGGCAGGATTAAGGAACATACCCTTTTTTGCCAAAAACTGGAGCACGACATTGGAAATTATGAAGGCTCTGATTCCTGTCCTATTACTAATTTTCCCATGTTTTATACTGTCACCAGTGAGCCTGGCAGACATTATTAGGAAGCTATGTGACAACATCTAATAAAGTATGTTGGCAGAGAAATCATGGCTCCCCTCTGCACTGATGATCTTTTGAAGAAATACAGTATTGCAGATTACAGGAGGTGGAGGTTGCAAACACTGATGATACCCATGATATTTCATCATCAGCCAGCAACTTACCAGTGATCTATAGCTGCAAAGATGTTCTGGAGAGGATCGTTTGATTATTTATTGGTCATTCTAAATCCCTGAACACAATTTTAGAACACTGCAGGTCTCTGTGGTATGACACCTCTATAGGATAATTCCGCCTTTAGAAGTAGCCAGTGGAGTTGTTTAAAACAGCACAGACTGTGTTACGAGTGTTTTATTGATGAACTTGGAGAATTTAAAAGGCCAGGGGAGTATTAGTAATGTTGGGGTTAACAGAGGCAGCTCATTTTAGAAATTTGGCATTTGAGTTTTTCAACATTATCCAAAGTAGGTTCACCACATTCTTTTTAACAAACTCTCCAGCATGGAGCAGATGGTTTCTCTATTAACAACCATTTGCATTTAACATATTGCAATGATTTATGTACCACATGCCACTGAGCAAAGCAAAAACATTCAGTAGCAACTAATTAGTTGAGTGCAAAGACACATATCTCAATGTACAGAGCCCTCCTTTATGTTTTACATTTTTTATAGTTTACTGTTTTATTTGTGCAAAGCAGTTACATCTGAACCATGGCATTCCTCTTATGATTATGGTAATGCCTCTGTAATTATCATTCTATTAATGCTTCAGTCATACTTTTTCTTTAATTCAGGGGGCTAACATATTTGTATGTCAGAATTTCCCTGGAAATTGATGTCAGTCACATTTTATTTTTAAATGGTTAAAGTGATTACAAGTTATTCCTAAACCCACCAAAATGCTTATTTTAATAAGTCTACTTTGCTTTTAAAATAGAATATACTCAATATAAAATGTATATAAAATACGACTACTAAACAAAAAGTGACTTATAAAGAGTGACTAATTTTAAATGGGTTTTTGATGTCATTTATTAATACATAATTTGTTTTTATCTATCTTCTTTAGTAAATTGTCCACTCTAATGAACTCACATAATTTTTTTTTCCTGCAGAATCCCTGCTCCAATTCCCTCACAACTCATGGATTCACCTCTAAACTGGATGCGGTTCTTAAGTTGGTAAACTTTTAACCTCCCCAGGACACAAGGGTTTTGCTGTCTTTCAAAACCAGCTTTCCTGAAGCCAGAAGAGAAATAGAACTAAAAATTCATTAGTTATTGCATTCTATGAAAAAGAAATCCCAAACTCTTTTTCTCTCTTAGATGATCCTGAAACATATTCTCCTTTTTTGTGCTGACCAACAGGGTCAATGGATATTACAGTGCTGTCACTGTGTGTCAAGGTGACAATGTTAGGACTGTAGGATGAGCCAATGAATCTTTTATAAGCATGATTTTCATTCTCAAGAGCCATCCATGCAAAATGTCAAAGTAGGCCATCCATCATCGGGTGAGGATAAATGCACATCTGCAACCCAGAGGAAATGGGGTATAATATAACTTCATTACCCAGGGCTCAAGAAGCCAATCTTAGAAAACTAAGCTTGCTCTTCCCCCTTTGTAATTCCCAGTTTTAATTTTCATGTGAATCTCTACCAATAGAGAACTCTAGGAATATGGTAATGATAAATTTAAGCTGCTGAGGTCTTTAAAGAGGAAGGAAACAATTAAGACAGATAAGTGCACATTAATGGCAGTACAATAGGATATGAATTATATAGCAGAATTAATATAAACTCAGTCCATCAATATAGGAAAGTGGAAAGAGTTAGTAGAGGAAGACAAAATACTACTGTTAAGTTTGACAGGGCTAATATATTGTTGTGAGACTAATATAAAAAATAATTAAAAATAAAACAAAACTTACTTCTTTCTTTTTTATAACAGATGGGGTCTTGCTATGCTGTCCAGGGTGGTCTCAAACTCCTGGCCTCAAGCAATCTTTTCACTTTGGCCTCTCAAAGTACTGGAATTACAGTCACTGCACCTGGCCCAAAGCTACTTTCAAAGTCATAATATTCACTGTAGCTACCATTTCCTGAGCCTCATGGTAATAACCACTACTTAGTTTAATATGTACTTGCATTTTATACACATTAATAAATTTGAAAATAACTTGCAAATGTGGGTAGCATTTGTATATTTTATGGATGGGGACTGAGACTCTGAGATGTTTAAATTATGTGATTTTTCTAAAGTCTATCAAGTAAGCAAATGGAGGAGCTGGGATTTGAACCCAGGTCTGTCAGCCTTAAAGCCACTCTCTGTTGCCTCTCTATGTAAACCAGAGTTCATTAACAAACCACATTTGATTTTTCTGATTTTAGTTTGTATCAAAAACTTACCTGTGGTGTGTAGTTTCCTCTGGAATCTCATTTTGATAGTAAAATAATATTGGAATCTTTACATATGTTTTTGTTAGTAGAAAAATCTGATAGAATAATCAATATAAAGGAAAGGAGCAAATAATCAAATTGCAAAGAAGCCTCTTGGTTTAAACTCATCAGTGCTAAACAAATATAAAATGTGTAACCCTGAGAGATATTCTTTTGCTTCTGCAGGGCTGCTGTTTTCCATAAATAACATTTATATTTAATGAAAACACGATTAACTTTATATTGAAAATTGAGCCTTTCATTCAGCCTGATTAAACAACATGTGGTCTTGCAAGTCCACATTTTACTCAGTATTTCTGTGTGTCTGAAACCACCTCCACTGTGAATCAATTTTCTGGATATGCCTATCTTAGGGAAAGGCGAAATAAAATATGTCTTCCTAAGCATATATACAGATCTGGTACTAAAATAAGGCATAAGATATTTTCAACCATTAGATAATCAACCATTTAAAATGATTAATAATGAGAATTTCATTTAGTTTAATATAACATATGGAGATAATTGTTTAGAAATAACCTTGATGGCGCCTGTAGTCCCAGCTACTCGGAGAGGCTGAGGCAGGAGAATGGCGTGAACCCGGGAGGCGGAGGTTGCAGTGAGCCGAGATCACGCCACTGCACTCCAGCCTGGGCGACAGAGCAAGACTCTGTCTCAAAAAAAAAAAAAAAAAGAAATAACCTTGATGAAATTGAGACCATCAGAATGTCCTCCAGAAGGTGTCTGTCCTCCCAGAGGTCTGGGCTGCTGCTCTTCCTCCTCCCTGCTGTTGCCACAGTAACCTTATGCACATCCTTATCATTGCACAAACCATGATGCTTCATAACTTTTCTCTTGAAGTATCTGTCAACTCATCCAGTTGGTAGCAACTTGAGGACAGGGACTGTGGCTTTTCATCTTTGTATCTCTAGCAACTGGAACCCTGCCAGGAACTATTCTACTAAGCACAAAACACTTAAGAGTTTACATTTATTTGTATTATATTTTACATTCTTGAAAGAGAAGTAGGTAGATATTATTTTCCATGTTACAGTTCTGGGATAAGAATTCATGTGATCTGATTCCCAGCTAAATAATGTTTTACTCCTTTATATTTCTACCAATTGTCATGTTCTCACAAAGCTAACAAAGTCATTTCTAGTTTACTAAACAGAACTGATTATTCTTTTCTTAGTCCACAAACATAAATTATTACTAAAGTAGCAAAATGTCTGCATGGTATTAACAGATTTAATCAAATGGTTACAGCTATTTGCCAAATGAAACCCTTTTCTTTTTAAATTATAGTATATTTCTCACTTTCTCTAGGCTATTTTTCATATAAGTGTATGTTATACATTATAGGATCTTTATATTTTAAATTCTATTTAGTGCAGAGGTTAAGAAGGCAGTTGCCAGGGTCTCCTTTAATATTAACACTATACACTTTCCAGAATGCTTCATCACTTCTTTTAAATGGGTCACCCTGCAACACAGAAGAAGCCCCGTGCGATAGATTGTAACCTGCTGACTTCCTGAATTAACAAGAGAAGTGGGAAGATCTGAGAGAACCAAAGAGAATTTGAGAGCCCCTAGTGGAGCCGGAGGCCTAGCTTTGAACCAAGAAGGGTTATGTGCTGCATCCTTATATTCCTCCATCCATAGTCAGCCAGATGGGCAATAATAATGGTTCTAAAGTGAATGTGGATGGGATTTCTCAACTGACTTGCTCCTCCTGGGAGTGTAGAACACAATACAATTCTGTCCAACTGGAAGTTAAGACTGCCACTGGCTACTTTACTCCTCATGCCTCTAAGTCAACAGGTTAAGAAGAGAGTTACAATTTGGCTGGGGTGATTGACCCAGACTGTCAAGATGAAATCAGACTACCACTCCACAATGGAGATAAGGAAGAATATCTGGAATTTAGGAGATCCCTTAGGGTGTCTCTTAGTATCACCCTGCCCTATAATTAAGGTCAATGGGTAACTACAACAACCCAATCCTAGCAAGACTACAAATGGCCCAGACCCTTCAGAAATGAAGGCTTGGGTCACTCCACCAGGTTAAAAACCATGACCAGCTGAGGTGCTTGCTGAAGGTAAAGGAAATATAGAATGGGTAGTAGAAGAAGGTAGTTCTCAATACCAGCTACAACCATGTGACTAGTTACAGAAAAGAGGACTGTAATTGTTACAAGTATTTCCTTCTTACTTTGATAAGCATAAATTTGTGCATATAAAAAAAAAAGAATACTGTACCATGCTGTTAAAGAGCTCTATTGCACCTTTACAATTTCCCAAAAAAATGCCACTTACTTTTTTCTTCATTGTTTTAAAAACACTTTTCCAAAGAAAAACAATATATTTTTGTAATATACTTTCTATCCAAAATCCTATTTCCTTTTTTTTAAAGTTTCTTACTTTGTTTTCTCTTTTTGTTTTATTATTATTATTTTTTTAAAGTTTTGACCTTGGTTGCTGCCTCTAAGTACAGAACCCTATTCTCTGTGGTCATTCTCCAGGGCCTTCAAATAATTGTTTTGATATTTAGTTCAGAGTTTGTAGTTGTTGTGCACAGGAGAGTCAGCATGATAGGACATGCTTGGCTACTACCAGAAGAAGAACTCTTGGTGTAAATTTGGGAGGTGATTAGAACTGCCTGGAAATCCTGAAATGAAGAAGTGTATCATGGAAGAGGATAAATTTCCTGGCTTGGCCTCCTAGGTGCTTGCCTGGGTAAGTATCCATCCCAAGTTCATGTAGATCCAGTTACTACTTACGAGTCTTGGGTCAAGGACATAGCTTCTACCTTCCTCTAGCTCAGGCTTGCAGCAGCAGACCTAGCTGGGGAGAGATGATGGCCCCTTTTGTCACACTATGGGGAGTGAGCTATGGGACTCAGGATGGAAACATGAGTCAAACAGTGGTGTAGTTCAGCTTATATTTTATACATATTTAGGCATATGGTATGTGGGCTTGTATTTTTATTTTTTCCCCAACCTTGCAAATGTTAGGGGCAAACCTACTTTCTGTATTATTAAAACCTACTTTTCACATTTACTTCTTCTTTTCTCTATCCACAACCTTCATGTTTCATGAAAGTTATTTCAACAGTCAATTACATCCCTCTTCCAAACCATTTTATGCACAGATAGTAACACACTCTTTTAAGTCTTTTTCTAACATTGGCATCATCCCTAACATAGGCCACTTTACAAGAGCCTATAGTGGTTCCCATTGCTTACCTATAGTATGAAATCAAAACTCAGTCTGATTTTAAATATCCGTCACTACTATTATTATATCTGCCCCTTAAGCTCCCTTCCTCTATGTGCTTCATCACTCCTCTACACAGAAAATGTTCTTTGATTAGTTAAATTCTGGCCAAATTCTTTCTCTAAAACTTATTTTCTGTTGCTTCAAGGAGTTTCACATCCTATTTCCTCCAACTAGTCCCCTCATCGTGAAGCCCCGTACAAACTTGGAAACCTGTTGAACATCTTCCTCCATCTCAAAACCAAGAATAACATTAAAAGTGGGAAAAGACTAGAATATTTCATAAGGACAGAGAAGAAAGACACATGGATATATGTCAGAATTTCTGTGTTTTACCTTGCTGAGTCAAGGAGTATTGTTTGTGCAGTTATTTTTGTTGTTGTTGTTAAAATACATATAACATATAATTTACCATTTTAATCATTAATGTACAGTTTTGTGGCATTAAATATTTTCACATTGTTGTGCAACCATCATCATCATTCATCTCTGGAACTTTTTTATCTTCCCTAACTGAAACTTTGTGCTCATTACAAATGAACTCTTCTTCTTCATCTGCCCCCAGCCCCTGGCAGTCACCATTATACTTTATCTCTATGAATTTGGTTACTCTAGGACACTCATATAAGTTGCATATCATGCAATATTTGTCCTTTTGTGACTGGCTTATTTCACTTAGCATGATGTCTTTAAGTTTCATCCACGTTGTAGTATGTGTCAAAATTTCTTTCCTTTTTGTGGCTGAATAAAATTCCACTGTATGTATATACCACATTTTGGTTTTCCACTGATCCATCGATGGATACTTGGGTGGCTTCCACCTTTGGCTATTGCGAACCATGCTGCTATGAACAGGACCTACAAATATCTGTTCAAGCTTCCACTTTAACTTCTTTTGGATATATACCCAGAATGGAATTGCTGGATCATATGGCAATTTTATGTTTAGCTTTTTGAGTAATCGCCACACTGTTTTCCACAGTGTCTGTACCATTTCACTAGTATAGCACAAACGCTCCAATTTTTTCATGTCCTTTCCAAACATATTATTTTTTGAATAATAATCATTCTGATGGGTGTGAAGTGGTAATTCATTGTGGTTTTGACTTGCATGTCCCTAATGACTAATGATCTTGAGCATCTTTTCCTATGTTTATTGACCATTTTTATATCTTCTTTGGAGAAATGTTTAAGTCCTTTGCTCATGTTTTAATTAGGATTTTTTTTTTTTGCTGTTGAATTGTAAGAGTAATTTATACATTCTGGATAAAAATCCCTTATCAAATATATGATTTACAAATATTTCCACCCATTCTGTGGGTTGCTTTTTCACTCTGTTGATAGTGTCTTTTGATGCACTAAAGTTGTTAATTTTGATGAAGTTCAACTTACCGATTTTTGCTTTTGTTGACTGTGCTTTTGATGTTATATCCAAGAAATTATTGCCAGATTTAATGTCATGATGTTTTCTTCCTTTGTTTTTTTCTAAACGTCTCATAGTTTTAGCTCTTACATTTAGGTCTTTAATGCATTTTGAATTAGTTTTTGTATATGGTGTAAGGTAAGGGTCCAACTTCCTTTTTTGGTTTGTTTTTCTTGCATGTGACTATCCAGTTTTCCCAACCTCATTTGTTGAAAAGACTGTCTTTTCCTCACTCAGTGGTCTTGGCAACGTTGTTGAAAATAATTTGACCATATACGTGAGGGTTTATTTTGGGACTGTCTATTCTATTTTTTTGGTTCGTATGTCTATATTTATGTCAGTACCACACAGTTTTGACTACTGTGACTTTGTAGTAAGTTTTGAAATTAAGAAAAAAAAGAACAACAACAGAAAAACCCCAGTGAGGCCACTAACTTTATTCTTCTTTTTCAATGTTATTTTGGCTATTTCCAGGTCCCTTAAAATTCTATATGAATTTTACCATGAATTTTTCTGTTTCTGAAAATATCATCATTGGGATTTTGATAGAGATTCTATTAAATCTGTACATAGCTTTGGGTAGTATTAACATCTTAACAACACTGACTTCCAATCCATGAACATAGGATGTCTTCCCATTTATTTGTGTCTTCTTTAATTTGTTTCAGCACTGTTTTGTAGTTTTTAGTGTACAAGGCTTTTGGATTCTTGGTTAAGTTTATTCTTAACCATTTTATTATTTTTATGCTATTGTAAATTGAATTGTTTTCTTAATTTCCTGTTTGACCATTCATTGTTAGTTTATAGAAGCACAGCTGATGTTTGTGTGTTGCTTTTGTATCCTGCAACTTTGCTGAATTTTAACTTAATTTTTAAAACTATTTTTTTCTGATGATACAATGAGTAAAATGAAAAAATAGAAAATCACAACTAATTAGATAAAAATTACTCACAATTCCACCACTATTAGCCAGCTATATTTGTGTTGTCTTATTCTCTCTTTTTTCCTCCTTCTCATAATTAGCCTCATGCTATTAATATTTTTAATCCTATTTTGCCACTTAAGAGTATATAATGAACTTCAATTATTTTCATAAAGACATATGTTCATGAAAGTTTCAGCAGAAACATGTATATAGTTGAGTTTGGTCACTGCCTGTTTCCATGTCTCCTCAGCTCAAACTCTTTGAAATCCCAGCTTTGAACCTATCAATATGTAAAGGCATTAGTTACAAGTTGTAAGGTTTTTAAGTAGCATTTTAAATCTCCTTGGTTGCTAAACTCAAGAAGCAAACATCATTTGAAGACAACTTTGGGATGTGGATGTATAGTGATGTTGCGATTTTACTAAATATTGCTTGAGAATGAGAGCAGTTCATTCCTTTTCATTGACTTCTCTTCATCCAGGAAAGGGATTAAGGGTAACAATTTCTGATCTTAAAAGGATCAATCAAACAAATGATAAAAGAAATTGTGTATTTGAGTGGAGTGGTATTCATTTAACCTGAGTACATAGGTTACTCTGTTATCTGAAGTAGATATATTTTATTCTTTAAGTTTGGACTATTGGTTAAAGCCTGAAGCTTTGCAATCTGGTTTATTGGATGAAGTGACATAGCCAAAAACAATGGGCTAAGCTCCAATTCCCTTGCAGTCTTGTGTGGGGAATATTTAGAGGTGGCCATAGCATACCTAATGGGACAACCGTCCTCAGAATTATCCTCTACATGATTCTCAGAAGGATATTCTGCAATCATTCTCTCATTCCATCAATAAATATTTATTGAACTCTTAATATGTGCCAGGCCCAGTTGTAGGCACGGGATGCAGATCAGTGAGTAAACTAAAAGTTCCCTCTGAGTCTAAATTCTAGTTATGCAACTGTGTTATCCTTGACTAATTCATTTAACCATTCTGTTTCTCATCTGAAAAAGGAGTTAGATTAAATTATTTTTATGTTTTTTTTCAGTTCTAAGAGAAATGATTTTGCAATGCTATGACTCTATGTGGCATACACCCTATCTATACAAATCCAATACTGGAGTTAATGATGTTGTCTCCTTCCAACCTGCCAAATCTCTGACCTCTTAGACTTCCCCCACCCATCATCTCTTGGCCCACCCTTCCCCCATCTGTTCCCTGTTCCCAGTAGCATTGGAGTATCTATAATTACACATGGATGTCACCAATATGTTATAACAGCTTTGCTTCCCTGATATTCTGGTAGCACCAAATGAGTAAAAGCAGCCAGGACAAAAACACAATTCCTAGACAAGATGATATCCTTAGCTGTATACAATGTTTAGTTTTACTGCGCTCTGATTTGTTATTCATTAACAGTCCTAATTAGCAAAAGAAAGGCAAGATTCATTTAACTAAAATTAGCTTGTGGTTTCAAGAATATCCTCCAAAGCAAATGAAAAAAAAAAAGAATATATTAAATACTGGTTAATCTTATTTTTCTTTAAATACATGATTTTAGCTCATTGCTGTAATTAGAGTTTGAGGCGCTTACATACGGGAGGAATAAAAATCCTTTAGCTTCTCTATTTATCTACAAAATACACCAGATTGTACCACTTGGCATTTCATTTTTCACATCTTTGCTGACTCGTCCATCACAATTTCACCGGCCTAAAAACAAAACAAAAAAATCCCTATTTATTCCAATACAGTACTTAATTTCCTATAATTCCTAAAGAAAGATGCATAGTACTCCAAGGTTCAAAAAATAAGAGTGACAGTCAAAAAAAAAAAAAAGAGAGATACTCTCTATTGAGGTTAGTCTTTCTCTAAGACAGTCTCGCTTTTTCACCCAAAGTAGCAGTAATATAGGAAGGATGATAACTAAAGTTGGAATTTGCTTTGAAAAATCAATCCGTTTTTAGCACTGCAAATAGTTTAAACACACACACACAAACACACACCCGCACACACACACATGATGTTTTCATGTATTTCCTTCAATCCTACAAAGAGTCCAACAATGTTGGAGCTTGAAGAGTTCTGCGAATACTAGTCGTTTATGGGTACTAATATATGTTTTTTAAGTAAGTTCTAGAGGCTCTGTCTTCAATAAAACAGAAATGTTTCTTTACTGTAGGACACCTCAGGGTCTTTAATACATGAATATACATTGTGATTCTCGTAGAAGGAAGTACTGTGAACACTTCCCAAATGTTTTTGACCATCATGGACTTTATTTGAAGAGTACATCCTGAGAAACAGTAAGCTGGTACAAAAATCTCATTTTGTAGATGAGGAGACTCCGATTATGGTAACTGTGACCTGTTCTGAGCTCACAAAGAATTATTAGCACAACCAGAGTGAGAATCAATTTCTCTTGACTCTTAGCCAATGTTTCCTTCTAAAATAAGATAGATAATGATTTTAAAATCCTAATGACTTGTCCTCTATCCTCTCAATATATTTATAGCACAATATCAGTTGTCTTAGGTACCAGTCACAATGCAAGAGAGAGCCAATGTAGTAACTACCCTACTTTTATAATATTCTGGACCAGTAGGGTTTGTGAGGCTCCTGTTTCACATATTCAAAGCCTTTCTATCCATTTTTTTCAATGTTTTTCAAGGGGAGTTCAGAAACAAATTTATATGCCAACATAAGTAATTTTTAAATTTTCCTTTCCCCTTTGCTATTGATTAACCTTGTTTAGATGTAGTTTTCCTACCTGTAAAAGGGAGGTAGAAATAGTAACCATGAGTTTTCATGCAGTGCAGTCATTTCTGGTTAAACTAATATACTTAGTTCTAAAAGTGGCTTATTGAATTGAAAATATAGACCCATATTGCAACAGAATCAATATATCAATCCACACAATCAAATTACTGTGATAAAATTCATGACATTAACACATTTGTTCTTGTATTTATTTGGAGAATGAATGGAAATGGTCTCTTTACTGAACCATTGATCACATAGGTCTCAAAAAACTCTTACAATAAGTATCAAACAATGGCCAACATCTCCTAACGTGCTAAGAAAAAACTCTGATCCTAGGGACAGAAAGCAAGACATTCCAAAGATGCAGACCATAGATTTAGGATAAAAAACAGGGCTGCAGAAGCTGGTGTATTCCTGTCTCCCATTGTTTGGGCATGCAGATGTAGCTAGAATGTAGCTTCCCTTACAAATGCTAAGTTAAATGAGGGAAGATTATTTTATTTATCCATTTTGTGGTATTTGGCTTAAATATCCTTATGTTTCGTAAAAAAGAGACATCTTTCCTTTAATGACCCACTAGCTTAAAAAATCTATGGCACTAGGGAATTAAGGATAAAGAGACAAGCTCCTAAACTGGATTGTTTTTCTGCATGCTAATGAATTTCATAATTTAAACAGAGGAATTATTAGATACATTCTCTCCTTATAATAGTACAAACCTCAGAGGAAAATGAGCTGCTTATGCATATATTCTCTTTATAATTCAAGATTTTCTAATGGATTTTTAAAAATATGCTCCAAATCAGAATGGCCCTCAGTTGTCCACTTACAATGGGTGCATATGATAAAGTCTTTTTCTGAGTGTTTCCACTGGAGTTAAGTAGCAATGTTTTATGTTGGTTTTTAATTTTTAATTATGATTACTATGCTTTTCATTTGAATACTCTTATTTACTGGACTTCATTCTGCCTTTTAAAAGGAGAGCAAATTAAATTTTAGTGGAATGGTTTAATATCCACTTAGCTTGAAAAAAAGACCTGGTGGAGAGAATCATTGATTAAAAATTTATGAAATTTTATTATATGAAAGAGGCAGCACACTTATTCACAGTAGTTTCAGAAGAGAGAATGTGGACTTATGTGCAGAAGTTAAAAGGAAAAACATATTGCCCTCACTTGAAGTATGAACTTGCTTAAAATAAGCGAAGGTAGTTGGCCATTTCCAAGTTTATCCATTAAGATATATGACTTGTTTTAGTGTTTGATGATGCCCATTAGTTGAAAGCAGGTGTACATAATAAAAGTTTATGAAGAAATATGGGAGAAAAATTAACATTGAGAAAATTCAGCTTATTTATTTATTTTTGTCTCCCCATGGAAAAATAAGAAGCTATCATTACAATTTGATTTTAGTAGTAAAACACCTAGACTTAACACAATGTGACAAATAAGCCCAATCACACATTTGAAAGTTGATAAAAATGAAGTAAGAAGTTAGAGTTCAGATAAACACAGAGCAGCCTGGTGTAATAAAATAGTGAGCCAAAAGCCATGGAGAGTGTGACTCCCAGAACATTCTAAGAGGGGCAGAGTCATAAGATGTATTGATTCATTGTTGCTATTTAAAGATGGCTTCTTTGGGAATTTTTGGGGTCTTCTATATATACTGAGCTGATCTCTGGCTGGTGTGACTGTAAGGGCATAATGTTTGGAAAAAGCCTAAGTTTTGTCGTGAAAAACCTGATTTTACCACTTTATTATGTGTGACGTTAAAGAAAAAGTCATGGCACTTCTCTGGTCCTCAGTTTTCTCCTCTGTAAAATGGGGTTAACCAACACCTGCCTCACAAGTGTCCTGTAAGTACTAAAGGAAATAAGGTACCTGACAAGAATTTTGTAAACTGAATGCTATACAAATTTAAAGGATTATTACTTAAATATGAGTGGGGACTATTAGAAAGACATTAACTCATTCCCTTCTCTTTGAATTTTCTCAGATTATTTCTCAATTTCCTTCAGAAATTACCTTTTACATAGTAGTATTCCACAGGATTCTGTAAATGTTCTATAATGGTCATTTACACCTATGAACAAAAAAATCCTCAATGTCATCGATTCTCAAAGCGTCCACCATCACACATAAGGTAATAATTCTCAAACCTATATTTGAGCTCAAATCTCTCTCTACAACATTAGACAAGTATTTTCAAATCCTTAACTAGAATCTCTACTTGAATTCCTACTACTTGAAATGGCACAACAAAATAACTAGCTAAATCATGAATTAACTAAAAGCCTGTTTCAGTATTTATTCCCCATTTTAGTTTTGGCCCCACCATCCAATTCACTAGGAAGCCTTCCCCAAAATTTGACTGGTCAACAAGTCCTACTGACTTTGTAGGCAAATCTGAGACCACTGCCATATCATGGCTCCTGTGGAATATGGAGAGCTTTTCTGGATTCTCCACTTGAGCATCAGGGCTTGGAGCTATAGTTGCTCCACAATTAAGCAATGTTATAACTCTCCAGTCTGCACAGTTACACCAGAATAGCCTTTACTACAATTGCCTTAAAAAATGTTCCTCACTTGTAGTCAATTAATATGGAGACGCCATATGATTTTGGGTTTCTTATGACATGGGGGAATCAGAGAGAAAGAAGTAGGAATCCTTCAGAGCTTCCTGAACATGCTGAAGACCCATAAAGGGAAGATGGTAGAGCATCTTCAGGACTCTTAACTCCATCAATTCCTTACTGCTTGGAGTTCCTTAACATGCTGTGCTGTTTTTAGGTATAATTTGTCTGCCTAGGATATCCATTCTTTCCTGGCTGCTTGGCACAATAAAACCCATATTTCAAGACATCATACATGTCACATCTGTATCAAAGGTTTTACTAATCTTTCCAGATTACTTTAGTAGCTTTTCTGCTACCACAGCACTTTGAATATTCACATAGTAAAAGCACTTAACCCACATTATCGTCATTTTTTTTTGTTGGTTTGTTTATAAAGTCTGTGTCCCTTCTGGATATCAGCTCCTTAAGAGCAGAGACTATGCTTGGTGCATCTTCATCTGTCTACCATCAAAGCCAGCATCTGTCCCAGAGTAGAGGATAAGTATTTATGGATGACAGAAAGCAAGAAGGTGTTATAAAAAGCAGAATCTGTTAAGTGGCAGAAAAGCCCAGCTTCAATAATGGAGACTAATTGGAAAAGAATAGATAAAGCCCAGGCTCAATGCTTTAAAAGCATTTTTGTGGGATGCCTCTTACAAAAGACGTAAAAAGTAAATATTTCAGATTTATTTCAGTTGTGGCTAGGAAAAAGACTTAGGGAACCTTCAGAATAACTGATTCTTCCAGAAATTTAAAAAGTGCTCTACTGCTTTTATACTTTTGAATTTCCCCAAGTGTTCTTGCTTACCTGACATCACATCTTTTCACACTAACCATGTGGAAGCTGTGCTTCAAGAACATGATGTTAGCTTCACCTTGTTCTAATTACAGCAAATATAAAGGCAGTGACATTCAAAGAATAAGGTTTACACGTAGAAGCTGGACTCCTGAGAGTGACGTAGGGGGCCTGCCTCACTCCTGGCACCTAGTCATAGTGGCTCTGGTCCTGGCCCTTTGCAGGTCCTGGGATTAGGCAGGGAGAGTGTGATTCTGAGCAGAGGCAGCCAGGAAGTGAAGATGGCACCAAAAAGTTTTGTCAAAGTGAAACTTCTGTGCTAATACTCCAAGGCTTCTTTCTTGGAGGTAAACAATGGAGGTAGAAAAAGGAAATAATACTGTTCACTATTATGGAAGTCAACTACCTATAATGTAGCCTGAAGAGGCACTGCAAGGGGTAAGAAATGTGTAATGACCATTGAGAAAAAATGACCGATAATTACCTTTAGGAATATTTTGTTAAAGGGTAAATACTGAAGATGTTGATGGGAGTTTTCCAGGCCACTTTCTTCAAGTTCTTACTGTTAAAATAGAATTTCTGTTGTCTTATGGCTAAAATCAGTAACTTGATATATGGCTGATAGCATATCTTAAAAATAAATGAGTAGATTACCAAAGATTCATTTGTCTTGCAGATTTACAAATTATTAAATTAAATCACATTATTTCTTTGAAACTGTTTACCTCAAAGAAACAATAAATAATGTTGAGTTTATATTCCATAAAATCTATGCAACTGACAAATACAGTGCTCGCTTTTTCAATTATTTTAATTGTGGAAAGCTTAGAAGGAAACAAAATACTTAAAAATCAAAGCTTCCAATGGTGTAACTAAGAAAACATTTTGGACATTATCTATATTTAACAGCTTTTGAGTTTAACCCCCTGTCTGTATAAAAAGATGTTCAGAACAAACATTTACTTCTAATTTCTCCTCTCGCCCCTCATCTGAGTAGATTTTATTTATGCATTAGACGACCTTTTTGGCCATTAGAACCATCTTGCTTCAGTAGTTAATTAACATAAGTACCATAATTTAATACAGTTAATGCTACTTGATGCCCTTTAATGTACCTTCCATTAGTGATATTATTGTAGTATTACCCTGTAAATTAAAATGAGATCAAGACTAAGAGAGCCGCTCTTTAATTAAGGTAGTGGCACACTGCACTCGTCTGTTATTCACTGGAGAAAATCACCCTGATTTACTGAAGCAGGACATCCATAAGTCAGAATTAGTCCATGTAGATTATTAGGTTTATTGAACAATGTAAGTACTACGGAGCTGCTGAAACTGCCAACAGTCATGTTTCCTCTTTTTCCTTCATTATCTTAATAAATACACAATGAGAGGGAGTAAATGGAAGCAAAATAAGTATGTGGCAAAAGAAGAATAAATTTTTATGATGAGATTACACTTTTTTCTTACTAGTAAAACAGGTATCAGATGTACCACATTCCAAAAAGAACATAAATGCTACATTAGTCTAATGTCAATCAAAACACCATTTTTCCATCAAACAACACTAGCCTGTATGAAACAAACACATGCGCAAAGAAATGGAGAATTGGATCTCACAAGCTCAGTCATCTTAAGCAAAGATCAACTGTTTTTGTCTCACAGTTTAAGATTTCAAGGTAAAAAAATTCTGAATTCTCTGTCCACTATACCATGGATGTTTACATCTGGTCTCCATTCTACTTTCCCAAAATAACTTATGTCAATTTCCACATTATGATGGGGGTGGGGATAGAAGTAACAAGTAGAAAAATATCATTATCATGATCAGAAATAGACATGTAAAGGCATGTTAAATGTTGCAATCATTTCATGGGATGGTGGGGGCGGGTGCAAGGAACAAGAACTTCAGTTGTATTTTGAAAAGTGTACATTTATGAGAGCCTTGAAAGGGAAACTTCAGAACTTTTCTTTTAGAGATCATCAATTAATATTTAATTCTTCCATAGATGATTTGTTATATAACAGAAAGACAATCTAGACCATTAATCTTACTGAGACTTTCAAGGGTAAAATAATTAGATCAGCTTCTATGCTGAAAGGCCCCTGAACCAGACTATAGCTCAACATTTCCCTTCACTGGCTCCATCATCAGCAGATCTTCCTTATATAACTTAAAAGCTGGAGACACGCCCGAGCCATCAGACCTTGCTTCTTTAGTCCCTCCCCTAGGACTAAAAATACTCCAGCCATCTGGTGCCTAGTGCAGTACATGCCAGCATCAGTTCTGCCCTGAGGATTTGGACAAAGTCTGGAGGTGACAGAAGAAGACCTTATGGAAGGGGCTCACCTCTACTGGACCTTTCTCGTTTGCCCAGCTGCTTCTCTTCAGCTTACAGTTGACTGGTGAACAGGAAAAGACAGTGGAGCTGAGTCCAGAGAAGGAGGGAGGAGTCCTCCAAACTCCTCAGAACCACTGAAATGCAGTTGGAGGAAATGACTAGTCTGGGAGATGGAAGAAATGTGATAGATCTGAAGGGATCTACATTTCCAACACACCACCTTTAGGAGATGGCATGCTTGACAGCAGTGGAGAATGCAGAAAAATGCCTTTAGCTTTCAAGTTTATTTTACACTTTCTTTTAAATTATTAGAGGAAACCAAATGAATACTAATAACAAAAATAAGCATCAGCAATAGGTTTTACCCAACCAAAATGCTTCAGAAGATTGCCTTATTTGCAAGTGGCAAATAAAGGTATTTGGGGAAGTGGAGCAATAGGAATTTGGGCTCAGATTAAGTATTTCTTTAACTGCAAGGAAACAGACATAGATGAATCTACCGAGCAATGTAGATTACGCTAGGATTAAAATTCAAATCTTAGTTTGTTAATTTTTTACCATTATTCATGTAGATGAATTGAACATTTGCTGCTTCATTGTGGCAAGCTATTGTTAATAATAACAATATCAACTATTTTCATATATCATACATCCCCAAGAATAAGATGCTGGAAACTAATAGTCTTTTGCTAAAATGTTCGTAAGTATAATGGCTGTGTATTATTATAAATAGCAAACTCATGTTTAAGACAACAGCTCCTATATTGCCCTGTCATGTACCCTGCTAATAATACATGAATTATCCTCTACAGCTTAGAACCCACAAGTTCAATATCATTCTGCTTTAAAGATATATTCGTTATATACCACCAAGACCTTGGTCAAAAGTTTTAGGAAAAGCTTCGCAGATAAAAGCTCTTGATTCTTCCATGAAGAACATGAAGCTAGAAAAAGCTGAGAGTAGATGGCCACCAGTTTCTACTACTTTTCCACAGCTAAGACTCTGAAACCTTTGATACCACACTACGGTCAAGCCCACCACTCCATTCTGTGTTCCCACTATGGTCTTTACCTTAACAGCAGTGACCTTTCTCCCAGCACACGTAATAAGTAAGGCAAATCTCTGATAGACCAGAAAGTCTCAACACTTCTCCAGTTTCTGAGAACTGGGCTGCCTAAAGGATGCTGGCAGCCAATAAATTGAATCAATCCTGCCTTATCTGTTTGAATTTTATCATTAAATAATTAAACCTACATGATATATACTATTTATATTCTTATCCTCATATACTTCGATTTAAAGATATCTTGGCCTTTTTACTGGGGTGTTATTTCTTTGCTTGCCTTTCCCTTTGCTAGATACTTTGTTCTTACCTTTAGTTTTCCCATTCATTATCTCATGCTTCCACTCCCGTCAGGTGGTCGTTTTGATAATATACCACACTTAAAAAGCTGGTTGAAAATCCCTATGTGGTGGTTCTGGTTCTCATTATTGAAGTTTTCCATTTAAACATCTTCAAAATTCTTGGAAATTTGCTCAATTCTGTCTCTAGTATACTATCAAAACCAAAGCTATCCCTGACTGTGTTTAATTAATGTGTTTAAACTCTGTCCATTTGTGATTAATCTACAAGATGAAGGGAGCCCAACTCAGATCTGTATTTTAAATGCTAGTATATATTTTTGACATAATAACATCCAAAAACATGAAAAGTAGAGCTTGTCCCAATTTAACAAATGTTTCCCACATGCTATTGATTCTGATTCAATAAATTTAAAGAAATATAACTCTAGTTTCCAGATTGTTTTGTGCAATATTACACAAAACATAAATTGACTCCTGTACCATGTTGAATCCCTGCTTTGCATTTGTAAACAACGGTATGTTGTATTTCTAGTTTTTCAGTTCCTTATAGGGCAAATGGTTTTGCTTTCCCTGGCTTCATTGCCTTAAAGACCTAAAGGACCTCCCGACCCAGGGAGTTACTTTTAAAATTCACTTTTATTTAAATTCTGAAGAATCATGCCAGGTTCAGGGACAGCAAGTTTGGGATTACAAATTACTGCTGAGGATGAGCGGTCTCAGAATGCCTTCAGAACCTACTTCTACACTGGAGTTCCTGAAGAAAACGTTGCGGTAGAAATTGACAAATGTTACTTTACAGCTGTGAGACACTGGCATTTTCTTTGGACACACCCGTTCCCATTGAAGGCAGACAGATTTTCTCTTACCTTCCTCGCACCTTTATGTCTGAGATCGCGTAAAAGTAGCGTGCCAAGTGTAGCTCATCTACAAATATTTCCCCAACGGCTGGTCTTAACAGCCTTATCCTCAGGTCTGTGACTGTAAAGAAATCTCTGAGTTTCTTGGTTGTATCCAGCTGTCCGTAGAGGGAAGCCATATTGCGTAGGCGAGGTCCAGCAAAAAACGCGAACCTGTCTTTGATTTCAAAGTGGATTATTTTGCTATTTGTTGTATACCCTGTTGAGTACTCTTCTGTGCAAATGATTTCTAAGACCGTATGCTGTGATAAATCCTTCACGGATTTAGGATCCATGTGAAAAGCATCTAAGCAGTCTGTGGCATAATACTGATAGGGCTGCCATGTTCGTCCATAATCGAGAGACTTCTCCAGGATCATTTGGTCTGGACGCCCCGATTCAAAGGTAATAACTATGTTGTCTGTTAGCTCAATGGTTTTGCTCCAAGACAGAGTGATGTTAACCTGGAGAGGCTTGGGATACTCCTTCCAAGTGGCAGACTGCCAAAATGTGGAGGGATGTCTTCCTTCAAAATCAAACATCAGCTCAGGGGGGTGTGCCAGCTCAGGGGTACTCGCATCACACTCATTATTGCACATGTAGGGATTGCCCTATGGAAGAAGAACAAAAGAGGGTGCATCAAAACACTGGTTTGCCACAAGTCTTGCCATATTGCTGTTGCTCAGTAAGAGGCTAGAAAAGGAAAAAAAAAATCTGCTTTCAGTAATCATTTTTATTTGCCCTAACTGGATTCTCTTCTTTAATAGCTTAAAAAAAAAAAGCAATATGGTAATTTTCTTGTCTTGTTTCCTTCCATGTGCTTTAAGAAATGAAAACAGTTTATTTATCCCATATGTGTTAGACCCATAATGTGGTCACAGAAGCACGAAGACACTGAGCAACTGTCTAGCAGCTCAATACCTCCGCTTCCTCTTAGAAAGATGCTATAGAAAAGCAAGGGAAATTCCTCCCTGCCTGAAGGACACTCTTTAAGAGTACACTTCTTTAAAAAGTCATTTTTCAAGCAAAACTTTAGAATGAGCCATGAACCATAGATACCTGTGTTCTATAGGGGAGACAATACCCCCATACAACATTCAGCCTTTTTTTTGGCTTTCCCTGAAATCCGTCATACTTAACTGGGTCCTTGCTTCATAATGTCTGGTTTTACAACATTTACTTTGTTCACCACAAATTATTAAAATGTGGTACCCTAAAGGCTCTGGGGCTTGGTCCAAATACCTGCCAGCCTATTAGGTAAAGATAAAAGGATTGTTCAGGAAAGTCTTGGGGCTGGGAGTGTGCTCCAAGTTATCAGGACAAGAAAGCCTACTACTCAATTAGGAGGCTGTTGCACATCAAACCACAGCCACTTGATGTGTTTGTTACTCTGCGCCTGCCCATAGGCAGTTCTTCATGGATGTTAGTTATTATTATTCTGCCTTTAACAAATGCTACTTCCTTTACAGCCATTCAAACAAGAAGCTAGAAATAAATCTCCCAGTTATATTACAAGTTACAACATTGCTTATGCTACACTAAATGGCTACTCTCAGCTTTCATCAGTAGATTCCATGGCAAACGACAAGTTACCAGATTTTTGTTGATTTTGTTTTTAAGAAAACAAGTAGTATCATTAGGACTTGACTATTCAGGTGTTTCTTATTCTGTACTCAGTTATTGTGAGCATGGCTGGGTGAAAAGAATTGATCTTCTGACATTGTCCTTGGGCTTCCTTTTGTAATTACAATTAGGTTTCTTTCTTTCTTTTTTTCTATGAACTGTGAGCTTTTCATCATACCTGTAGGATACAGGAGCGAGGTCTCAGATAATGAATTTACACTTTAGACACTGACACTCAGTTACTAGCTGACTCCTATGAAATATAAGATGAACATGGGAGAATTGCTTTGTTCTCCCTAGAGGCAACTTTCTCCTACCTAGTCAGCTAATACTCTCACTCTCTCTTTCCCATTAATGTAACCGAATCCTAAAGTTGGCAACAGGTTCAGGAGATTCAAGTATAATTGTGATAGGGCAGGAGAAAGGAGAGAAGGTACATTATTTGAGGAACAGAACTGTTTTAAAAATACACTCAAGGAATCAGTGATAATGAAAATGTTTCTGTACTTCTCTCTCAAATTTCAATTCCCTAGTCCTGATCCCAGCGTCTGTGGCACTATTTATAGTATCCCCTTCAAAATGAGCCAGGGGAGGGGGGAAATAAGTTTCTGTTCCAGGTGGAATAAATCACCAAATATATTATTATTTTAATTCTCTTAAGCATGCCAGAGAGCCAAATGCAAAGCTCTACAAACTGGCAAAGGCTTTTTATGGAGGGCTATAAATATTGTGGAATCTGTCAGGATTTATAAATTCTAAATATATGTAAATGCACATTTTACAGGAAGAGGTCAGATTTACACAAATCACACCTTCATTTGAAATTTACTGAAAAAATATGGTCACTTCAAAATCTGTCAGCATGTAGCCATCTGCACTATCATTAACTTGGATGCTACCATCTTCCTCCTGACAAAAGCGTCTTCATCTGAGGTCAGGGGTATGGAAACAAGGGGAAAGGTGCTGCGGGATCCACCAAAGTGAGTTATCAGATGTTCGTAGTAAGTTGTGTTGAAAGATAACATTTGTTTGCCTTCAGCATAGGTGTGCAGAGCTTCTCAGATAGGGATAGGGCACTGGGACCACACGAGATGACACATTAGGCTGCTTCTGGAAATTGGTCAATACTAACAAACCTATTTTATAAAATATGGTTGAAGAAATCTATGTAAAAGGCTCTCATGCCTATACTCAATAAAAAGTATTGGCAATAACCACCATTTAGTTAGCACTTGTGTGCTGGACACTAGGTACATTTTCCTGGGTAATCCTTTTCATCCCTACCTTACAGAAGAGGAAATTGAGGCATAGAGGTGTTAAGTAATTTGTCCAAGGTCACATAATAAAGTCAGTAAGAGGCAGTGATGAGACTAGTGCCTCTTACCCCTTCCCTGGCTTGCTGAATTCCCAAGTCACTGGAGTTCCCTCTGTTGTAGCCCTGTTGTAGAGACACGATTGGCTGGTAGAAAGGAAGTGTCTAAGACCAAGTAAGTTCAGGAAACACAGCCTAATCTTGACTTGGAGAGTCCTAAGGAATGCTATCATAATCCGATATACCTTGAAATTAAGAACCTTGTTTAGCTTCACATAACACCTAGTTTCATAGATTTATGTGACCACGGAGTCTCTTTCTAGTTTAGTAACTCCTGTTCATATTCTACAAAAGTTGTATCCTGGAGGACATCCTTAGAGATTCTCTGCTTTGTATCACTGGATATTGTAAACATGAGGAGGCCAAATAGCACTATACAACCCAGTTTTAGTCCTTTAATGAAGGCATAGCTACAGAAAGCCCCAGGTCTGTTCTCAGTGGGCACCCTTCCATTGAGGCTGAGTGGATCAGCCAGCTCAGGGCAAATGACTACATTTGTATCAAGTTCTTCATTGCTTGGCACAGATCTGGTGCTTTAGGCACCTAAAAAAAGAGAGTAAAGATTCACACATGCAACAATTTGTTATTGATTGCCATATTTAAGGCACTCAGCTTGGCTCTCAAGATACAGCAGTAAACAAATCCAAGTCCTTGCTTCCTGTGGCACTTCCATCCTAGTTGGGGGAGAGGCACTAAACAAACAAACATAATGTGTTATAATGTTACACGATGATAACTTGTATGGAGAAAATAAAGCCAATTAAAGGAAGCAATGGTGATTGTAATTTTATTTTGGGAAGTCAGAGGTCTCCTTGATAACATGACATTTGAGCTGATTGAGAACAATTCCCAATTTACACTGGAGATGATCAGAGAAGTTGATCAGAATGACAGTTTTGTCCTTCATTTGACTCTACCCTTAGTGATATTTTCAGCAGCATAACAATTTATTGAAATCAACGGGTAAACAAATCATTTCAAAAGAGAATGTACACCAAATGACTGTAGATACCAAAGAGGGAAAAAATCAACTGGATTGTTCTCCCTATTTCATAACACTCGTGCTCTTTTAGGAGATTAGTGATTTGATGGCTATTAACATAACTTAATGAGATATGATGACATTGACAGAAAATTAACAGAGGAAGCAGGAAAAAGAAAAAGATTTCATTTTGGTCCCCTGCACTTCAGGTGAGAGAAAGGAAAAAAAAAAGATGAAAGGTGAAGAAGCCGTAAATCTTATCCTTCCCCGAAGAAAAAGCTGGAGGAGAGATTACAGGCTACAATATTTAGTGTAAATATTTCACAGGGCATGATCTGTAATACTGTTGTTACAGAGAATTATCAGTATGAAAATAATTCTTGTTAAAGGGATTAGATTAATTAAATTTTCAACTACTTCAACCCCACCCTAATCCTCTTTAATAACATCAACAATGAAATTTATATAAGAAAATGCAACTTTTCCTGACTTACAAAAACAAAGTACACTTCTTGCTGCTATATGTAACAGAATCAGGCATCAAGAAGTGTAAGTAATTATTTTGTGGCCAGCAGGCAGCCTTAAATAGATCTTAATTTAAGTCTGACAAGCAACATATCCTTAGCTGATTGTCTCTGGACAAAGCAGAAAATATTTATGACTGTGCTGATAATATTCACACCACTAACACATGCCTAAATAATTAAACAGCTATTGCTGCTAAATATTTTTGTAACAATTAGAAGAAGATTGTGATGTTTAATTTCATTTTTAAAATGTTAATATTTTACCTCTGGGAGAATTGTAGTTATTAATTAGCAATTTGTAGCCAAAGTGGAATATTGCTATTCTTCCTTAATGTGCTTTCAGAATTTAGAGAGATAAATACAATTTGAGGCATGCTTTTACTGTTTCTATTGATGGAAGGTGTTTTCATTCCTTCTGGCAAAGTGACACTTTGAAAAGAACATCCTTTCATCTAAGATCTGCTAAGCCCTTCAGAGTTATATATATATATATAAAAACCTCATGTAAGTGGTATTAATGTAACACTTGTGGTTGCTATCATTTTGACTTTGCCTTTCCAAGCTTTACCTATGGGCAAACTACTGGAAACAACAGTTGAAAATGAAGAGAATTCTTACGCGAGATTTGCTAGTGAACTGTAAGCTACATGCCAAGCAGACATGTACACAAGTGATTGTGAGACGCGTTTGGGTTAACACTTAAACGAATCATGAAAAAAGAATGACACAGAGATGTCCTGCACCCATCTGCATCTGGCTCATCCTTGCTTGTTTTATTGGTGACAGTCAAAAAAGACACAAAGGCAAGAAGCAGCGTTCTGGAATGGCACTCCCAACCTGTTCCTGCTGTGACTGAGATAGACACCATTAGGATGTTTTCAATGCAAGGCATTTAAAGGGTGCAGAAATTGGTTGCAGAGCCTACTATTCATTTCTCAGAGATTGAAACCATGAGAACCATGCTTTAACTGCAAGTTTGGAGCATCGTCTAGACAGCTTCTGGGAGGCTAGTGATTGACTCCTTTATATCAGAAATATAATTTTTGGTGGAGGGACTCCCCATCCCAGTTCCTTTTTGCCACTTCCTGGCCACTCCTCCTTGCCTCAAGTCCTTCTGCTCCCAAATTCTTGCTTGGCTATAGCACGGGAAGGCCTCTTCTTTATGACTTTTCTGAAGACACTTAGACTATTCTGAGTCTGGGAGATGATGCTCACAGGTCACGCTGAGGTGCCCCCTTCAGGTCTTATAGCTTAGTTACCGGCATTGGGGAGAAGCAGAGACAAGTCAGTACCAGAGGTAAGAACAATCTAAGATAGTGGACATCTCTTTCAGATTCAGAAGACTGAAAGATAAAGATCAGCACCACAAACATACTAACAAGCCCTGATGACCACAGTTCTAGAGATAGACTGTATATCTTCAGACAGGAAGGTCCACAAGGTCATATGTTTTCAGTTGCCCACTGGCCCTCAGGACAAAAAGGGCAGTGATCTCTGCTAATGGCCATGTAGTGCAATCTCATTTTGTAAGCTTCCTTGTTAACTGGTATGCTAGGTACCAACGAGCGGTATGCACACAGCAACAGTACAGAGTAGTCCCCCTTTATTCTCTGGGGAAATGTTCCAAGACCCCCATTGGATGCCTGAAAGCGAGGATAGTACCAAATCCGATCGCTGTCAGTCGAAACGTTTCTGTTCATGTTTTCCACTCACAAATGTAATGCCTCTTCCCTCTTAACTAAGCACTTATCACACACTGTGGCCATAACTTTTGCAGTTTGAGGTGTGACAGCAAAACCAGCACAAATTTCTTTGTCTTTTTTTTTTTTTTGCAATTTCACAGATAGAAGATTTGTTCTTACCATAGCTCTTAGCAACCTCAATATGATTTTTTTTCTTTCCTTGTTGAGAACTTTTACCTTTTCACTTAAAGGAAATATTTTACAGCTTCTCTTTGGCATATCCAAATTGCCAGCAACACTACCTCTGTGCTTTAGGGCCATTATTCAATAAAATAAGGGTTCTTTGAACACAAGCAGTGTGATGCTATGACAATGGATCTGATAACCGAGACGGCTACTGACTAGTGGGTGGGTAACATCTGCAGTGTGGAGATTCTGGACAAAAAGATGGGTCATGTCCCAGGAGGGACGGGGCTAAGTGGTGTGAGATTTTATCAAACTACTTATAGAGGCACATGATTTAAAACTTATGAATTATTTATTTCTGGAATTTTCCATTTAATATTCTCAGACTGTGGGATAACTGAAATTATGGGAATTGAAACTGTGGATAAAGTGGGACTACTACATCCTAAATACTATGAGACTGTCCCAACATTAGATAGTCTGAAACTGTTGTAACAAAAGCCCCTATGTATCTGTCAGAACATGAGTCTCAAATTTTAGTTTGGAAAATACGGCCACCCTAAGAATAGTAGAGGATAAACAGTTTTGTTTTTGTATAACTCTGGAGTTAAAAACTAATTGCTCCGTTTTCTAATGGAACCCTTTGTTCATCACAGAGATTCCCCACTGGCATAGACACCGGCTTAGGGCCTGATTGAAGTTGCAGCTTGTTTCAATCTGCTCCCTGACAATACTAAAACCTTGTGGACTTTTTTACTCAAGAATAAAGACGGGAGGGCTTAACCTTTCTGCAACAAGGATACTGGAAGCCCTATCACAGATTATGGGCAATAATAGACACCTGTGTAAATCCCCACAGAGGATTATGGTTGGAATTTTCAAACTGGTGAAGGCTGAGGGGTCAAGAAGACCAAGTTTTTAAGAAGGAGCCAAATAAATTCCCAAGCCATAAGCCACAAAAACAGATTCCTATATAGCAATGTCAGTTATTACTTTGCATGCACTGGACAAGAAATAAATACTAACAGAATCAAGTGGGGTTGAATGTGGATGTCTGCAGAAAAGCTGTGTACTAAGGTGACATTATTGTAAGTGGTAGGGAGGTTGCTTTTTAAAAAATATTTTCTTTAAAAAATCACTAATAAGGGTTTCATAGAGTATTTCACCTTATAGATGGTCTTGAATTAGATCAGAGCACAGATTTTAAAAATGTTAATTACAAAAAAGCTAAAGTAGGCTGTTGGCATTTAAGTTAATGCAACTTGAGAAAAACAAGGGGAGTTAAAATATCATGGAGGTGGGAATGTTCTGAGTCCTGATTCCATCAGGTATCATGAGAGATAGTTTGAGCATTTTGAATCCTGAAAGCTCTAATTTGATGTTCGAAAAGTTTTTTTCTTCTCCACATGAGTATGCAAGTCCAAGACCTCTTTGAAGTCCATTTACTGAAGGCCACGAGTTTTGAGAGACTATGTTAAGACCAAAAGCACTCTCTGCTGAAGTGATCACTTGATCTTGAGAGGCAGGCAGGACCTTCCTACCGTGGCACTTCCAACAGCGTCTGGCTGCTGGCAGGTCTATCCTGCTTTCTCAGATTCCTTATTTCTTTCAAACTCCTGTGTTCCAAATTCATTAGCTAGTTACTGGATATCTACTGTGTTGAAAACATTGTGAAGAACATAACATAATACAACAAGGCATTGGCAGTTTAGTGTGGAGATTAGATATATACAGGCAACAATCACCTGTTTCTCAAATGGGTTGCTCATGCGCCTAAAGAGGGGATTAGGAGTCCTTGAGGGTAAACTGAGTCATCAAAAACACAATGCCATTTCCTGGAGCATCAGTTTCATCTCTTGGTACATAATTAAATGTAATTTTATATAAAAAACAGATATTTTATGGGGTAAAATGCAAAAACAATTTGCAAGCATTTGTAGGGAAAAAAACCCACAAAGACATTTCATGTTTGGGGCAGATTTGGAGGTATGTGCTCAAACCCACCGAAAGAGAGTATGAAGAAGGAAAGAGAAGTCTGGGAGGCTTGGGAATAATTTACTCTATCCCACCACCATCTTGAATTTTCTACTTCATCCAAACCAACACAGGGTGGCTGAAGAAAAACTAGTCATTTTAAGTCTGAGAGCTGTGAGTTTCACCATCCCGACATAAAATTCCTAGTGGAAAATATTTGCTTCACTCCACCCCATGGCCATCTGGGTGGTGTCTCCATCCTCAGCACTTCCAGGTAGAAGATAGAACCTGGAACGCTAATTGCTTTTTTAAGAAATATATTTTATTCTCATGATAACAGCATCTGGTGTGCATTGGAATCACCTAGGGCGTAAGGGCAATGTTGCTTCCTAGGCCCCAGCTTCAGAAATTCTAAATTTTTGGTTCTGAGTACAGGCACAGGAACTGGTATTTTTTAAGCAAGCACTCACAACTTAGGCATTAGGGAAACACCTGTTTATTAACGACATCTTAATTTTCATGGCTTTCCTGAAAAAAGAAGTGAACTTTTGTTGATCTCCAGCTTCTAAGAAAGCTTTCCAGAACCTGAAAGAGTATTCTATCTATACTCCTATCTTTGATTTACTCACTCACTGATTCATTCATTCAATAAATAGTTATTGGATATGACAGACACTGTGCTGTATACTGGGTATAGTGTGGTAAATTAAACAACTATAGAGTCCCTATCTAGACTAAGTTCGTTTACAGGTTAGTTGGAAAGGCAGCCCCTACAGAAGTACACAATTATATAATTACATATAAACTGCAAAAGGAAATCACAGAGTTCTATGAAAGAAAAATAAATTGAGACTCAAAAAGTAAGAAAGACTACACCTTGGGACTCAAGGCTGGGAGGGAGATCATTCTTGGCAAAGGGAGTAACAAGTGCCAGCCCCTAAGTTGAGGTAGAACTTGGGGTTTCACAGGAACTGATACAAAGTGATTGTTCCTGGAGTGTAAGGAGCTAGAGGCAAGTGAAGGGGATGAGGCTGGGGAAGAAGTCACAGAGGAAATCATGCATGAGCCTGAAGGAAATAAAGAGTATGTGAGATGGAAGAACCGATGTGTTGTAAGGGGAGGCCTGCCACAGTTTGATTTACATTTTCAACGTTATTTTTGCCTTCTGTGTGGATAATGGATCCTAAGAGGGTAGGGAGCAGAAGCAGAGCAACCTGTAGGAGGTTTACTAGAGTCACTGAATGAGGCATGTTGGTGGCTTGATACAGGGTACGAGGAGTGGAAATGGACAGAAGAGGATGGATGGAAGGTATATTTTAAAGAACAATCAATGGAGCTTTATATACCTGCTTAATATTTATGACAGGACTAGATATGAGGTAAAGATGAAGAACAAGAAGTGATAAAAAGCAGGTTTCTGGCTTGACCAAGTAGGTGTTTGGTGGTACTTTTTACTGAGGGGGAAGGCCAGGTTTGGAGTTGTGGAGCGAGCAAGAGTTCAAGATTGGAAATGTTAAATTTGATATTCTTATGAGACATAATAGAAGTAAGCATATGTGATGCTTCGGATGTGTTCAACACTCTTCTAAATGTTTTGCTCATTTAATCTTCATAACAACACCATGAGGGAGATACTGTTATACTGTTATTCACTTTGTTTTACAGATAAGGCAATTGAAGTACAAATCATTTAAGTAACTTGCTAAGAAGTTATTACTTGCTAAATTTAATAAATCTGAGCTAGTAAGTCTCAAAAGTCAGGACACGAGTCCAGTCAATGAGTTAACAGTCAATGTTCTCAACCACTATGTTATACCACCTTTCTATACATTGAGACCTTCAGGTAAATGTGGGTTTAGACCTCAGCGGAGAAGCCAGGCTGGAGATCATATATTTATGAGACATTAGCTTATAGAGGTATTTAAAAGTGAGAATAGATAAGAATAATGGGGGAGAAAGTGTAGGGATAAAAGGGATAGGGCCTAGGACAGTGTCCTGTGTTAACTCATATATGTGGGCAACACTCACTCATTTACTAGGCCCAAGGATGTTATTCACCAATACCTGACAAACCAGCTGTTAACTAGGTGTGTATCTCATTTATTTTTATTTATTTATTTATTTATTTATTTATTTATTTATATGGATTCTCGCTCTTTGTCCAGGCTGGAGTGCAGTGGTGCGATCTTGGCTTACTGCAACCTCTGCCTCCCGGGTTCAAGCGATTCGCCTGCCTCAGCCTCCCGAGTAGCCGGGAATACAGGCATGTGCCACCACACCCAGCTAATCTATTTTTAGTAGAGACGGGGTTTCACCATGTTGGCCAGGATGGTCTCAATCTCCTGAACTCATGACCAGCCTGCCTCGGCCTCCCAAAGTGCTGGGATTACAGGCATGAGCCACCGCGTCTGGCCTTCATCTTTTAAAAAGCAGATTTGAATGGGAGGATTCTAGGTCACATGAGGGGTTAGAATAAGGAAAAAGGTCGATTTTAATAAAGAATAATTTTTTAAAATTTGGGTTTGGGATAAAATAAATTTTTCAGTAGATCACTTATTTATGATAAGAAAGAATATCATGCCTGCTGTGGGGAAACAAAGGGCTTGCAGGGATAAAAGATAAACAAATGGTATATCAATTTTTTTGGAATAGTGAATTTAATAACACAAGAGGAGCAGATTCCACTTAAAAGAATTATAAAAGAATCCACATTATCAGTGAAAGTCCAGTTGCAGTGAAGAAGAGTAAATGGAAGGACAGTTTGAAGAAAACATCAACAGGAGGGATTAATTTAGGATTGCAACCTTCATCTCCATTAGTTTTCCTAATCCTGTTTCACTATTTTTTTTTTTAACCTCTCCATCATCTGCTCCTCCTCACTTTGTTTTGCCTGTTTTCCTTCTTATTTAGATTCTTAAAATCAATGTGCACCCGTGGTCTTCTCATCCTTTGGCCTTTTCCCTTCTAGCTCTACATAAAGTCCTTCATTGAGTTAATTCCCATTTACAGCTTCAACTATCACTTATACTTCGATGACTCTAAAATTCTGTCTTCAGGTATGATTTCCCAGGTGAACCTCAGATCCATCTATTCAAGTACTTATTAGACATCATCTAACTGCTCCACAAGAATTTCAAACTCGACATACTGAAAAGTTAACATTTCCTCTTTCCCTCCCTCTTCCTTCCTGAATAATTCACTCCTAAAACTATTGGGTGGGTCCAAACAAGGCAGGTATCACTTGGAAATATTCCTGCCAAAGATGATTAATCAGAATCTAATCATGAGGAAATACCAGACAAATCCAAATTGAGGGGTATTCTATAAAATAACTGCCCTGTGGTATCTAAGTGTATCATAAAAATTTTGAGAAACCATTTCAGACTGATGGAGACTAAAGGGATCTGACAACTAATGGCCCCCCAAAGTAAATCGTTTTGCTACAAAAGATATTATTGGGACAACTGGTGACACTGGTCAGGGGTCTGAAGATTATACGCTACTAAAGGATCCATATTAATTTCCGGACTTTGTCAAATTGTAACTATGTAGGAGAATGCCTTTATTTGTAGGAGGTATTAAAGTATTAGCAGGTTATGAGCATCAGGTTGACAACTTACAGTCAAATGGCTCAGGAAAAAAAAGTTATTTCTATTGTATGCATCTTTTCTACAAATGTGATATTTGGAAAAAATGCTAAAGATTTTCATATAAAAAAGTGAATTTGTTATCATCTTTCTACCAAGCAGTAGTATATTACTATGCATTGCAGTGGTATGTAAAGATTAAGGTGCATAAAAATGCCTGGTAAGTCCAGTCCACACCCACCAGGAATTCTGTTTGAATAAACTGGTTCCTGTTGTCCCAGGAACCTATATTTAGAAAGTACCTTAGATCATCTGCATGCAAGTAGCCTCTGGCCCACACTTCAATTCGCACTGGTATAGTGTTTGTTAAGAAGCATGGTTCTGGGTCAGATCTTCCTAAGTTTGAATTCCACCTCTACCACTTAGCTACAGTGTAAGTTTTGACAACCTTCTTCACAATTTGAGCCTTGATTTCTTCTTGAAATTCAATATAATTAATGATGCTAATTTGAGATACAATTATATAATGCAAGTTAAGTGCTTAGCATCTCCTTGGGTGTAGTCAGTGCTCAATAATTAGTAGTTAGCATTAAACGTACTCCCCCACCTGTGCTGCTTGACTCAGAGAGTAATACCAAATTCTTCCATTTCCTAAATAGGAAAGGTTGGAGTCATCTTACATTCCTTATTCTTCATCAATCTGTTTATCAAAGAAGTCTACAGATGAAATTTTTCACCGCAGCTTCATTCATATTGCCATTGCCTTCGTTAGTTTTTTTTTAAATATACTTCTTCTGAATTATCATTAATAGGCTCAAAATTATCTCCCTCCATATAGTATTGCCATCTTATAACGTATTTTCTGCATAGCTGCTAAAGTGATCTTTCTACAACCGAAATCTGACTGTATCATGTTCCCTTTTAAAGCTATTGAATGGATTTTTCACTACCTTTCGAGCGTACCATTCAAATTCTTTAGCACAGCATGTAAGATTCTTCAAGAATAGCCTCTGCAAGTCTCTGAATGTACGTTTTAGTTTTTCACTCACTTGTGGTGTTCACACCTCATGAGTCAGTCATATCAGCCTATGAGTGTGTACATATGCACCATCATGCAATTCATCATATAAAATTGTGATTTTTTTTGTATCTCTCCTACTATAATTCTATGAGATGAAGAACTGACACATAATAAGTGTGCAAACATTTTTAATGATTCAAGAAAAGTAAGAAAAGCAGAAAAGACAAAAAGCCAGGAAGAAGATAGGATAAATTAGGTAGGTTTGGAAGTGTGGGATAAGATGGAAGGGATTTGCTCATAGGTTGGTCACTGGGAATTGACATAATCAAGCTTAAAGAACCAACCATTTCAATGAGTTGTATATGGAATTTGTATAATGTAATAAGCAATGTAAAAAAAAAAGTCCAACTCCAAGTACAGAGTGCCTATGTGTGTGATTGATATAGTTACTGGGGTTTCAGGTGAGGTTAGAGGACAAAGACAAATGGCATGAGCTGCAGTTATGTCCCAGTTCTTTCTTGCTGTTCATTTTTTCTTCATTTTTCTCCATCAGTCAAAGAAGTATTTCTCCTAGTGGCTTCAGAGCTGACCATCTCTTTCCCTAATCCTATCTTGCCTTATTTATCCAATCCACAGCATCCTTCTGTGTTCTCAGGAGGAGCTGAACATGAAGAATGTATTTGTTCTTGAGCAATTATGGAGAGCTAAATACAAACTGATGGAAAAAGCACTGAATGGCACGGTTATAAATTTACAGTGGTCATGCATGGAGGTGTCTCAGTCGGGAAAAGTCTTGAAAAAATTGTCAGATATAAGGTAGAAATAGGGTAGAACAAGGAACAAAACCTTATTGTGCTGGAGAAGAGGGATGTGCTCTTTGTTTATTTGCCACAACTTCAGTGGCTAATTACAGAGATTCTGATAATTCTACCTGAGTTCAGAGGTTGATTCATTATGAGCTAATGAAACTTGCCCCTCAGAGACACTCCATTACACAAGCTGCTTCTCAGGCCTTTTATGTAGGTTTGTATTGCTAGTCTTGGATTTATTTTTTATTTTTTAAAGAAGGCCCTCAGAACTGAAGAGGCAACAAGTTCATTAAACCTGGTCTTGTCACTGTTTGGGACATGGGTAGTGTATTTCAGGGCCCACTGAACTAAAACAACTCTATCTTCTTATGCCCTCTTTTCATTTAATTTCATTGTTCTTTCCCCCCAAGATTTTCTATTTTCAGCATTTGCAATCTTGAGATATATATTCTCTAAATCCAACTTTCAAAATTGTGCTTGTCCAAGTTCATACCTGATATATAACATGCCAATGTTTCATTAAAATACAAGTATATTTTATTCAGATCAGCAGAAACATAAATCTCTTGGTGTATTACCAACAATAAATATAATCTTCACTTATCTGTAAGACTGGAATAGCTGTTGATCTATCAGATCCACCATCATGAACTAAAGTAAATTAAATGATATAATATATTCAGCATCTGTCATGTGCCAAGCACTATGTTAGATGTTATAGGTTAGTTCAAAATAAGGTTGATTCTTCCCTATTAGCTACAATATAGTAGCAAGACAAGATTGAGAAAGCTGTATCATTTTGAAACTAAGAAAATGTATTATAGAGGGCTACTTTGATAAATGGAAATAAAATAGCAGTTAGTAATATTCTAATGTGAAGACAACATGTGCAAAAATCTTGTTAAAGAGAGAGATGAAAGTTAGAAAGTCATTATGAAAAATGTTGAGGAGGCAGGGTCTTGGTTTTGAAAAATGTGTCATATTTGCATAAGTGAACCACATTCTCTTTTTGAAATGGAGAAGGAATCAATGACCATTCAACACCCTTATGGTTAGGAATTTTAAAAGGGGCTATTTGTTGTTTCCTTTAATCTTCATGATTCCCTAGGAGTCAGGTATTATCCTAGTTTTACCTATGAATAAACTAAGGTCCAAAATATTATGGAACCTAGTTAAAAGAAATGGTGGCAGTATGTCTGTAAGGATGAAAAACAAACCTAATATTTGGGAGGCCAGGAGTAGGGCTGTGAGTTAGTAGGAGATAGGTTTAAATATAAAACAAGAAGTTGATTTTAGAGAGCATTAAAAGCTGGGTAGAAATGCTGGGTTTGATTAATTGGAGAACTGAAAGCCATTAACGGTTTTTATAGCAGACATCTCATACTTGGTTAACCTTCTTCATTAGTTTTCCAGAATCCTTTCTAGAGAAAACAAAAAGTTCAAGTTGAGTCCAATGTTGGAAGTCATCTCAAACAAGTGATGAAGCAGAATCAAAAGCAAGATTTGGTAAGAATGCCAGTAGTGGGCACGCAAAGCATCCTGGACACATCTTATTCATTTTTGTATCCTTCAAAATTCCTGGCAGAGTAGATAGTTAATAAATGATGAGCAAACAAGTGAACGTAAAACAAACTATTTTATAATTAATTCTTCTGTTTAACAAAATATGAAACTGCTCAAAAATTAAAGAAGCAATTATATGTCTTCTAATTCAATGCTGTATCTGCTGCATGAGTCACTTTTGGAATATCTAGCAAAGATGAAGCATTATCTTTGACTTCTCTCTTTACAGAGATACTGCCTAATTCTCAAACATGACTTTATAAATCAAGAGACCCTATTGTGAGCCACAAAGGGTCCAGAACTGGCCTAGAGTTGGTGACTCTATTTCCACTGAAGCCTAAGACACAGGCTGAGACATCCTAAGAAATAGTGGAATGCCATGATAAATGCAGTGCAGTATGAAATGAAGGAGGATAGATTGGAGGTAGGAAAGCCAGTTAGGAATTTAGCTTTAATTATCCAGTTGTGAGAACAACGGAATGATGAAGAGCAAGATGATGGAAAACTCAGCAAGAGTTTGACTGGAAGTAGAGAACAAAGGAAAAGAAAGAACCAATAATACATCAACATGTAATGTCTGGAAGACGGTGAAAATGATGGTGATAAGCCAGCAACAGCCAAGCAGAGAGCCAAATCTGGTACACAATCCCATACACAATTTCCACAAAAAGAAAAGAATAAAATGCCTAGAAATACAGCTAACCAGAGACGTGAAGGATCTCAACAATGAGAATTACAAATCACTGATCAAAGAAGTGGAAAAACATTCATACTTATGAATAGGAAGATTCAATATTATTAAAACGGCCATATTGCCCAAGACTATTTACAGATGCAGTGCTATTTCTATCAAACTACCAGTGACATTTTTTCACATAATTAGAAAAAACATTCTAAAATTCATTTGGAACCAAAAGAACAGCCTAAATAGCCAAAGCAATCCTAAGCAAAAATAACAAATCTGGAGGCATCACACTACTTGACTTCACACTATACTACAGGGCTACAGTAACCAGAACAGTATGGCATTGGTACAGAAAAAGACACATAGACCAATGGAACAGAATAGAGAGCCCAGAAATAAGGCTACACACCTACAACCATCTGATCTTTGCCAAAGCTAACAAAAACAAGCAATGGGGAAAGGACTCCCTGTTGAATAAACTGTGCTGGCATAACTGGCTAGCCATATGCAGAAGATTGAAACTGGACCCCTTCCTTACACTATACACAAAAATCAACTCAAGATGGATTAAAGACTTAAGTGTAGAACCCAAAACTATAAAAACTCTGGAAGCAACCTAGGCAATACCATTCTGGACATAGGAACAGGCAAAGATTTCATGATGAATATGCCAAAAACAATCTCGACAAAAGCAAAAATTGACAAATGGGATCTAATTAAACTTAAGAGCTTCTGCACAGCAAAGAAGCTATCAATAGAGTTGATACAGAATGGGAGAGAATATTTGCAAACTATGCATCTGACAAAGGTTAATACAGCATCTATAAGGAACTTAAATGAATTTACAAGAAAAAAAAAACAACACCATTAAAAAGTGGGCAAAACACATGAGCTGTGAATATTCTTAAGGACCTAAGTGGGCCCAACAATATTTTTGACAAGAGACTAAAGCTGGGAATTTCAACCCAAGGAAGGAACAATGTATGTTACCCTCCCCAACGTAGTTACTAGAGATTAGAAGGCCAAGGACAAATGCCAAGTGGAAAAAAGCTTGAGTGGAAGTGAGAACAGGGCTAAGTGTTAGAAGACAGAGAGAAACCAGTAAAAATGGGAGGAAGTTAGAGATAAGTTAAAAATCAGCCTCGTTAGATGGAAACTAGTGATGAATGGGGGCATTAGCACTGGACAAAGATGGAGTCATCACTTTCAAGCCTGGACAACTGGAACAAATAATTTTTCTATTGGAAAGATGTCTTTCCTATAATGAATAAGACAAAAAATGTCTTTTCTCAGAGTTTGCATCCCAGCCCTCTGTGAATTCTTTGTGTCTCAGTTTCTCATCTATGCAAGATGAATAGTAATTTTACACATTTCATAGTGTTTTTGTGAGGACTAAATGAACTAATATTTAAAAAGAGCTTGACATGGTGCCTAGAACATAGTAAGGTCTCAATACAAGTCAGAAATTACTATCATCATCATCATCATCATCATCATCATATCATTTCTATTCTTATCTATGATCTTCCCAACTTGCCATCTTATAAAAGCCTCCTTTGTAGAGTCCAGTGTGTCACCTAATAGGTCAGCACTCAGTTAATAAAATGGAGGCATGAAAATTAATCTCTTCATAGAATACACAGAATAAGCCATTCTCTTACAGATCTAAACGCAAAATGCAATTTCTACTATTTATGGTGTAACTGTAAAAGGTCCCAAGTATTCTTGTGGACAAAATAAAAACATCTCCCAAATGCCTCTAATTGTACTATCTTACCTATCTCTTAGTCTCAAGCCTGTTGTAGCAGCTATGGACAAATTAGAAAGAACACAACCCTCCCAGCCTTGCCAGCTAACACAGAATTCAGAGTAATTAACATTCAGGTGAGAAAACATCAAACACAAGACTGAATCCACACTTTTGACTTTATGAGCTGAATCAAGTTTGAGAAATGACCTAACCTTTCAGAGCCCCTGTTGGCCAGGTATACAATGAAGACTATGTCTCACTCCCAGATAGATTAAAGTAGCTAATTCATTAGAAAAAAACCAAGTCACTTATAGAAATGGAAATATAATTGGCAATATAGATTTATTTTTTTCAATTTCCATTTTTTTTTTTTGCGATGGAGTCTTGCTCTGTCTCCCAGGCTGGAGTGCAAGGGCGTGATCTCGGCTCACTGCAACCTCCACCTCCCAGGTTCAAGCGATTCTCCTGCCTCAGCCTCCTGAGTAGCTGGGATTACAGGCACGTGTCACCATGCCCAGCTAATTTTTCTATTTTTAGTAGAGGCGGGGTTTCACCATGTTGGCCAGGCTAGTTTTGAACTTCTGACCTCAGGCGATCTGCCTGCCTTGGCCTCCCAAAGTGCTGGGATTACAGGCATGAGCTGCCACGCCTGGCCTCCACTTCCACTCTTTTGTCCTGTTAACAGTTCAGCCCTGTGTTGTCCCATATGGGAGCCATGAGCCACATGAAGGTACTGAACACCTGAAATGTAGCTAGTCCAAATGAGATGCGATGTAAGTATAAATTACGCATTGGATTTTAAAGACTTAGTACAAAAAGAAAACAATGTAAAAATACCTCGCTAGTAACTTTATACTGATGCATATTGAAATGATAATATTTAAATATATTAGTTAAATAAAACATATTAAAATTATTTTACCTGTTTCATTTTACCTTTGTTAAATTTAAAATTACTTATATAGACACATTATATTTCTATTGGATAGTAGTAGTTTAAGTAATCAATCTGATGTGATTAAAGAAACAATAATTAGGCAAATGAAATATCATAGTGGTGCTTTCTACTTCTCACAGCCTAGACTGAAAAGGCCTTTGCCTTTAGCACCAATGAGTGCTTGAATGTTTGTTTCCAGCAGTAGTCCAGGAAAGGGGATAAGCTTGCTCACAAAATAAATAGGTAAGTAAATTAATTAATAAAATATTAAATAACAACATAGGTACAGGAGGCATGAAAAATAATCAGCTGATGAAAACAAAGCCTAAGATGAAAAACAGAACAATAAAAAGTTCTGGATATAGGCATGGGCAAAGACTTCATGACCTAAACACCAAAAGCAATGGCAACAAAAGCCAAAATAGACAAATGAGATCTAATTAAACTAAAGAGCTTCTGCATAGCAAAAGAAACCATCATCAGAGTGAACAGGCAACCTATAGAATGGGAGAAAATGTTTGCAATCTGTCCATCTGTTAAAGGGCTAATATCCAGAATCTACAAAGAACTTAAATAAATTTGCAAGAAAAAAAAATAACCCCATCAAAAAGTAGGTGAAGTATATAAACAGACACTTCTCAAAAGAAGACATTTATGCAGCCAACAAACATATGAAAAAAAGCTAATCATCACTGATCATTAGAGAAATGCAAATGAAAACCCCAATTAGATACCATCTCAGGCCAGTTAGAATGGCAATCATTAAGAAGTCAGGAAACAACAGATGCTGGAGAGGATGTGGAGAAATAGGAATGCTTTTACACTGTTGGTGGGAGTGTAAATTAGTTCAACCATTGTGGAAGACAGTGTGGCGATTCCTCAAGGACCTAGAACCAGAAATACCATTTGACCCAGCAATCCCATTACTGGGTATATACCCAAAGGATTATAAATCATTCTACTATAAAGACACACACACACAGATGTTTGTTGCAGTACTGTTCACAATAGCACAGATGTGGAACCAACCCAAATGCCCATCAATGATAGACTGGATAAAGAAAATATGGCACATATACACCATGGAATACTATGCATCCATAAAAAAGGATAAATTCATGTCCTTTGCAGGGACATGGATAAAGCTGGAAACCATCATTCTCAGCAAACTAACACAGGAACAGAAAAGCAAACACCACATGTTCTCACTCATAAGTGGGAGCTGAACAATGAGAACACATGGACACAGGGAGGGGAATATCATACACCAGGGCCTGTCAGGGGGTGGCAGGGCTAGGGGAGGGATAGCATTAGAAGAAATACCTAATGTAGATGACGAGTTGATGAGTGCAGCAAACCACCATAGCATGTGTATACCTGTGTAACAAACCTGCATGTTCTGCACATGTATCCCAGAAATTAAAGTATAATTTAAAAAAAAAAGAAAGAAAAAAGAAAGAACGTTCTGAGCCTTATGTTTTTCATGGTTGGGAAGGACAGAGAGAGACCAGCCATAGGACAAAACAATTCTTCATAAATTACATGAAAATTAATATCAACTGGATGTCCAAGAATCAAACTACAACAAGGATCATTTATGTGTGTCCAGAAAAATAATTGGAGATTTCTCAATCCCAGTAGTAATATGTTTTTTATAGAATTTAGAAGGGGTAGAAAATGGAGTTACTTTTTCTGGAAGTGCCTCTCCTGAATCTGCCATGTAGGAGGTTGATGAGCTCTTCTATAGGAAGGAAGAATTCATGTATTTGGCCATAAATGTGAAAACACCAAATTCAGTTACAACTGATTTTATTGGCAGCTTACAACTCAAATTTGAGTTACTATATATAATTTGGGCCACTCTAGATAGTTGAATGTGTGTACTAGAAGAAAAATAAAAATTTAATCTGACCTCAAAAAAATGAAAAGGCAATTCGTATCCTAGAGAATAAAGAAAAAATTATTTTAAAATACCAGAAAGAAAAAGAAAAAAAAAAAAAGTATGTGCTCAATAGTGCCAGATACTCTAAAGAAGACAAGGAGTAAGAAAAATCCTTTGATTTGTCTTGAAAGTGGTTGTCAGTGACCTTGGAAATACTTGTTGTAATAGGCTGTTGAGGCAGAAGTCATTTTACTAGAGAATTGTGCAATTACTATTTTTTTTTCCTGAAAAGAGGTAGGAGTTCAAAACACTCATTTGAGGTGGGAGCGGTGGCTCACACCTGTAATCCCAGTACTTCGGGAGGCCAACGTGGGCAGATTATGAGGTCAGGAGATGGAGACCATCCTGGCCAACATGGTGAAACCCCGTTTCTACTGTCATACAAAAAATTAGCCAGGTGTGGTGGCGTGCACCTGTACTCCCAGCTACTCCGGAGACTGAGGGAGGGGAATCACTTGAACCTGGGAGGTGGAGGTTGCAGTGAGCCGAGATCGTTCCACTGCATTACAGCCTGGCGACAGAGAAAGACTCCATCTCAAAACAAACACACAACAAACAAAAAAAGAAACACTCATTAGAGAAGTGTTAAAATGAAGGCAGGGAAAATGGGATAGTAGTTTAGGTGGAGAAGAGAATCTAGTAATGTACTTTTCAGACTTATCAATTTGATGACACAGTGCAAAGAAATGTAGTGAAAAAGGAAAAGAAATCTATTCATGAAACAAGGGTTAAGTGTGGGACTAAGGTGTCAGTATCTGCATTGTAATTTTTGAAAGACAGGATATATTCCTATTACAAAAAAACTGTTATTTGTTGGATAAATCTTTTTAGTTAGTAGTCAGTATGCTCTATGGCTAAGATTATTGGATAAATGTCTCTTTTATTCCTCACTTTCTAATCTCATTAATCTGCTGTGGTTAACTCTCACTAACAGAGACCAATATAAGGATTGATTTTAGGCAATTTAAAATTTTCCTCAGTATTAGTTCAGGACCATATCAGCAAAAAACCGACTTGTCCTGAATGGATTGCACTGGTCTACTCAAGTGATTTCAGAACTGGGAAGTCAGAAGATATTGAATTTTAAATATTAGATTATTTTATATTGGACTTAGGATCTAATCTTAGATATTAAAGTATAAAATCACATTGTCCTTATTGCTAGCCTTCTTTTTTATCTTGCTGCAGGATCAGTATTGTTTTACTACAGTATTTGATGGCTCATGAACCTACAGGGTAGGAAGATGGGGGAAATATTTACGCTACTTATTGAGTGGCGAATAGCCTAAGCTTTAAAACAAATGTTGCCACATTTTAAGTGCCATAATTTATTAACATCTGATGGCCAAACCATATTTTACTATTGTAGCAAAAGAAATATAAAACAAAACAAAATACAAAGCCAGCCTAGAAAAGTAAGGGATATGTCTGGAAGTCATCTGTGGTCTTGCCTCTAAAAAGAAATATTTCTCCAAGAAAGACCACCTCTGTTCATTCTGGTATGTTGATGCCATAAAAAAGGTAGAAAACAAAAACAAAAGAAGATAATTATGAGGATTCACACTCATAATATCAAAGTGGGTCAATATTATTTTTCAACTGTACTATTCTGACATATATTAAGACTCACTATTGAGCAATACTTTAAAAAAATACTAAAACTGGAAAAAAATGTACATCTTTGACCCTCGAATCAAACACAAATGTTTGATTTTATTGAATTGTAAAACAGGCCCAAGTTTTGCTTTTGTCTAAAACAATGATAGTATTTATAATAATAATAATATTTTTCTTGAAATGGACAGTTGCCAAGCAGGTGAGCAGTAACCTGGTTATCAATGGAGAACAAAGTGGGGACTGGGTCCTATGAACTAGAAGGTTATCAGAATAAGTGCTCCTGTACATGATCAAGACCAAGCAGGAAGAGTGAATTTGTGACGAGTCCCAAATTATGGGGTAGACCTATCTTAATTCTCTTTGACCCAAAGCCAGGATTCATCCTAGAAACTGTAGTGAAGCTATGCTAGCAAGTTTTGTGAAAGGCCATGGTACTCCACTTACATGGACAAGAGAAGGGCAAAGGCTAAGACCTGAGTAGGGCTTATCCAAAAAGATCTTAGGTTCTGAGCACAAAGGGGTGGACACTGGTCCTAAGAAATAAGGGAAAGTTTAGTGAGATGAAAGGTTTGTAATATAAAGAGGTTGGAAATGTTTACCAGGATCTTCCTGGGATTAAGTGGAGACCCTATGGAAAGAGCTGGCAAACAGCAAGCAAAGATGGTCTTCAGAAAACTTGAACACAGCAGGATTTCCCAGAGATCTTGGAGGAACATTGGCCATATAGACGCTCTCCCTCATAAAGATTCACAACAGGATTCTGTATTAAAGATGAGAAGTCACACAACAAGAAAACCTATCTAATTTTAACCTAGTATTTCCCAAACTTACTTGCAAATGAAACTCTTTCTCATGGAATTCTTACTAAAATGACGTTGAACTTGTGTTGCATAGAATAGAATTTGGAAAAGAACTGGGATGATCCCAATGAAGAAGAAGGAACAAAGTAGTTCATTATGGGAGTTGAGGAAAATACTGGAACATCGATTTCTACTTTTGTTATCTCATCCTTTAAAATTTCTTATTAGGATATGCTTTATAATGTATGACATACATTACTGCAGTGGAAAATTTATTCAATTTTTATATAAATAAATGTACACATATTGAGGGTACATGTTCCCTACATTCTACTGATGAAGTACACATTAGATGGGTTTGAAGTCAGCCAGGAGGAGAAGGAGATCATGTTTTAGGTGGATATTCCCTATCACAGTGTAACTTTAGTCTATCTTGGAGGCTGTTCCACATTTTCCTCCTCTGTTTGTGTTTCTTTCTGTGTTTGTCCAGGAATAATTTTAGCCTCCTATAGTACCACTCTTAGCCACAGTGAACTGTTAGTGGTAAGTACCAGTATCAACTTGAACAATGGCATATGAAGTCTTTTAAAGACAATGTAAATGTACGCCCCTTCAGATTAATAATCAAAATGAATCTAAACATTACATAGCATTGTTATTGTTATTAAATTTTTAAAAGCAATATACTAATCATTTGTTCATAGATAAGTCTTCTGTATAGAAATCAACATTACTTTTCTTTCTAATATTGATAACTACTTAGTGTCAGATGAAAAAATGCTTCAAATTGTTTTTTAAGTAAACAAAGAGTTTTAAGTAAAATGAAGTACTGATGTCAAAAAGTCATAAGCTTTTAGGTAGAAAAAAAAGAAAAAAGGAAAGAATCTATTCAGACACTGCAATTATTTGAATTTATAAATCTCTTTTCTCCACAGCCCTTAAAATTCTCTCGAAATAAGTTTGCTGACATACATTTTAAACATATAATCTGGATTCTCATGAATATTATTAACATTTAAGTATCCAGTTGTAATTAGTTACTAAGTCTTAAAATGTTAACATTAACTCTGTCTTCAGGATCTTAAAATGTGAAAGTAAAATGTAAATTTTTTAAAATTCTGGAGACATAAATACTACACTCAACTTTAAAAAAGAAGAGATGAATCCCTTGCTTGATCTGAATTCTCTATGAAAGGACTACCACATATAATATTGGATATCACAAAACAGATATCACTGCTTCTTCTAACTTACAAATTTTTATACTTGCTTGCAACTGTCAAAAGTGTATGGTTTTGAAGTAAATAGCTGTCTTAATTATAACAACCATTTAGATGTGAGGTCACCAACTAAAAGCCAGGCAGGCAGAGTCAACCTGTGTATAAGAATAATTGAGTGTTGGGGCAGAGGTGAACTGGGGAACTAGATTAGGGGAGCAATGGCTACTCAGCTCCAGCTGTTATTGTCATGCAGGGATTCAGATGTAATACTGCCAAATTCTCTCATTTTTCAAGAGAAGCTGCAAAAATCCAGATTTTAGGTGACCTCTCAGTATTTAAAAATTGACATGATTTTTAAAGAAAATGTGGCATGTGACGAGCCAACCACATCTATAGGCAAAATTTAAACTGCAAGCTGCCAGTGTGCAACCTCTGCTTAGCAACACTCTTCCTTTCAGCATCAGTAGGTGCGTTTAATTATTTTTGAAAAATCAAAGACCATGGGGCTTTGGGGGCAAATATGCCTCGGTCTGCATTCTTGTTTTGCTATAGAAGAGTTCTGGAACTGGCCACAAGTTTCTTGTGCTCTGTAGAATTCATTTCTACAGCTGTTACACAAAGGAAAACGGCAATGGCCATGAAGCACTGTTGTTATGATTAAATAACATAAACCAACAGCAAACAATCTCTCTTTTAAAATGTACTGCATCTGTTTTCTTCAATTTTGCTACCAATGGTGGCAATAATGAGAAGTGTGTGTGTGTGTGTGTGTGTGTGTGTGTACATAGAACAAGATCAGATTACAGTCTATCCACTAACTTACTGCATGCTTCTTGTCAGGCTGCTTAACTTCTTCTGGCCTTAGTTGCTTATCTGTACATTCATAAAGCGAGCACAATGATGCCCCCAGTCTAGAGTCATTCTGAGGCACTGATATAGTAGTGACAGGCTTGGACACTGGTGTCAGACTGTCTGGATTCGAATCTTGGCTCTGATGCTTACTAGCTGTGAGATACTGGACACACTACTTAAGCTTCTCGTGTTTCAATCTCCTCATCTGTAGAGATAATCAGAATACTTGCCCAACAGGGTCCATTTAAGAAATAAATAAGACACGTAAACTGTGTCCAGAACATAGCAAGTACCTAAAAAATAATAGTTATTTCTATAGTTCATAGAATCCACTACACCACTGATTTTGAGAAGTACCACTGTATGCGCCACAAAGAAAAAAAATGCTTCAAATTAAACTATGACATAACGCTTTATTACAATTTTTATTTTATACTTGATTTTCAAGTACAGACCTAAGTACACGACCTAAGTACAGATTTGCATCAGACACCACTCTTGTTAATATATTAAAAGAAACATATATGGTTACTTCGTTAGACTGACTTTGCTGTATCACTTTGCAACTTTGAGTTGTCCACATGTCCATTTCAGTGCTTTTCTACTCAATATCACCTGGACAATCAGAAGCATTAGGAATGCATTATCTCCTTTTGCTTTCTCCCTGCTTTCTTCTTCTTCTGATTTTTAAAAAGGCTTTTAATTTCAAAAACTTTCCAAGAATAATAGAGAGAATAGTATAATGTACCCATAACCCAAGGCAACACTACCCGTATGTACCCATAGTCCAAAGCAACATTCTTCACAAAGTGCTTTTTACCATCTGCAGGGTTTTTCTCCCAAGCTGCTAACACCGTTTTGTAAGTTTGGTGCTTATATTTTCTTGATCTTCCTAGAGGATGCCAGTAGAAGGTTTTCAGGCAAGAATCACAACTCATATTCCTTTCTCCAATCATGCTGAAATGGTTCATTTGAGGCATCAAGGGATTGCCCTTGTTCAGTCATGTCAACAGGAGCTGCAGCCAGATGTGTGCATGTGCAGGCAGTGACAACTATGTCACAACTGTCACCTGTCAAAGTTCAATTGTAGGACACTATTGATTGCCTCTTGACTTCAGTGATGACAAAATAAGTGGGACAAAAAGTTAAATTTAGAATTGATGCAATAGAATATTATCATAAAATAAGACTCAAAAGATGTAAGACCCTTTTCTTGATTTCTCCTTCAGTGACTTTAACTGTATGTGTGAATAACTTTGGCAAAACGGCTTCTTGGATGGCATATTCTCTGCTATGTTACTATCATATGATTTCTTTTCATATGAATAATAACTCAGTATTTCCCTGTCCTCACCCCAGAAATACTAGAGTTGCTTCATTGTCTTAAGGTCTATGATAGCGCAGATGAGAACTTTGAAAAAAGGTAACTTTTACTCCTGTTGAAGTAAAGTGACTTTTCTGCTCTGAGACATGGAATTCATTATCACTATCTCCAATAATTTAAAAATTATAACAAGATACAGTTTGTGTCATTACCCTGACTACTAAAATTACCCGAGATACAATAAACTCAACTATTTTGGGGTCTTTTTATCCCCAGAATTCAGAAATACATTTTGTTATAACTTTAATGATTAATTTTGATCCATTTGTTGAGTCTATAGGTTTATCTTCATGACTGACCTCTATGCCAATTATATTCTGAGTCATTTTTAAAATCCATGATTTCATTTTCTCAGTATTCTGGGTATGGCTGATTTGATTATCTGCAATGTCAGGTCTGCTTTTTACTACTTTCAAATAAGACTTTTATTTCAGTTATTGTCATTTTCATTATGTAGCATGCTCTTCTTATCCAGCTCTGCTTTTGCTCAATAGAGACAATGTCATCTTTTATTGCATTAGGAATAAAAAGTAGGTAATTTCTAAAAACATGACTTCTATTTCATGAAATAGATCGGATTTATGTCCCCACAATGTAACTAGGCTCTGCTATGTGGCAGAATTCCTGCTAGTGTTTTTCATCTTTGAGATTGATGTGTTGATATTTTCATCACTGAAGTTAAGATTTTTCTTGGACGTCTCCAACAGCAGCAATTGTTGTTTGGGGAGAGGCAAATTTATTACAGAAATGATCCTGAATCTTAAATCTCAACAGTGGTTCTTAAATCATAGAGCACATAAGAATCACCTGGGGAACTGTTTAAGAATGCAGATTCCAGGGATCCACTCCTGGTGATCTTGATACTGGAGTGGGATGCCCATAAATATCGTTGGTTAGATGTTTAATAGAAAATTTTCAAACATACATAAAAGTAGAATCATATAGTGAATTACTATGTACCTATCACCCAACTTTCACAGTTACCACTATTTTGCTCATCTTGTGTCTTCTATCACCACTGCCCCTGTTTTTTCTTTATCTTTTCAATTTATTTGTTGCTAGAATACATCAGGTCCTTCAATCTTAAATTTACAACATGTATCCTTAACTGATGTATGTATGTGTGTATACATATATAAATACGATGTTTTATATATATATATAGATACGATGTTATATATATGTACGTGTTTGTGTGTGTGTGTGTGTCCTCATCTGTAAAGATAACCAGAGTACTTACCAGATAGTACTTGCTCCACTGTTATCCACTTTAAAAAGGCAGCAGCACAAATGATTCTTCTGAGCATCCCAACCAATCCTAATGTAATTACACAATCACCTTCTGATAACAAAAACTGAACACAGCATAAGTACTGAAACAAACTGAAATAAGTAAGACATGTAAAGTCTTAAAAGTAACCTGTAGGGTAAGTACTCTGATTATCTTTTTATAATCATCCTTAGTTATTATCTTTTAGTTTTTTATATATATATAAAATATATAATATAACTGGAATGATATATATATAATTGGAGTATTATATGTAACTGGAATTATATTAATATATATTATAGTATATTAGTATATGTAATGTATACATTTATGTTATATATAAATGTAAATATATTTCATATATTCATATAAATAATATCGATTTCATATATTTATAATTATGTGTAGTTATATTTATATTATATAGATATAACTGGAATTATATTATCAAACCTAATTAAAATAAAAAATAATCCTCAGTATTCCACAATGCATAATCCTATTTAAATTTCTCTTAGTGATTAAAAACTGTCTTTTTCCAGTTAGATTGTCGAATCAGGTTTCATGCAATGTGCATACATTGTACTCGGTTGTTATGTTCCATATGTTGAAGCAGCTATTCTTAAAACTTGTCCTCTAGGTCCTGAGTAAGATGTTGACCTATGATTCCTTCCACTGAAAAGTCTAGATTTCTGGTTTGTGTATCTGTGTAAATACTGATATCATTCATCCAGGTGGAGAATTAATTGAAGGCATATGAAAATTCAGTGAGTTCCCTTTTGGAATATTGGTGCAGGATTGATAGGTAACAGTCAGTAAATGTGAATCTAATGTTTACCAGTGAATCATTAGTCAAATCTGTGAAAGGCTACATGAAATGGAAAGATCAGAAGGTTGAGGATGAAACCTGAGTAATACTATCGTTAAGAGGATCAACTGAGGCGGACACCACTTATTTAAAAGGGACAAAGACGGACGAGCCAAAAAGGTTAGAAGAAAATAAGGAAAGAATGGGTCAAGGGCATACGAAGTTACAAGAGACTGAAAGTGGTCAACAGGGACAAATATGGCAGTAAATTATAGTGCACGAAGATATTAAAATACCCACTGAATTAGGCAGTTAGCAGCCTGCTTTTGTTAAGTGTAATACTTCTTGAAACACAATTTTGATTCTTGATTCTGTCATCATTTACTTTAGCTAGTTTTTTCTGCTTTGCATAATTTATATACTTCATATATATGTGTGTGTGTGTATATATATATATACTTTCTATGCATTCATAACAATAGCTACAATTTATTAAATGCCTACTATATCCCTGGTTCTTTATGTACATTATTATTAATGTATAAATAACCCTGCAAAATTCATAGTATCATCTTCATTTTAAAAATGAAAAAACAGAGTGTTGCCATAACTCGAATTCAAAGAGGGGACTGGAACTAAGTCTGGCAGATATTAGGACCTGTTTTCTTCATGCTTACACTACAAACCCATTGTTCTCTTCTGGTGTCAATTGCATAAGCCAAAGGCCATGAAATGCAGCTTCACTATGGCACAGGGAAACTAGTGACAAACAGCAAGGTTACTTAATGTTTCCAACCCTTGAAAGAAGCTGGCTTATTTAATCCACCATAGAAGCAAGAGGATTTGTTAATATGAAGCAAAGTGAAAATGGATATATCCACAATGAATAAGCCAAAAGGTATAGGTAATGAAGCTTAAAACAATCACATCTAAAGGGAACCACAAGAAAAGAAGCAAAGTTGGCTGAGACCTACAGGAATATTCAAGTGATATAATTTGCTCCACTGGGCTCCACTTTAAAAAGGCAAGGGCACAAGTGATTCTTCTGCACATCCCAACCAACCCTAATGTAATTACACAACCACCTTCTGACATCAGAAACTGAACACAGTGTAAAATCCATGGGATGATTTTAATTAAAAGTTATTTTCAAAAGCAAACATAAATGGAATTTGCAAAAGGGCAAGTTTAAATCAGATGTCTGAGTGTTGCAAAGATTTCACTTACTGAGTGCACTTAGATGGATATTGTATTGGATGAAAACACTTCTGACTCACATGGGGTCAGCTCATTTTATATGTTGCAACACCCTGAACTTCAGATGAACTCAGGCCTAGAACTCATTATATTTTAATGTAATGTCACAAAATGGCAGATAAATGATACCAGCAAAAGTATGAAGAAAATGCTAGGGGATTCCAGATAAACAGTAAAGAACTACAAACTCTCACTAATCTCTGTAAAGCAAAGCTACTCTGCCCTCTTAAACATGAATCTCACCAAACTGACCACTTTTTTAGATTGCCTGATTCACCTGATCTTCATCAACCCTCATATTTAGCTGTCTAAGTCTCATTTCTTTTAAAAATATGCCCCCTTACTGTCTAGTGAAGGTGCTATTACTGATTCACTAATAACAGGACATATGTTTCGGATTATAGGTTTAGTAGTGGAGGGGTAGGGAAGTGGAAAGGAAAAAAGGAAGGAGGTAATTTGCTCCTTTCTATTCATGCTCTGAACTGGCCCAGGCTTGGTTAGACATATGGCAATGAACAGGCATGCAGCCTGCAGGCACACAAAGCGGCTAACTATGGGACTCCCTCGGGGGTGCAACATGGAACTTTGGCCTTATTCATACCATGCTCTAGCCTAGGGATTCTCTAATTTTGGTATGAGTTAGAATCACAGGTGGAGTCTTTATTAAAAATTCAAGCACTTACATCTCACCTCAGTCTTATCAAATTAAAAGCTCTGGACTTGGGCCCCTGGCATCCCTGTTGTTCTCAGGCTCCACTGTTGGTTGGATACACACCATGACTGAAGAACCACTGCTCTGCCAACTAGGAGACACCTCCTCGTCCAGGATGCTGCCTGCTTGCTATGTGGCAGATGGTGCTGGCTGACAGAGGCTCTGCCCTGGTTGTCCAGCTCCTGGCTACTGCTGCTGCCTGTCTGATTTACTCTTTCTTTTCAGAATCCTTTATCTATCTTCCACTTGGAAACACAACAAAAAACAAAACGAATATACTTAAAAAATCATGAAAGTAAAGAAATCTGGAAAATATACACAAGAAAAAAAATCACTTATAACTGCACCATTCCAAGATAACCACTTTTAATGCTGTAGTAAATTATTTCACTCTATATTCAGTTATAGCCATCCTTTTACAGACTCTTATATGTCATTAAAAAATAGTTAATTTTTAGAGTGCTCTGTGCCTCTGATAAGTACTTTATGTTCATTATCTAATTTAATCCTTACAACATCACAAAATCCCTATAAGCATTGAATAATTATACCCCCCACTTTATATATTAAGAAATTAGAGGTTAGAGAAGTCAGAATAGATGGTGACAGAGTGCTGGTTTGGACCCAGGAACAGTCTCTTTTCTTACTCTAATGTTCCACATATGTAAATTTCCAAGATATTGGGAACATTGTATAAACAACATTTTTAATAGGCACATACTTTCCAATTCTAAGGCTGTATTATTGGTTTACCCAATGCTCATAATCCAATGGATTATAGATTGCTATAATGTTGCAATGAGTGCCTTTATGAATTCAGCTTATCTGTTTTTCCAATTGCTTCCTTAGGAAAAATTCCTAGAATATGAATCAATATGTCAAAGGGTATAAATATTTAAGAAATATCATTCTTGATGAATGCTACAGAGTTGCTTTTAATAAAAGATTTTTAAAACTTCTTCATACTTTTTAAATCTACCTTAGCCAAAATGCTTGGGTAGCCATTTCTCATTTTTCCTTATTATAAATAACCCCTAAGTGATCATATTTGTACACTTATTTTTGGTTACATTTCTGATCATTTCTTAAATTCCTAAAGATAAAATTGTTGGATCAATGGGTACACACATTTTAAAAGCTGTTAATACTTATAGTGTTATCAGCAGTGAATCCGTAAGGGTTTGCAGCAACCTCAATTCTTGCTTCCTTAGAAGAAAGAATTCATCTGAAGGGCATAAGGCAGAAGGAGAGACGAAGGCAAGTTTTAGAGCAGGAGTGGAAGTTTATTAAGTTTTAGAGCAGGAACAAAAGGAAGGAAATTACACTTGGAAGTGGGCCATGGGGGTAACTTGAAAGACAAGTGCACAGTTCGGCCTTTTGACTTGGGGTTCTATATGTGGGCATACTTGCAGGGTCTTGCATCCCATTTCCCTTGATTCTTCCCTGGGGTGGGCTGTCCGTATGCACAGTGGCCTGCTAGCACATGAGAGGTGAGCATGTGCAGTGTGTTTACTGAAGCATTCTTCCCTTACCAACTTAATGACCCTAGGAGGTCATATACCATTTAAACTCTGCCATTTTGCCTCTTAGCATGTGTGAGCCCATCTGCCCATCTCCGGAGATCTTATTGGGAAGGTGCTGATCACCAGCTTCAGGTGCTTCTATTTTTTGGGAGACTGCCTTTCCCTGGTGCTGGCAGTGACCAATTATTATTTTAGAGAGACCGCTTAACAACTGCCTAACCATCATCTGAGGATCGCCTGACATTCCTGGTGTGTGGGGTAGAGCGGGGGAAACCCTCTCCTGCTCTGCTCATGTCTGATGAGCTACCTACTGTAACATTTCCTGCTCTAAAGCTTTTTAATAAATGTTCACTCCTGATCTAAAACTTGCCTCCGTCTCTCCTTCTACCTGCCTTATGCCCCTCAGTCGAATTTTCATCTAAGGACACAAGAATTGAGGTTGCTGCAGACCCACACAGATCTGCCACTGGCAACACTGGTATTTCTAAACTGTCTGCTAGAAAGGTCACACTTATACTCCCACTGGCAGGGAATGTGAGTGACCATTTCTTCACACCCTTATCAACAGGAAGCATCTTGTTTTTATCTGCATTTTAAGAACTAATGTAGTAGAACAGTTTTTTATGTTTATCGACCCATTGCCTTCCTCGCTTCTCTTTGTAAATTTCTTATTTAAGCCCTTTGCCTTTACTTAAAAAAAAAAAACTTCTGGTTACAAGTCTCTGTCTTATTAATTGTTAATTTGAAAGAGTTCTTTTATTAAGATTATTAACTCTGTCATATACATTGCAAAATGTCTCTAGTTTGTCACTGGAATATTTCTTATGAATGTTTTTGATGTAACAGAGTTTAAATTTTAATAAGGTCATGTCTAAAAACTATTTTCCTTTCTGGCTCCTACCTTTGGTTTTAGATAGAATTTAGAAAATGTATTCACATCCAACTAAATATAAATATTCACATGTATTTTCTTTTAAGTTTATATAATGCATCATTTAATCTTTTATTCATTTGGAACATATTTTGAGGTAAGGTATACTATAAAAGTTCTACATTTCTACTATATTTCAAGCAGTTGATAAATCAGCAGTATTTCTTGAATTATTTATTTTTCCTTTTATGTGAAATGCTAACCTTATACATTTATGAAAAACACACACACACGTACACACATACATATTTGTCTAGGCATATATTTACATACACATATGTACATGTACAGTTGATCCTTGAACGACACATGGGTTAGGAGTGCTAGCCCCTGGCACAGTCAGAACCTCACACATAACTTTTGACTTCCCCAAAACTAAACTATTAATAGCCTATTGTTGACCAAAAGCCTTAATGATAAAATAAACAATTGGTTACACATATTTTCTATGTTATATGTATTATATACTATATTCTTACAATAAAGTAAGCTAGAGAAAAGAAAATGTTAAGAAAATCATAAAGAAGAGAACACATATTTACTATTCATTAAGTGGACATGGATCATCATAAAGGTCTTCATCCTTGTCGTCTTCACATTGAGTAGGCTGAGGAGGGGGAGACAAAGGATGGGTTGGTCTTGCTGTCTCAGAGGTGGCAGACGTAGAAAAAAAATCTGTGTATAAGTAGACCCACACAGTTTAAATATGTGTTGTTCAAGAGTCAACTGTATTTATCTATGCATATATGTGTGTGTGTGTGTATACATATATATATATATGTATATACACACTTTAAAATATCTCCACATGTGTAACCAATATGTAAACAATCTAATTCATTGAGTAACCCATCTGGTCTTTCCCTCTTTTATTCAATATATATACATGAGTGGGTTTTACATGCAAGCATGCAATTATATGCTTTTTTCCCCTCAATCTTATTATTACTGTATTGACAGGAAAGAGGTCCTACCATTTAATAAGAAATCCTACTTGCTTTATATGTTATAGCATGGATGGTCTCTTCTGTTCATTAGGTACTTAATCACCTCAAATATAACAGCATATTTTCATTTAATTTTAGACCTTCCTGGTTTGTGTCCATATGAAGAAGACAACATATTTGTGTATAAGGATTGTGCTGAATTCCAGTACCCCTGACAATGCTTAACAAATAGAATACACTTTTAAGGCAAGTTTATCCTCTTAAAAATTAGGTGTAAATTATTTGCACTAATTTTGCAAATGAAGCAGATTTAAAAATGCCTTATTCAAGGTCACACAGTTAATCAGTCACTGTGTTTGGGTCAGGGTCCACGTCTTTCAGCTGTCACTTCAGGAAATCTTCTATCACCATACTCTTTCTTTTCTAGTACTTGGTTTCACTCTTCTACATGTACTGCTTTGCTAAAATAAACTTGGCTTGAAGGCAGAGTCATTGAGGCTCTCAAGCCATGAGTAAGTTAAAACACTCAATGAATTGTGAAATAATTCTGTTCTATATTTCAATATGTATACCCTTAAGTGGTATAGGTATCTCCTATAACACAAATAGCTTAGTCAACCAGACACATAATATTCAACAGGACACATAATATGTATGCTTTATGTGTCTGGTTGACTAAGTTATTAGTGGTACAGGAGAACTAAATGCACAAACTGAAAAATTAAATACATATGGCAGAGAAATAATGCTTGTTGAAATAAATACAGAAATGTCAAGGATGGTTTTATCATATGTTGAGGTCAATACTCTTTCAGTGGAAACATACTTGAAAATATAATTGTTCTTAGTGGGAAAATACGATTTCATATGAAAATATTCCTTGGTTTACTGCAAAAATCAATACATAAAAATCAGTTAATATAAAAATCAACCGAATGTAAATCAATTCTTTAGGTAAATTACATTATAATAAATGTGCTAGGGAATGTATTAATGAGAAACTGCAGGGAACACTCAACAAAAATTTAATGAGGGCTTACTCTATGCCAGGCTGTATGCAGCACACACCACATAAGAATGAACAAGACATATTATCTCTTCTTTGTGGAATTTACAGTCTCTTAGGAAAGAAAGACAAGAGGTGACTAGAAGGACTAGAATAAGGAAGAGTGCCCAGGCTAGGGTTGAAGAAAGACTGTTATAATGAAGCAATATTTAAGTTGAGAACAACAACATAAGGATAAAAAACCTTGGGGTGGGGAGGGCACTCGAGAGGTGGGAATGACATTCTAAGCAGAGAAACTTGCAAAGCCAGGAGGCAAGGTGAGTATCTGTCTGTTAAAGATTGGTCAAACTTTATGAAGCTTTGAAATTAACATCAACTTCTTTATAAAAGAAGCTGGAGAGAGGTAGTAAAGTGAGGACTTTATAAATATTTGGTTGAGATTTGAGCTTGTTTGATGACTGACAGGAAGGCATCAAAGTGAAGCTGCATACACATGGGGATGAGGTAATAACTAGTAGCACAAGGTTCCTGATGAAGAGAGAGGAGAGAAATCCTGCATAGTAGGTGAGTGGATCAGCCCAGATCACTGTAAAAAGACAGAAGTAAAAACCAGGATATTCAGAGCACATACGAATTTTAGATTTGATGGTGGAAAGTTGAAAGAATCAGCACTTCTGATGGTCTGTGTTTCTCACTGAAGTAGACTGATGAGAATAAAGAGAAGCCGGAAGAGGAGTTAGGAGGCATTTGTAGATTCTGAAATAATCATGAGGTCAATGGAAGAGACAACTGACTAGAGGAAGTCATACTTTATTAAGTCGAGGTTTCTTGTGTGTGTACTTGTATTATAACAAACTTATCTTGACTTTTATCTATGAAACTGAGAAACTAGAAAGAAGGGAAACTAAGACAATCATTGAACCTTGATTCAGAAAAGACTTCAACGTTCATCCAATGAGACTGAATATATAACTTTTGAATAAAATACATAAATCAAACCTTCTTGAAATATAAACATTTCTTGACTTCCATTAACTACCAAATTTGTCAGAGCAGTATTTTATATTTGTTTCCTCTTAATCAACCCCCACTCATTTGTCAATCCCTTGCAATAAAAACTGAAGTTTCTAAGGATATAGATGATTCAACTGCAAATTATTTGGCTTCATTCTATACCACCTTTCCTTACTCCCTTTTCTCCTGCTATCTTCAAATGTTTTCAGCAACTCTTAGAACACCTCTATTTGATTATCTTCCTGCTCCATCATAAATGTTGCAACTTCTCAGTGGTGCGATTTTAGACCTTTTCTCTGTCCCCAGACTATTTCACAATATTCATGTTACATATTTCTTGGCTTCCATTTGTACTTCAATGCAAATGCCTCTCAAACATACAGGCTCCAAAGCCAACCTTTTCATTATACTACAGGTCCTCATTTTCAATGGTCCAGCCAGACATCCCAGTCTGAATGTCCCATGGAAACTCCAAACCCTACTTTATCATTTCACTGTGTTTCCAAGTTTGAGTTAACATCCTCCTAGACCCTTATGTTCACATTTTTGAAATCATTTTTTCTCTTGCTTTTACCTCAGGTATATATCAGTTATCCCACCCCATTGATGCTATTCTTTTATGATGCCATTTATTTATCCTTCTGTACCCTATTTCAGGCTTTTAAATAATATTTGCTTGGATAATTGTAATGATCTTTATAATTCTATTCTTCCTTCCTTTAGGCTTCACTCACTCTGTCCTTCATGCTGTGGTCAGAGTAATCTTCCTAAATGATAGGTGCGATTATGTATTCTCATGCTCAAAAGTCTCCCGGGTGGTTAAAATAGTGATAGCTGTCATTTGTTAAGTTTTCGTAAGTGCCAGACAGTATGCAATCTTTATCTTATATTACCTTATATTATATAGTCTCCTTGTCCTTATCCTAATCTAAAAAAGGAGTACTGTACCCATTTTACAACTGAGAGTGCCACAGGCCATAAAGCTCAACTAATGGCAAAGCTGGAATTCAAATAAAGTGTTTAGTGAACTGTAAATCTCTGCTCCTAACCATTACTTTCCCACCTAGAGAATAAAAGTCAAACTCCCTAGCTTCACATTCAAAGTCTTCAAAATGTATTGCAAATGTTCATCTTCAACCTTTTTCCCTACCATCGACACTCTAAATTTAAAATAGTTTTGTGTGTTTGTTTTATAGAGACCAAGGTCTCACTACATTGCCCAGGCTGGCCTCAAACTCCTGGGCTCAAGCAATCCTTCCGCCTCAGTCTCCTGAGTAGTTGGGACTACAGGCACATGCCACTGCACTGTTTTAAATGAGTTTGACTACATTTCTGGCATGCTTGCCAAGCAGTGGAAAGTCTTTGAAGGCTAATGCTCCAAAAAATATGTAGTAGTTAACCAAGGGCCAGGTAACCGGTATTCTGTGTTACACCTAATCAACAAAGTAGTGATGAACTGGTTACACTTTATGCCAATTATTTAAATAGTGTTTTATCATCACCTGTTTTTTTTAATTGGTTGAGAGGGAGGAGATATTTTAAAACACAGTAACTAATTTATTATAATGCTTTATGTAAAGCCATATATACACTATGCACAATTTTTTGGTCTGTAGCCTCCACAGCTAGAACACCCTATTCTTCTTCTTATAAATAAATACATCTATTATTCCTTTATATCAATAGGTATTCTACATGTGAAAGAAAAATGAGCCTTCAAAATGCCTCAGAAAACCAAATGCAGCTGTAAATGGCTATACAATTTTGCACATAATTTACAAAGTTTTTATAAATGTACAAACACCCTGTACAGATGTGTGAAGGATACAGTGCTTAGTGTTATTATTTGAATAAGCTAAATCTTTGTTGGCCTAAAAATATATTAATACTTTTGAAATTTGGATGTTGAGATTTATACTTTTCTTGGCAAAATCTTTAGAACTGGAATAAAGGAAATTATGGACATTACAATAAATCACATCAACAACCAGGAATTAATATTTATTTGTAAGCCCTTTTATGTAAATAAACTTACTACCAGCAGACAAATAGCATAAAAGGCACTTAACTTTGTTGGAGTATACACCCTAAGGAAGTGACTTTGTGAATTGCAAAAGAGAAATGAATTATTTCTCTTTTCTTACTTTCACCCATTTATTAAATAATTCTATTTGCTTCTCTAAATGTGTAGCTATAACAAATATTCATATAATGCCTCTGCATAATCTGTAGAAAATCAGATATAAATTACAGAAAGATAATGAATGGGAACATGCAATCCTCTATGGTGTTCATTAATGGGTACTCTCTACAAGATCCTGTCAGCTTCAGTTTCCTAATTTTTCCTTGCATGGTTCCTATTTCTTCAGCAGAAGGTTTAGGCATCACTAGGATAGCTCATCATTGGTGGCAGGAGTGAAATGACTTGTCTGTCAGACATGCTACAAAGCACAGAGTTGTTACTGAGAAATATGAAAGAGGGCCTCAGATTTTACTCATTTAGCAAGTAGCAGACCAAAAATGCCATGCTGAATTAGATGATCCTCCCCTACCTTCAGCCACTTCTACACCATTGAGTAGTTTTCATTTTCCCATGGCACCTGGATAATTACGGAATTAGAGTCTAGGAGTGGCTCCTAGATGAATTTGATACAGAAGTAACAATAGAAATAGCTCCCACAGCCTTTACATCTGCTTAAGGGAATTTGCAGCAAACATCTTCAGAAATGACAAAGCGACTGCAGATCTCCTACAGCCTCTTCATAGTCTCTTTGATGTATTTCCTTCTTTTAGAAAGAAAGACAGACTTTTTTTTTTATTGTTAATTCTATTGCTAATTCCAAGAGATAGCAGTGAGGAGCGAGTGTCACACATCAAATAAAAAGAGAACAAAGGGAAAAACAACAAATGAAGGCTCTTTTCCCCCTCCCACAACTTGAGATCTTTGAAACGTACTGCTGGGATTGTCTGCATTATTTGGGGGCTATTGATTCTATACCTGTGGATTCCATGCAAAAGTCAGATTTCTAAAATAAGTGCAATTTTATGGTTGATCATAAAGCTCTCATTGTTTTCGACAATTTCTGACCTGCTTCTATGCTGCCAATGTGTCTCCTGCCATTTTTAATAAGCTTTAGAGTTGGTGCATTAACACTGAATGTCAAGCACCACAAATAGAATTGCTGATTGTATGCAGAAACACTATTTTCATATATTAAAAAGCTGCCTTATTCTTACCATAAAATTCAGCACTCACTTCTGTTGTATTTGATCATTCTTTCATGCACATCTTAGCTCTCAATAATCCTTGTGTGAATACAAGCCTTTGAAAGGGAGAAAGTTAATGTAAATAAAAATGACAATCAGAAGTGGAACCTAATTTCCTTTCACTTTTATAAAAAGGTACATTAGGCTGTTTAGCTGTTCATTTTTCCTATGATTCATCATCAGTAACCATGTAATCCAACATCTGTGAAAGCAAGTTTAAAAGCTAGACACAACAGAATAAATGCACCTCCTTAGCATGGGTTGGCGTTAGGCTTTCTTGTATTCTCAAATTATAGAGCATAATTCTCTAGAAAGGAGTGTCATTACTTATCCACTCTACTTCGTGTTATTCTGGATAGTTGTGCAAAGTTGTATCTGAGTTTAATCCATATTTTCCTACAGCATCAAGTAGAATAACCCAATTTTGGGGAAAAATTAGTAATTCTCAAATGTCCCACAAAACTTAATATAGGTCAAAAATATTTTTATACATGTGACTGACAATCAGTGAGATACAAATTATTCATTGAGATGTATCCATGACTAATCTAAATAAAATTTAGAATCCTGTACTCCTCCCTGTATATCATTCTACGTCAGTGGACTAATCAATCTATCAACAGCTACCAATAAGTTAGAGTTAATTCTGTTAGGCATTTTCCTTCCCTTTGTAATTCTTCACTTTTTAATATCGGTCTACTAAACTCTCTAAAGTAAACTTGGAATATGCAAAATACTGTAATGGAGAAAAAAGCACCCATAGTTATGCCAGCACACTTACCTGTTAACATTTTGGAGGTGATTATTTCTTTCCCTCAATCTTGTGTTATGCATATTTTTTAAAAAAACACAGTCAGATTATAGTATATATATAATTTTTGTTCTACTTTTTTGCTTGGCATTATGTAAACATTTTCCATGTTACTGCAACCTGTGAAGTATAATTTTTAATGGCTAATTTTCCATGAAGTGAATCAATTATTAGGCCAATTTTCTTAAGTATAGATTTGCTGAAGATTTACAAATAAAACATCATTTCTTACCTTCTTTAGTCCAAATACCATTATTGCATATATACAACAAAGGTTTCTGCAGGTATCTGTAAACCAATGAATACTTTAACGTAAATTATTTTCTTGAGAGTGGGGATATTCAAGTATCATCAGAATTAGGTTTTCTTCACCAAGAGTGGCCCAAATTCTCCTGATGTTGGTTCTCCTTAAATTCTCACAAATCATCTTGATTGAGTGGCCACTACGATAGTTACTTTATTTGCTCTTCTGTAACAATCAATAATTTATTCACTGACTAGGTATTGAATATCATCCACATGAAAGAGATCGTGTTAGCCACTATGATGGTACACTGATGCATAAAGGGGCAACACCTACCCTCAAGGAGCTACTACTCAAAAAAGGAGATAAGTAAACTAACAAATGAGTGGAAATGACAGAAAATAAAATGAATGCTCCAAAGAGGAGAAGATAACATTTGGCTGAGGTTCTCAAGTAAGATTATTCTGAAGAGACAGCATTTGAACTGAGCTGTAGAAGATGCATAAAAACTGAATCAGTAGAAAGCAAAAGAAAGATATAACAATATGCCAAAATTAGAGGCAACAATTAAGGGCATGCAACTGAATAACTGAAAGACAGCTTAGAGTATAGGAGTCAATGGCTGAGTTGATGATGTGGCTTAATGATCAGGCAGCAGTTCTTGAACTCCATCTGTTATGCCATAGGGATCCACCATAGGTTCTTCAGCACAAGTATGAGGATTCATGTGGCAAACTGAAGAAGCTAACATGGCAACGGTGTGTAAATTGGATTGAACAGAGAAAAAATACCAAGTATCTGGGTCAGATCTATTGAAACGGTCTAGGCCTGATACAGCTAACATATTTGAAATGGCAATACAGCAATTAATCTGACTTGCTCATTACAAGGTAATCATTAAATACAAAAGAATAATGTTTCTATATGTACTTGGAAAATTGAAAATGAATAAAGTGACTAACAAGGTTATTTGCACTAACATAACCCATGTGGGTTTGGTGCTCTTTATCTGAGGATTGGACAGGGTGGAGCTTGCAAGTTGAAATGTAGCAGGACTGGAGCAGGCTCTGTTAGGAGTTGCCCCAAGTGATGCCCTGCACCAACATGGCATCCTAGGAAAGAAGAACTGGTAGGTCTCAAAAGGAGACAGAGCACTCGTGGCTGAAAAAGGTTAGAGATTCTAATCAAGTTGGACTATAGTATATAGCCTCTTAAATGTTGCATCAACTGAGTGGTAGAAGTCAGAGGGAAGGTTATCTCTGGGAAAGACTGGGTGCTACTCTCAGAGTAAAAGGCAAAAATGGTAAGAGTCTTGCTAGGGTCTGAAAGTTTGTGTCCCTGCAAAGTTTATATGTTGAAACCTGACCACCAAAATGATGATATTAGGAAGTGGGGCCTTTGAGAGGTGATCAGATCATGAGGGTGGAGCCATCATGAGTGGCATTGATACCCTTATAAAACAGATGTCAGAGAGCTTCCTCACCCGCTCTGTCGAGTGAGGACAGTGAGAAGGTATAATCTGTGAACCAGAATGTGGGCCCTCACCAAACACTGAATCTGTCAGCACCTTTATCTTGGACTTGCCAGCCTCCCCAACTGTAAGAAGTAAGTTTCTGTTGTTTGTAAGCTACCTACCTGAGGGTATTTTGTTATAGCAGCCTGAACAGTCTAAGACAAGCACAATTTAGAAACTAGGCCATTCCAGGAATTTGGTCTGAATGAGACTGAAGGACAGTGCTATAATATAATCTTTGGGATCTGAAGCTAACTAGAACCAAGGGTGGATTAGCACCAGACAGTGAGCTATAATGTGGGCGGCCTTCTCTTCAGGTAAAAGTGTTTGGGAAGAGAATCAAGGAATTTTGAGGGCCAACAGAAGGGGACTGACCATTGCCCGATTATGCAATAGTGAATATTCAGGAGGTAGTGCCTTCTCAGTAGTGTTACAGAAATATCTTACCTTTCATCAGCAGGCAGAGATGGAGAGATCATTTTTAAATTCTGGAGGGCCTCATGATAGCAGACAAATATTGATATAGTAATTCACTACCCACCTCACTAGCAATTTACACATAAAGATTTGCAGATCCCAGGGTATTAATTAGAATCAGCTAGCATGAAGTCTCAGGATGAGGGTTCATAGGGAGAAAGAACAGACAGGCAAGGGTTGGCGACAAGTAGAGGTCTGAAACGGTTTTGGATATTATCTCATTGGCAACTTAAATGATTGCTTTCTATTAAACAAACCAAAGTGGTTTATGGGATTTTGTCAAACTGAAAGAAAACAAAACTTCCACTGTGAGAAATTATTGAAACTTCCTCCATTGTTTCAAGAAAGAGATACAAAATTAAGCATCGTATCTGTAAATGATTGTAACAGTTCTCAAATTTATTCCAAAAAGCCCATGTGTCAGACTGAACTAGCACTTTATTCAATGCCTTCTCTGCCAGGCACTATTCTAACTGATGTCTGCAAGTGTTCTCAAGATGTGAACCAAAGACTAGTGCTGATCTGAAAATTGTTACCTGTCTGTGATTGGATCAGTATCTTTTTTTGACAAAATGTGAGCCATTATACTACTTCTTTTATTGAGAATGTCTTGCTAGGGAAAAATGTTAACTGCTGCAAAGTATGCTTAGTAACTTAATTGATTTATATTCTGGTAAAAGTTTATATTGTCACGGACAGTTAACAAACATTGATATGCAGTAGCCCACAGACCATATTTTAAATAAAATTGTGTGTGTGTTATATATATATTTATGTGTATACACACACACACACATATATATATCTATATCTATATATATAGATATAGATATATAACAATTTAACCAAGTACACAAGTTAAGCCTAATATGTAATTGAGGAAAATGCAGGGCAAAGTAGACATTTAATTTAGGATTGGTTCATTTCCTCACAGTTCTGTGCCAACAACATGAAAATTCTACAATTCTTAACACATTTGTGAACTGATTCAAAATCCTCAATTATCTTGAAAACTCTTGAACATAACCATCAAATTTCACAAAATATAAACAAAAACAAATTCATTTTTCTTTTTTTTAGAAAAAGACTAATCATATTATTTTTCTGAAAAAAAAATCCCTGCTAAATATAAATTCCAAGAGCAGTTAAGGGACTTGTGGGAGAAGATAGCAGACTGAGGCTAGTCATTCATGTCCTAGCTCTACTGGGGGCTCTGAAGTAACAGTGTTTTATATGTACATAATTGTGTGGAAGTACAAAGAGGAATAGACATATAACAATAAAGATATAAGATTTCAACACATTTATGGGAGAAAACAAATGGAAATGTTGATAGGTCAACAGAAATGCAGTCACCAGAATGTGCTATAAGAGGACTATTAAGAAGGTGAGAAGGTTAGAAACCTGAAAGGCTGCAGGCTCTTGGCTGGAGGGTTACATGAGAGTAAGGGTGAGATGTGGGGCTTAAAACAGGAAGAGAAAGAGAAAATATTATATAGAACAATTGCCCTTCCATTTCCATTACTCGAAGTGATTGGCAGTCTGGCCGTCGTTCTCAGCCAAAATAAAATAAAATAAGTCAGAGGACTGTTTGTGAAATAAATTAAATAAACTGTCTAGGGATGACCTAAGTTTCTGTTAGGAATGTTGGCACCCCTCCTTATTTTGGCATTTGTGGTCCTGAGGCTTGCAGCCTGCAGTTTGATCTTTGGCAGGTTTCCCTGCCAGGTGGGAATACCTGCCCAGTAACAAGCTCTGAATTAGGCTTCTCATTCATAAAGGAGAGTTATAGGATAATGTGCTTATATAGTGGCCAAAAAAAAGCCATGCCAACTTCCCAAACCTTGACTCTTATATAAGAGTGGATAACCAAAAATCATGAGATATTGGAGGAGGAGTTACAGCATGCCTGAGAAAAGTCAAGACACACAAAAAGAAAACTGATCTTGAAGGAAACAAATAATTCTGGAAACAGAGAATGGTATTAAAATTGTAATTAATTAATAATACAGGAGAAACTCAAAGGAAGATAGACATGCAAACACACATACACACTTAAGAGAGAAGAGGTTAATAATACAGAGATTCAACCCATGACATCCAAAGAACAACTAGTAGAGTTGCAAAGAATAGAGCAAAGAACACATAGAATAAGCGATTGTCAGAAATAAAAATGAAAAATTTCCACAACTAAAGAAGTAAATTAACCTTCAGATTGAGAGGCCCTGTAGAATAACCAAAACAGTGAGGAAAAAAAAAAAAAAAGGCCAGCACCAAAACATATCATACATCTTTAGGAGATATAAATTAGAATATTAAATCCAAAAAAATGATCCAAGAAGGTTTAGAGTAAAACACACACACACACACACACACACACACACACACACATATACACACACACACCAACAAAGGAACAGGAATTCAGAAGTCATCAGACTTTTTCATCAGCAACACTGGAGGCCCATAGCCATTGAAAGCCAAACATGGTGTGCACCTCTAGTCCCAGCTACCGGTAGGACTGCAACCCATGGTGGGAGGACTGCTTGAGGCTAAGAGTTTGAGGCTGCAATGTGTTATGTTCACAACCCTGCACTCCAGCCTGGGCAACAGAAAGAGACCCCATCTTTAAAAATATTAAAAATGAAAAATAAAAGCCAACGGAGTAATGCTTTAAAAATGCCAAGGAAATATTGTTTTCTACCCAGAATTATATTCCAAGCCAAGTCATCAACGCAGAATGAAGGTAAAAGACTTTTCACTCTTTTAAAGTTAATTTTCCACATTTTTCTTCGGAGGAAGCTGAAGATGTATTCTAGAAATATGAAGGAGAAAACAGAAGTAAGGAGAGTCAAGAAATAATTAGGCCATTCTGCAGGAACAGAAAGGTAGAAACCTAGCGTGGCATCTGTGCTGCTGGCTTAGGCAGAGCTGTTAGTGTGCACACACAGGAATGCCCAGTTGGCTGTTTAAAAATGACTTCTGCCTTGATTGGTCAGTGATGATGTCATGCTAATTGTTAAATAATTTGACTCCAACGTGAATTCAAGAGGAAAGTAAACAAGAAAAATGGTGACAATATACAACTAAGTTTGTAATTGAGAAGATGAAAAACTTTAGACTATGATAAACATACATTCCATTGTCAATAACAAAACAAGGAGGAAAAGAAAAAACTGTACAAAAAAGTATAGAGATTAATATGAGGCAGATATGAGCCAAAAAATAATGTGACATTATTTTAAGCAATTTGAGGTCATTTAAAATAATCTACTTAATTTTGGTGCTGGAAATGCTCTCTGAGTGACTGAAGGGTCAAGACCATAGTTCTATAGAGAAGGAAATGTAATCCTATTACTCATTTCATCCATGACCAACATCAATGTAGTCATAGTAACCCCAGTCTACTTGAATTTTAACTTTTAGAATCAACCTATGGATCAAACATGAAACCCTGGTTATGGTTACAGCACAAAACGTAACTATTAAGAATCCTAACAACATAAAAATAAGAATAACTGAGGTGATCAGTGGAATGGGAGAAGGCAAAGTAGAAGAAAGTTTAGGGTCATTAAAACTCTCATGTTGAGAATTTAAGTGCTCACTGATGTTGATGGAATAAGACATCAAGAAATTCTTTTTTTTAAGTTACAAAAATAATCAACAGAAGACAAATTAATACAACAACCATCAAACAATGAAAAAAAGCGATAAACTAGTGAAAATAGTGCTGCACCCATTATTAGATCCTCATATTTCATAGTGGGGAATCAGTACGTATTGTCTAAAACTTCCTCATTGAAAGAGAGGTTATGGAGATAAATTCACCATAAGAACAAAAACAGAAAAGACTAAAAGAGACTGCCTCTAGGCAGTGAAATTGAATGAATAAAAGACCCTCAATTCTTGGGTTTTCTTATCATAAGCACTTAGTCTGATTTTTAAAAAGTAATACACACAAAATAAAAGCCTCTGTTTTGGATCTACTACATGCTTGTGAATACTAAAGGAACAAAAGAATCGTCTATTTCCCTGAAGTCTTTTCTATTTAATACATGAGACAAGACCTTAAGGAAAAGACAACATGTAAGAGAGTACCTAGTAGAGTGTAGAGTATACTTATATAGGTGCTAAAAGAATGCAAATACTTAATGACAACACTTCATATTACTTTCGTAGCCTCTAAGAGATAATTGAGAGAATAGTTCTTTAGGAAATACTTCTTGGAAAAGAGTAGTCCTTCCCAATTCAAGGTATCTTCAAGGAAGTAATGGATTACTATGGGTGGGGAGGAAACGCAAAGGCCTTTTTCAACAAGATGAAGCCCATGAGAAAATATCCAGAGATAAGTAGTGAGCGCCTGGACAAATGCAGGGGCTGGGAACTAGAGTGGGATTGAGCAGGGAAACCAATCACGTGTTTTTAATAGCACTGCCTTCTAGAAGTTATGCCATATATTATCTTGAATCATTTCTTTCTGGCATGAAAAATGTTATATGAAATAACGATTGGGTTTTATTTATTTATTAGAGTTAAGGTTGCTTCTAAGAAAGACTGGTTTATTCATAAGAATGCAAATTTTTAAAGCCTTTTGGAATTTAGAAAAGGCTTGTCATTTAAAACTCCTATAAATTAGATATGCTCTATTCTATACAACAGACTTACATGTTCTTTCTCACAAGATATGCAGCATCAACAATTTGTCAAATGTGATTCTTCTGAGGAAGCCATTTGAATTTAAACTGTAAGATCCAAAAAACTATGACCTAGTAGAACATCTACTCATTAGAAACTTCCAAGCAAAAAAGCTACCTTGGATTTTTCTTTGAAACATATTTGTGCCCACAGTTTCCTGTAGTGTTTTAATTTTGTTCACTTAAATATTTTATTTTTCTATATCATGTCAGAATTAGCTAACAATTGAAGCTTACCTAGGATTCTAAATAATTTCAAATGGTTTTAACATTTCCATGCACTTTCTATAGTTTCATTATTTAAAGAGAGCTTTTTGTACTTAAAATATGTTTAGATGCAAGACTGTAGAGGGAATAAAGGACATTCCCTACTGCCTCAAGGGTTTCAAGCCACTGTGGTCACCAAGAAAATGTGGGCTCTGAAATCTAACTGCAAGGATTGTAACTGACCAAGGGCCCTGGCTTCTGGGCTCTGAAATCCCGTCTCTGGGTTTGACTAGGAAGTCCACACTGCTAAGGGTTGCTCCCAGGGAACAACTGAGTTCAGCAAGGATATTAACGCAACCAGTTCCTGAGAGATACAAAGCTCCCTCTGGTGGGCGATCTTTGACTGGAAGATTCCCCATTGGCTGAAACTTTCTTAAAACTGCACCATAGTGTAACACTTTTTCATATCCAACCTTCATTCCTTCCCTCTCTCCTTCACAAGGATTAAACCTGCATGGTGATCTGACAAATTTCCCAGCCTCCCCCAGCTTCTTCTTTTTTTCCTCAAAGCAGTTCTCCCCAATAAATCTCTTTCATATCTAATCCTGTTACAGTAGCTGTTTCTTGGAGGACCTCTATTCACCATTAAAGATAAAATTTAAAGAATGACTGTTTATCCCATCTCTTCAATAAGACAAAGAAAAAGAAAATTTAAATGACCTGGAAGGAGGCCAGGGAATACTAGGCAATGAATATCATTGTTAATAATCTTATTGTACACATTAGTTTATTCATCCAACAATTAGTGACTACTTACTGTGTGTCAGGTAGAGTACTAGGTGCTTAAGATACAGAGATTGAATATGACCTTGTCTTTGACCCCTATAATTTCACTGACTGGCAAGGAAGGCAATACTCCTTGAATAAACTCTAGCAGAAGTAGACACCCAGTGTTATGGGAACTTGCTTGAAGACACAATGGATTCTTCCACATGAGAAAGGCTGAAGGTGAAGATTCAGTGATGTGAGCCTTGAAATTTGAGTAGGCATTCTCCATGTGAAGAATGCAGGAAGAAAAGCTTCCAATCAGAAGGTATAGCATAAGCAAAGGCAGGAGGGGAGGCAAGTATGTGGGATATGTGAGCAGTGGTGAACAGCAGGTATGGTCAGAGCTGACAGTGACTTTTGGGAGCATGGTAGACCTGAAAAGTGGGACAATGTTGCTATGAAGAGATAATGATTGACTGCTAATGCTGAAGTCTAGTAAATAAATGTCTAGATGTACTATTTTCCTCCTCACACAAAAAAGACTGTAATCAACAAGTACTTAATAGAGTCTCCTTAGTAAGGAATCAGATTCAGAACAGAAGCTATAAGGCAAAAAGGTCTGATCCCTACCTGTGATGTACACAGGAAGCATCAAATATATATACTCAAGATAACAAAGAATAAAACAAAACTAGATAAAATTGATTTATAGCATATTTTGTCCAGAACATATTCAGGAGGCTAACACAATTAAGTTTAGCAACTTCTGCATTCCAGCTCTGTACTAAGTGCTGTGGGATTCTCAGGAAAATAAGACAGAAGCCCTTCTTCTCTTTTACTAGAGCCCATCAGTTTTGGGTGGAATGATGAAGGTGTGATGGTTAATTTTATATGTCACCTTGAATGGGATGCAGAGTGCAGAGACATTTGCTCAAACATTAATCTGAGTGTGTCTGTGAGGGTGTTTTTGTAAGATTACCATTTGAATTGGTAAACTGAGTAAAGCAGATTTCTCTCCATAATGTGGGTGGGTTCCATCCAATTAGTGAATAAAACATAAAGGCTGACCCTTCCTTGAGTAATGAACTCATCCTGTCTGGCTGATTTAAGCTGGGACATGGGTTTTTTCCCCTGCCTTTGGACTCTAATTGAAACATCATTGTTTCTTGGATCTTGAGCCTGCTGGTCTTTGGACTGGAACTACACCATCAGCTCTTCTGGTTCTCAGCTCTTTGGACTCAGACTGGGGCTACACATTGCCTTTCCTGGGTCTTCAGCTTGCCAACTGCAGATCATGGGACTTGTCAGCCTCTGTAATTGTATGAGCCAATTCCTCATAATAAATCTCTATATTTATTTATTTATTTTTATTTATTTATTTTTTTGAGATGGAGTCTCGCTGTCGCCTAGGTTGGAGTGCGGTGGCGCGATCTCGGCTCACTGCAACCTCCGCCTCCCGGATTAATGCCATTCTCCTGCCTCAGCCTCCTGAGTAGCTGAGGTTATAGGCGTCTGCCACCATGCCTGGCTAATTTTTGTATTTTTAGTAGAGACAGGGTTTCACCATATTGGCCAGGCTGGTGTTGAACTCCTGACCTCAGGTGATCCACCTGCCTTAGCCTCCCAAAGTGCTGGGATTACTGGTGTGAGCCACCGTGCCCAGCCAATTAATCTCTTTATATTATATTATACACACACGTACGCATGCCCTATTAGTTCTGTTTCCCTGGAGAAGCCTGACTAATGCAAAAGGGAAGCACAAAGATATGGTAAGAGCCACAAGAACAAAGATTTCTGGGTCCTCAGGGAACACAGAAAAGCATCTATTCCAGAATTGGAGAAAGTGGTGAAAGGGTGGTCAGGAGGCTTCCCAGACGAAAGTGTCTAAGCTGACAAAGTGCTGCAACCATTATAGATAATCTAATGCTAAACAATAAATGCTGAAAAATAATTTTAACAGTATTCCAATGCCTGCATAGAATCAAATATAAATTCTTCAGCCAACATATCTAAAACCCTCTACAATCTGTCTGTAGTGGGAGCTAACTTATCTCCAGTGCTTTCCTGCTCATTGCCCAGAGAAAATCCCCAGGTAGCAGAATATGTTTGAGTCTCTCCAAAGCCTACACAGTTACAGCATTCCCTTCATCTGGACAACCTATTCTCTCTCTGCTGTTCCCCAAACCCCTTATCTCACTAGCTGGGTGACTTGGAGCAAGTTATTTAAGTCTTGTGTTTCAGTCTGGTCATTGGTAAAAGGAAGGGATGATAATAGTACCTAATTCATAGGGTTGTGGTGAGGCATAAATGACCTAATTATTAACCAAAGGTCCTTAGCACATGTCAAGTGCAATAGAAGTGTTTCCAGTTGTTATTATTGCTCTTAGGCAGTTCAAACTCCAGTTCTACTGCTTCCACCAAATCTTTTCAAATAGGAAATTCATAGCGATTTCATTTCCCTGAAATCTGATGGCACTTTAAAAATTCTCCATGAACACTTAGCACATAATACCTTGTCATCATGTTACTTGTTTTCCCAGAATGGGCCCTGGAAACAGCCTACCTGGGTTAGAATCCCAGTGCTACCCCCTTGGGGACTTGTGAAAGTTACTCCCTAAGTCCCAATTCCTTCATTTGGAAATTGTGAATAATAACAATACCCACTTTAATGGGTTATTATACAAACTCAGTGGCAAATATACTCCTTAATAGGGTGACTGGCACATGGTAAGAGCTCCTACATGTTTGATATTAGTAAATGGTAAGTTCCAAAGGCACAGAGTTTTGCTTTAATTCTCAAATTCTCAGCACTTAGTCAAGTTACTGGATAATCATGATAAATCACTCCAGTAATTCAGAAGAGAAGAGAACATTGTCAGAAAGAAAAAGGAATTAAAAAGTGAAACTATTAAGCTTGATGGGTTTATATCTCATGCATTTAGTTCATTTAATGCATATTTGGAGATCACCAACTGGGGTACTATGGGTACATGACTATGACTGATATGTACTCGACAAGAGGCCCATGAATTAACAGGTGAGATGACATATATAAAAATAACATCATTATAAGGAAGTACATAATTCACACTGCAAAGTTCAGAACGGTGAGAAAAAAGCTTCATTCATTCCTCAGATATTCAGACAGCACCTACTAGGTATAAGTCACCGCATGAGGCATTCCGTGGTAGACTGGAAAAGAAGCTGGGAAAGACAGCAAGCATGGCTGCTGTTTCAGATCCCTGTTCCTTCTATTTAAAAAAACAAACCAAACTAACCTCTTCCCTACAAATAACAAGAACAACAACAACAACTATGTTGCTTTACATTTTGAACTTTCAAAGGCCTATCTCATGCAATTCCCTTAAGAATTCTCAGAGGGGAGATTTAAGTAACTTCAGTAGTTTATAATAATTTGCCTTAATTCACAAGCCAATACATTCTTCTCTCAGGATTCAAACAACCTAATGTCTGATTCCAGGCTCTCCCTTCCAGTTCTATACATTCTCCACTGCATCACTCAGCACTCTCTTCCCGGCTATTCTCACTGCTCAGCGACCCCTACCACACCTTTCAGGACCCCCCTACCTTGATGTTTGTAAGCTTCTGAGTAATTCATGCCATCTAGCAAGGCCTGATATTGTTCAAAAAGAAGAAGAAAAAATCGACAGCCTTCATAGAGAGGAAAAAATAGATATGCATTTGATTCCTTTACTAAGAAATAGTATATTATTGATCTTTGCATCTTTATTATCCTAGAGAAAGTAAGCTGCTTGCTAAACAATGATAGTAAAGATATGCTAAGAATCTTTAAGTATTTATGATGATTTAGATTAGTTTGTATTATGGACAATTTTACCAGAGCTTCTAAGTGCTTCCAACTTCAGGGCTTTAAGCTGCTTAAGCATTTGTACTTAATGGTTAGATCAAGATAATGCCTATCCTTTTAATACAACATTACTGAAGGCCAAATGTATACATTACATCATTTTTAAGATTTGTTTTTCAAGTAACTTAGAGAGCACTATTAAACCTCAATATTGCCCCTTGACAACTTTTCCTGCATACAGAATGGCTTTCACTTGCTCGACTGTATACAAGGGGAAATGGTTCCTTCCGGGAATGGACGGCTGCTTCTGAGTGTTTTCAGGTATTCTATACCTGAATTCTATATAGACAGGCTGAGCACATAAATAACCTTCCCAAGAGAAGTTTCCATCTTGCGCCATGTACCTGTGGGAATTCACTGCAACAAAATGCCCTGGAGGGCTGATTTGAATACCATGTTCCCAGTGGAATTCTTTCTAAGATGCTCATTTATTAACCACCAAGGATTCTGATGCTTAGATTAGCCCAGCAGAGAGCTAAAAAGTGGTGGAGCAAATGCAGAGAATCATTAGTTTATAAACTCAAGGAAGGAACAATGATGATTATTCTGTGTTCCCGAAAAAAAGCTCAGAGAAGGAAACATTTTGCCACATGGAAAAAACATTACTCAAAAAAGAGACTCAGCAAAGTGCTTTTAGACCCTTTAAGAATATTATTAGTAGTATTAGTAGTAATATTATTATTATTCAGAATCTAGACAATACTATTATTGATGATAACTAACTGAGCCATTTGCAAAAGCATGGTTTGACACAACGAGGTGCTCGATAAATATTTGTTGGAGAGTCACTTAAAAACACCAAGAATGTTTTATCAAGCTGATTTCCATTTGACTTTTAAAAGTTCTCTGCATCACTATCTGGTCAGAAGGGTATTTTAACTAGAAGAGATGGTTTTAGCTTAAAACTCTGAATCTTTGCTTTTAGAACAGGTACTAAACTTGACAGAACAAGGTCTTACCTCCCCATAATTCCTTCTTTTCATTAATGTCATTTTTTAAAATGCATTTAAAAGACAGTGTATGCCCTAGATTCTGAAGTCACTAATATATATTCATGAAGCCAACATGATTGGAGTGTTATTCTGCAAAGCTCTATATCTTATCATATTTTCGTCTCAGATAAGTAGCATTTTTTTTTCACCTAAAGATGGGGAATCATTTATTTTACCAGATTTGGAAAAGTCAACTACATTTCTCTGTGTTGTATACATAACTTTACCTCTAATATCTATTTTTAATGAAATATCCATCTACAGCAAAATAAAGGTTACAATAGAATATATCAGTTTGCTATCGTAACGAAGCCATTTTGGATTCTTATTCTTCTGCTGGTCTGGGTCATTAAACTCTTTGATGTCTGTTAGTTATTAATGTGTTTTTGTTGTTTTGTTTTAAATACAACTTCTGAGTATAGGGAATTAATTATTTATAAGCTGAATATGGAAGAAAATGGTAAAGGAAAACATAGAGGTTACAAACAATAGTAATAAAGGCCTAAAGAGGTTAAATTTGCTTAGGTTAGACTTGATTTCTAACTGGCTTTGTGTGATTATAATTCTTACAATATCAATTAAAATATAGTTTGGATCGATTTATGCTACCTGGAGTACAAAATTACAATCTGTATCTTTACAAAGTTATTATAACTATTTAAATTATCTTAATTTTAGATTTATGTCTAAATATTGTTGTCTACTTTTTGTGGTAAGCAATCTGCCTTTTAAATCCTTTTGGTTGAATATGTAGAACACTTTCTGTTGCTTAATAATTTCTTCATTATTTTAAATGAACTTACTTGATGTGTAGTCTAATTCCTTTATCATTAGAATCATCCTATAAGTTATATATTGTTATGGAGAGAGTGCCTTCACAATGTAAGTGTCTTCTCTTAAAATAAATATTGTATTATGCAAATAAAACAAACTTTCCAGCAAATGTAATATCAATGAAAAACTTAATTTTTAAGTTCAAACTCAGAGAAAGGAGAAAACACTGCACTTTGGCGGGCAGGGCAGGGGACGGGGGTGGGAATCCACATATTCAGATTAATGGGTTTTGTTTAGAAAGTGAAGAAAAAGTTTGTATCTTGGAGATAATATATCCAGCTCCAAATTATGAACTACTGGTAAACAGCTCTTCCTACAGCATAAGAGAACCCATTAATAACATCAGAAATACTAGTAAATGCATATCGAGTGTTATATAGGAATTATTTCTATCATCATAACAACCTTATTATTCCCATTTCAAAGATGAGAAAACTGTGTCTTAGAGATGTTGAGTAATTTGTCTGATGTTACTGAGATGAAAATTCAAAGAGCTTAGATTCCAGCTGAACAAGCCTGATTCCAAAGTCTGAACTTTGACATCATGAGAGTGAGTGAAGAAATAAGCTAACCATGGCAGTCTACAATGAGATTTTCATATCTTACTAAACTATTTGTGGAAATAATAAAACAATTTTCACTATAACAGAAAAAACTCAATACAAATAACAGGCCAAAAAATGCTAAGAAAATAATAAAATAATATACAGCACATTAAGTTTGTTTTCTGTTTTAAAAAGTTACTCACTGTTGCACATCTGTCTTTCTGTTTAAGGTGACTTGGATTTTTGGTTTTCACCAACTTTGGAACAGTTTGCTGTGCAGAAGCCCAGCTTGAAATAAAATGGCAGTTGATGATATTTTTCATATTGACATACTTTGAGTAATATTCAGTGGCTTTTCAATGGCATTTGGAACATAAATAGAAATTACTGAGCCAGCTATGCTAAAAGCAAAACAATTGCTTAGACCACTATTGTGAGGGCATCAGTACAGAACTGTTTAAAGCTGCTGATGTCTATGTGTTCATTTAAGTTTATGATATTTAAAGGCAGAAGTCTGAACATGAAAAGAAAGAAAATCTCTAAAAGTAACTCAGCCATGGAATCTGCTAAGTAGTCTAAAGATATAAAATGTAACATGCCAAGTTTACAACCATAAGAATCTTACTCTACACTAGTATATTTAGCTGCAGAGCTAGAAGAAATGACTGATATCCTCGTCTCCCATAATCAATTAAGAGGAACATTCATTCATTTATTCAATTAACAAATATTTTCTTAAGCACATTCCATGTACCAGATGTTATTCTAGGTATTGGGGATAAAGACAAATGATGGGAGGGGAGACCTATAGAATCCCTGTTATCACAAAGCTGACTTCATGTGGATAATAATAGCCAACAAACAAACTAACTAACATTGTATATCGGCAAGCAGTAAGTGTTATGGGGAAAACAATAAAGCAGGGTAAATAACTGGAAATGCCAAGGGTAGAAATGAGGATACTACTTTAATTAGGTGATAAAGTAAGGTTTCACTGAAAAGCTGCCAAATGAGCAGAGAATTGAGGAAAATGAGAGAATGAGAGTGAGTCATGTAGATTTGCAGAGTAAGAAAATTCCAGCCAGAGAGAATAGCAAGTGCAAAGGCCCTTCAGTGAAGGCATCCTTGAAGATGTAGTAGACGCCAAAAGAGAGTCCTACAGGATTTGTAAACTAATGAGGAGATTCACAGGACATGAAGTCAGGGAGGTAGCTGGGTCACTAAAAATAGATTGACTTTTATTTACTAGAGATATTGAGACACTGTGAAGTGTTTTAACAGAGGAGTGGCATGGCATGCCTTACATTAAAAAAAATTTGTACTGAATACCATCTTGATAAAAGATTACAGGGAGTAAGGGTGGAAACAGACCAGACAGATTACTTCAGTTATCCACATGGGAGATGACAATGGCTTGGAGGGTTGGCTCCTAGATATATTTGTTGATAAATTGGATGTGACAAAGAAAAGATGCCAAGGTTTTTCATGTGATGGAGACTACTGATAGACAACTACAAGATTTTTGGCCTAAGCAATTGGCAGAATGGAGTTGCACTGAACTGGAGTTGTCTAGAATGGTTTTGGGAAGGAGGTGGGAATTGGACATTTCATCTTAGATAAGTTCACCATGAAACGCTCAATAGGAACTTGGTGATGTGAAATAGGTAGTAACTCTGGAGTTCAGTAGTGAGGTCTGAGATTGAGTCATCTGGGGCTTATCAACATATAGTTCACATTTAAAGCCATGAGACTGGTTTGTTAGAAAGTACAGATAGAGAAGAGGAAACACAGTGTACCTTAAGAGGTTGGGGGATAAGGGGAAACCGGTAAAGAAAAGCCAAAAAAAAAAAAATGATGAGAGAGAGCCAAGATCAAGGAGTCCAAAAAGCCCAGTGAAGACAGTTTCAAGAAGTGAGGAGTAACCAACTGAGTCCAATGTGTCAATCAATCCAGAAAGGTGAAGTCTGGGATCTCACCCTTGGAACTGGTGATACAGAGATCAATGGTTATTGGACACGAATTATATTTGTTACAATGGTAGGGACCCAAGCATGTTTAGAGTGGTTAGGAAAGAAATGGAAGTAAAAGAAGTAGAGAAAGCCAGTATAGACAAATCTTTCCAGGAGTTCTGTTGTAAACGGAAGTAGAGAAATGTGGCAATGTCTAGAAGGGGATATGAAGTACAGGGAGATTTTTGTTTTTCTTTTTGAAGATGGGATGTATTTTTACATATTTGCACAAATGATGTTATAAAAGAGAAATGATAATGTAGGAGAAAAGAAGAAGAATATCCGCAGTAATGTCCTCACTTTGGTAAGAGAGATGGGATTGAGTATATGAAGAAAGGTTGGTCTTAGAATGGGGACAATTTATCCACAGTATGGGAAAGAAGGGCAGAGTTTGAATGCAAGAAGACTGTCAGGTGTGTGCTGAGAATTTGTGGAAAGTAGGCTCTTATTTGATGGTTAGCAGAGTGCTTTTTGTTTTCTCATTCTAGTGAAGGACAGAGAGAAATAAGCAGGAAATGCAATGTTATGATAAAGACCTACTGGAGGAAAGGAGTCTAGGAGTTAATGTATGTGTGCTTGGTGTGTGCTCAGGTGGGGAAGGAAAGGCAGCCAGGGGCTAAGTGCTCTATGTTAAGTAAGCAGTATGTTCAAAGACCTGAGGGCAAGAGTATGGTGGACACCCTGGGGACTGAGAGTAGTGGGAGGGATCCTGGCTGGAGAGAGGTACTGGGAATGGAAAAGTGCAGTGGAATTTGAGAGGATTAGGTAGGTCTGAAAGAAGTTAGAATTGATAGACGTTGGTAGTGAATTGAATATTTTAGGAATGAGCATGAGGGTACAGGACAAGCTACAGTTGATACCCAGGTTTCAGTTTGAACAACTGGGTTGACATTGATTCTTGCATTAGCTTAGTCACCTCAGACCCTTTCTTCATGATTTACCTCTATGCAAATTCAACTCCTGCACTCAAATCTAACACACACCCTACCTTCCTAGTATTCTTCCATTGCTACTATTCATTACAAGTCTTATGATGAACAGGCATTGTACAAGGTGTTTAAGATGTATTATCTCATTTATCTGTATAACAACCCTATAGGTGGGTCTTGTCATCCCTTTTTACAAATGACAAAGGTGAAGTCTCAGTATGGACATTTTAACACATCTCCCAATGCACAACTGAAAGAATTAAAGTAGCTGAGGAACAGTTTCTGAATTATATTCTTGACATTTTCTGTACATTGTACTACAATGTGTTGTGACTATAGTGAGACTGTAGTTTCCAAGATGCAATCATACACCTTTAACTCTGACCCTTTAGTGCTTTGAATTTATGAGGGAAGGAAATCAAGGTTGACGTGAAGTGAAAGAAATCTGTATATGAGACCCACAGCTTGAAACTTTAGATAAACTGATAGTTTTCACTGAACATGTTGAGGCAGTGGAGAGAGACCCAAAGAGCACTCCAATTGGCTGAAATGCTAACATAATAACATAAACTGAACAGCTCTTTACAGATCTGAAAGCGGTCCACACATAATCTTTCTTTTGCTTCTTCTTGGTGACTATTCTCCTCTTCCTATGAATAGGAAACTCTCACCTTAGAGAGTTAAATAACTTGATCCAGGTTATGTAGTTGTAACACCAGGTCTAAACTTAAAAAAAAAAAAAAAAAATGTTGCTAAGGTTTGGATTTGTGTCCTTACCCAAATCTCATGTCAAATTGTAATCCCCAATATTAGAGGAGGGGCCTGGTGAGAGGTGGTTAGATCATGGGGACCTATTTCCCCCTTGCTGTTTTCATGATAGTGGGTGAGTTCTCATGACATCTGGTTGCTAAACAGTGTGTAGCACCTTCCCCTTCACTGTCTTCCTCCTGCCTCGTCCATGTAAGACATGCCTGAATCACTTTCTGCCATGGTTAAAAGTTTCCTTAGGCCTCCCCAGCCTTGCTTCCTGTACAGCCCGCTGAACCATGAGCCAATTAAATCTATTTTCTTTATAAATTACCCAGTTTCAGGTATTTCTTTATAGCCCTGCAAGAATGGACTAATGGGTCCAGCACATTTTCCTCATATAAGCATTTCCCCTCCCATATTCACTATTCAAGTGATACTTCTCAGTGGTCCCAATTTCATATCACCACATATTAGACACTGATAGGAGAAAACAGATGAATGAGACATAGGATTTAACATTCCAGGAAAAAGAAGAAGATAAGCAATTAAAAAATTACTCCAAAATGTGACTAGCGTGCAATTAGAATTGTGCCCAAAAAATGCAAAGAAAGCACAAAGATTGAAAAGATGACTTTTTTTCTGAAACAAGGAGTAGGAAGATGGAAGCATTTTCAATTTGTCCATTATGTACAGATGTGCTTTTCAGATACATTGATTATTACTGGATATTGAATTAAAGAGACTCACCCCTGGTAGGAGGCCAACCAGACCACCAGAGAGAGTGCTCCCATTTTTGTTATGCATTCATAGCTCTGCTTTATTTTCCTATATATTTCTTAAACAAATAATTTCTTCTACTTCTCACCAAAGAGGAACATGACTGAATGTGTTAAAACAACTTAGATGTCTAAACCCATAATTCTTATAATTTCAATTTCTTATACTGAAAATGTAACAGAAAGCTGATTTAGAGCCAGTTGTAAACAAGTGATTTCAAAATAACTAAGGGTCAATGTAATTAAATCACCTAACAGATAGAACTCATTGCTTTTTAGAATCTCCATATGACATTTATGTCACTAGGCTTGCAGGCCTGCAAATCTTAACTCACAATGGAGACTTTTCAATGCTTATATTCTGTTTATCATAGTTAGTTGACTCCCTTTCAGCAAGTCTTCTTACCTCCAGACTCTCATTTTAATCCACTGCCAAACTGTTAAAATCAGGGAAGGAGAAGTGCTGTATTTGAATTTTTCATTAAAGAAAACCCTTCTTTTTTTTTTTCTGGCAAAGTAATTTATAGAGCCTGGAGGGGTGAATTTGTAACAGTTTACCAAAGTATAGTTGCAGATACTTCTAGATTCCTTTCCTTATCCCCTCACTGATTTGGTATAAATTTTTATCAGCATCTACTATTCTGCAATTCTTCAGGGACCTCAAGGAGGCATTCTCCTGAGAGAGGAAACTGAGATAAAATATTGGAACAATGAGAAAACAAGACACAATCACCACACCAGCATTAGTCCTTCATGCTATGTTCATTCATCTGCACATTCATTCGTTGAATAAATACTTGTTAGTGTCTGCTGTGCAGAACACTGACGGGCGGAGGTGAGCAAAGACACAGCCAAGGTGCTCAACAGCAGTGGGAGAGGCCAATATGCAAAAATTCCTACTGTACCCAAGTCACAGAAAACGTCCTTCCTGCATATTTGATCAAAACCTTTATTTTGGAGGAAACAAGCTATGTGTGAATGTATGTTTCCTCAAGGCCGGAATTTCCAAGGAAAGCTGTACAGAGTGACCGAAGGATGGACTCAGCTTCTGCCTCAGTTCTCACTAATCACAGATAGGGCCAAACATCCAGGCTAAATGGAAAAGAAATGAAAAGGAAATGGCTCAAAGGTGCCCTAGACTAATGTAAACAGAGAAAATGTTGAGATAAGCTAAATAGATGCAAAATGATTTTCATTTTAAAAACTGCCAATTTAGAAAGAAATAAGCACAAGGAGCTACGGCTAAGAATTATCCTCAGAGAATACAGGGCGGTATGATAGAAAAATCCAAGGAGCATTTATAAAAAATGAAAGGAAAATCTATATATAGTCTTTTAACTTCATAGGGAAGGATGGGGGACATAGATTGTCATAAGATTGTGAAGGATTTCACTGTGTAGCTAGATGGCTTAATCCACTCGAATTTGGGGGTTGCTTCTTTAATAAAGCCATCCCTGTAATGAATGGACCTTTCAGCCTCCACAAAGCAAAAATGGCAGGGAGTGTGTCAACCTCCAACAAATTGTGTGGGAGGTCAGATGATCGATAAGAAGTCTCTCTCACTGTCACCTTAAAGAGCAATGGCTACAAAAATGTGCACCAGGGTGGAAAAACGGTAGTGGTGAGGGGAGAGGGTGTGGCTAAGAATTCTGAAAAATAGAAGTGCGTGTGTGTGTTTGTGGGCGTGTGGGTGTGTATTCTATAGGCAAGAAGGAAAGATGGTGGCATAGATCTGTTTAATCAAATAACAAGAGAGAGCGAGGACTATAGATTAATCTCCTGTCATCTACTGACATCTGTCAAATACAAGGTAGCTTAGAACTATAATTCCTTGGAATGTTTCAACAAACTATGATCAGAACCATAAGAGAAATAGTATAATACATTTTTTTTAAAGACATGAAACTTCAGAACATTTCATCAAGATGTGTTTGGGTCATGATTGATTGTATTATAACATTTCTTTTTAAAAAATCCCAACAATGGTTACATACAAACCTCAAATTTTTGAGTACTCAAATATGAAAACGAATGTTAAAATGGATTTTTTTCATAAAATTAATAAAGGCAAGTGCCGTGAGCATAACTCAAATATGTCTTTCCCATAAGGAATATCTGGGATTGCCTCAGGTTATAAGGCTTGTAAGGAGACAAGAAATGCTAAGTGGGAAGTTACATTGTACAAGCCTAGGAAAGAAATTTTTTTAACTTGCCTTGTTAAGGCTAATTAGCATAGATGAAAAGAGCTAGATAACTCAGAGTATTCATTAGCTCCCTCACTCCACTAAGCAAACTCCCCAAAGTGCTAATATCTTTCCTACTACATTCTTAAAATGTTTCATATTCACTATTCATGATTCACACTTTGAAAAGACCAATTTCCTGATTAATGCCTAAATAGAAAGACTATAAAATGTCTCAAAAATTAGCATTGGCCTCAAAGGTGTAAAACTCCTATTGTAAAGGCTTTGTAAAGCAAAAAAAAGAAAAAAAGGAAGGAAGGAAGGAACGAAGGAAGGAAGGAAGGAAGGAAGGAAGGAAGGAAGGAAGGAAGGAAGCTAACCTAGAACTGTTATTAGCTTTTCCCACACACCCACTCACTCTCACACCCACACATCCTTTCTCCGAAGAACTGTGGGGATGCAGTCACATTCTCAGAGTAAATGTATTGAGATTTACCACATTTCAAAGCTTCAGGGTTTTGTTCACTCTCATTCCTCTTCACAATAAAGACAATATTGATTCCATAGCTTTTCCCTCTCTTTTATCAGAATTGTTTGCACAGTAACTCACACATGAGTAAGTGACCAACTTTGCATTATTTGTGCTAGATAATGATTTCCATTCCTTTACTACCAGATCCTCTAATGGGCTGATTTCTCAATTCAGCATCACTATGGTGGTTCCTCTAATTACAGACGTTCACAGCTAAGAATAAAGTTGTGCACCAGCGAAAAAGTGTTTCATCTCTGTCCACTACCAACAGATGGTAACCAATGGATTATGAATAATCGTTTATTTGTCTTTCTCAACCCCTTTCTGGGGGTGAACGAAGAGATTGTTTTTCATTTGCTTTGTCTTCTTCTAAACAGAAGACAAATACACTCACAGAAAAGATGAATACCATTGTCTCAAGTCAACATAAGCGATTTTCAATACCTTCTAATTCATGTATTTCTTTCTCAATTTCCAGCTACTACCTTGAGTCATTACAATTTATTATGTCACCATGATTATGTGGGCTGCAGCCAGACTGATTCTTCTACTTTGATCATGGCAATCCCTTGCCCTAAAACCTTCAATGGCGTAAAATATCAGATAAAATATAAACTCCTTTGTTGATCGTTCAAAGTCCACAATAGTTAGACCCCAACCTACTTTTATATTCTGTTTTATAACAATAAAATAAATCTCTATATTAGCCAACTGACCTATGCTTGTCTCCCTGACACATTTTAATCTTTTGTGACAAAATATCTTTTCTACTGCCCTCTTCTCCCTGAACTGCCCTCATTACCCACAAAAGATTCCATTCTGGCCTCCCTAAGTAGTGAACCTAATCGTCCTCCCAGTCTCCACTCATGTGTCCCTGTCTTTCTAAAGTCATTCAGATTTCATGTGATTTACTAATCGTGTTACTACATGTGTAATGGCTTTGAAAAATACCTTTATAAGACTTTTAATGTAAATATATATATCAGAAAAAGTCTTTGTAACGTTTAGCTTCAAAATATGTAAACAGCACTTAGGTACATTAACTGCCAAGGGCCTTAGCTCATATTCTTGTTTTGTGGTTATTTTAAGGTGTATCTTATTTTCCTCAATCAGAGTAAACTCCTAGAATGTAATTTTTCTATAGTTAACATTGCCCAGGCAGAGAACCTCATACGAACTTTGTGTTTACCTTACATATTACAATGTGGAATCCACAAATGATATAATATAGTTGTTATCTTTTTAAATAGCAAATTGATCATCTAAAATCAACAACAGGCTTGAAAGTAAAATATTAATACTTATTTAAAATCTTCTGAAGAGCTTTTTTTTTTTAATCCTGTGAAACATGCAGACAAAGAGTTTTAACTGCCAGCGTTTTCCACCTGATGTTAACAAATTCCCTTATTGCTATCAAATTGGCTACTGGAAGTTGTCTGGTATTTTAAGAAAATCTTAGATGCTTACAAAGCATTTATCATATTTGTGATTAAATAATCATTTTTATGTTTGTCTAACATCTTTATTCCCTACTAGACTATCCATTACATGAAGGCAGGGATTATGTCTACTTTGTTCATTTTCATATCTCCAGTACTTAGAATAGTACCTGGCACAGGACCCAGGACCTGGTAAACATTTTCTGGATCAATGAATTAAAGAATAAATAATTTTTAAAAATGAATGAATTAAAGAACCAGTAATATCAACAGCACTCCTACTTCTTTGGGTTCTGATCCATCATAACTGTACCACTCTTCAGATGTACTTACCTGGGCTGCAGCTTTAGTTCACCAAGGTCTCTAGATCCTTTTCCTTGCTTTTTTCTCTTGCCTATGAACTAACCTTGGTGAGTAGTCCCAGCTGGGATCTCCTTTCTCTGTGTAAAATATTGGCTTTGAATCAGTGGCTTTCATTTATCAGGTTTGTCAGGCAACAGAAGCAGTAGAAATGCCAACGGAAGAAACCAGAGCTGTACGTGTGTGGTGTAGAAGGGGAGTACTCACCTGACTGATTTCTTGGGATCTCTAAACATCAGCATCATGACAATAGTATTATTTGGTAATAATGGTGGGGATTATTCTCTTATTCCGGAGCCTAGAGGAGCTAGATGGGAGAATGTCAAACAAGAGTAACTCAGCCCTGGCATTCTCAAAAGTAATGTGTTCTTGAAACACGTGGTTTTTAATGATGGTAGTGACTGCTGTGGAAGACCTTGACCAAAAGCCAGAGACAGATGCTTCCACGGGTACGTGACTCCAGGACTTTCTTTTGTCTTATTGCTGATGCTACAACTGAATATCATGCTATGAAGGCTGTTGTCACGACTACAGCTATTGTTGGTGGCAGGGTAGACCCTCTGCCTGCTGTAGAACATCAGAGTGAAATGGGGATCCCATTATCCCTACATTTTGTTTCTGAGGTGAGTGTGAAAAGAAGTCCCAAAGCAGCCTCAGAAAGTAGCCAGCAAGAAGAGGATCATCTTCTCTCCACCCGCCAAAGCCTCTTTAGAGTTTGTATTGGCAAAAATCACTCTTCTCAAGGTCAGTTCAAGTAGGATATCTGGAAAGCTGGGAGAGCAAAAAGCTCATTCATTTTTATACGATGTTATCACAGAACACTAGTATCGTGAGAGGATCAAATGAGTATTTTCACTTTTCAATCACTGTTTACTGTCATGAAGAGACATGGCCAAAATTTTAATTTTCAGTGTGTGTCTTCTTGTGCATTCCAGAGTCATATTTTAGATAACCTATAATTTGCATTCAAATGAAGAGAATGAACCATTTGTACTATCTAAGCTCTGTGGTGTCCCTCTCACCTAGGTCACTATTTTTAGCAAGTTTCTGACTTATTCTGGACTCTGAATCAGTAGGATTATAATTAAAATATCAGAATGCTGAAATCTATTTATGACCCAAGATATACAGAAAACTATAAAGATTTTTAATAATTATTTAAAGAAGAAAAGTAGAGACCTAATCAAAAGAAATCAGTCTGCAAAAGATATATGTCATCTACGGCACACACATCTCACATACTAGAGAGAAATAGTTGACTGGTATTTGAACAAAGCAAATAGTAAGATGGAGATTTTATTTTGCGGAGGAGGAACATATAATGAGGGTAAAACAGAAGTAGCAAATGTAAATTATTCATTCCCAACAGAATAATATTTTAGGAAGGAAAATTAAAGAGAAGAGCTTGAGGGAAATGACCTAAAAAATGAGTTCTAATAGGTTCTGGATTTATATCAATGAAAATTATCCAAAATAATAAGTTCAGAGTTAAACTAAATGATTTTAAAGATATTTTCTAAGTCTAATTTAGATGGTTATATGGGCTAGTAAATTAAAGCTGTGTTACATTTCATGCCTTACACATGCTTCCTAACACTGGTGATCCTTTCAGGAAACCTTGTCAATTTATTCCTGTTATTTATAGCACCGAGCTTTTTCCAACAAACACACTTGCTACCTTGATCTAGTGGGCACTTTAGTGTGAAAGAGCCAGTAATGCAGACGGAAACAGTTTGAAGTTTAACATTACAAACTGCTCTGGAGCTTTGATTGAATAAAAATATACCGGAAAAAAACATAGCACAAAAATAGAAAAGAAAATTGGAATAATAAAGTACTTACAATCGTAATGGTTTTATGATTTTTAAACCCAACCATTTTTACAATGTATTTCTTAAGCCAGCATTTTCTAATAATTTACTTTCCTGCCTCTAGTATCAATCAAAATTTGGTCATCCCCATTAGAGAGCTGATTAATTTTTAGGACTCCTTTAAATTATTGCCTTACTTTATTTTCCATTTTCCCTTTGGATTTGTCAGATAACGCATGCATTCTCTCTAATCTCACTTTTTTCCCTTTCTCCAAGGATTAAAACAAATAATAACAACAACAGCAACAACAACAAAAAGACTTTATTCTCTTTGTATGAAGATGGCTACACTGTCAGACCAAAGTCTGTTCCTCCAGATTGGGCCGGCCAAAGTGGGCTCACTGCGTGGAATCTGAACTCTCCCCCTTGTCAAAGGCATTCAGTGAAGCGGCCAATTGTACCCTGTGGAGATGGGCCCTGAGTTCAAATCCTGCTCTGCCACTTGCTTGTTTATGAACTCAAGTGAGTTATTTAATTCCCACACCTCAGTTTTCTCATTTGGAAAATTAGGATATAATAGAAGCCACCTTAAACAGGTATCTTGTGAGGAAATTAATTCATGGAAGAATGCTGGCATGTTCAAATTGCCATGAGTGTTTGCTGTTATTATAAACTATGCTTATGCATGCCACTAAAAAGGATCTAAGTTTATACTCCAGCTTTTTTTTTTAAATAAAATGCAATTTAAGGAGTGTATTATAGAGGTGGGTTTTTTGGGGTCACTTGTCTGAGTAGATAAAGTAACATGCTTTAATTCAGAGATAAACCTGCATTATTTTAATGTAATGACAATTAGTTTTAGTAATATCATGTTTTTTTTTTTTTTTCTCAACCACTAATAAAATGAAAAAAAAAAAAAAAAAAACTCTTAGAGCCATTAAAACACTTAATAAGACTTGCCTTGGGCAAAACATTAAATAAAAAAAATATAATCCGAATAAGAGCATTCAGTTTAATAATATTCATCCCATAAACCCAAACATAGATGATCCTATCTACACAGGGCAAGACTGCCGATACCATTTGTAGGTTTAGTGATTAACCCCAGAGTGTCTTTCGTATAATGTTTTAATCCCACATGTCCAAAATTTTAAAATGGGAAAGGAGCTCCTATTATCACTGATGATGTCCTAAATAATAAAATAACCTTGGAGGAAAGAAGGCTTTCTGGGTTACCCTAGGCCTGAGGCTCCTGAAACAAAGGAGAAACATGAAAAGGAAAACTGGACTATTAATGTGGAAATGTAGGATACTTTTTCATTGCTGAGGTCATTGGAAGAATAAGATATTTTGGTTGTGGGAAATTCTAGCAAGCTGCATCTGTGATTTTGCTCTCTGCCATGCCTCTGCAGGACATTTGCTTACCCCTACTCTGGGTCTCTGGCTAACATGTGGAAGGGTTCTCTCAGCTGGAGTCCATGCAAAGAGGGTTCTAATCCCCCCACACAGTGCCCATCCACAGACCCCCATCTACATGCAGGGATCGAATTGGCTACATAGTTTTGGATATATTCACAATCAATTCCAAATCAGGTGACTGGAGCAGCTGTGTAGCATTTCAGTTGATTCATTAAGATATACAAAATGACCATACTGATAGGTTTTGGTCTTTTCATTATCTTAAAGAAAAAAGAAGTAAATCCTCTAGTTCCAAAGAGCTGACTGCGAAGTTGAGGCAAAATATTAAAGAGATGAAAGGCATTCTTTTTATTTTCCAGTCTATACTTCAAATATAAAATAAATATTTGGAAGGACACGTATCAAAAGTCTACTTTTCTCAAATATTTCTCTAGATCTAGCTGTTCTACAGTCTTGGGATACTTTTAACAAAAATATATTTCAGTGATGTTTCCACGGTGACCTCCTAAGATTTTTTCTATTTTGAATATTATGAATTATGATTTAAACTGGTTTCTAAACTGGTTCATTCAGTCCAAATGACTATAAAGGCAGGTAGTTAATATCATATAAATAGCACACAATCTCTTTTTAAATATTGTTTACAATTATTTTTTGGAGCATATTTACCTTTCTAATTTAGCATGATAAAAGATTTTCCAGCAGGTAGTTGAGGAAGGAAAATAGAAGTCAGAGATGCAGACCAGAAAGAAAAATCTCCATATTATCAGATAAGCAAAAACATTTCAAAGTCAAATCTGTCAGAAATGGAAGCCAGCTCAGTTTGGACAATAAAAAAAAAAAACAATTTGGACATTTTGACAGGTATAGGAAGGGCATAAAGTATGGCTGATTAATTCAGTTAGAATTTGATACTAATTGGACAGAAGTCATTCTCTTGATTAAATCCTTCACTTGCTCTCTAGTTTCTGCAGGGTAAACGCCAAATGAATGGCTTCCAAAGCCTTCCCCAACAGCTTCCTTGCCCTGTCTTCCTCTCCCGCTCTCTCCTCTCCTCCCGTCCAGGCTCATGGAACTACTAGAGCAAGGTTCTCTCTGCAGCTGCCTGCAAATGCGGCATTCTCTGCCTGGACATCCTCCCCTTAGCTCTTCCTTTCTGAGAGCTCTTATTCTGCCTTCCCTTGGGACACCTTCTGTTACCTCTCTGGGCTCTGTTATGCTAACTTCGAATACTCTTTATGTTAATTGCTTGCTCCTTTGCAGGTCCTCTCACAAAATCTTGAGCTCTCTGAAAGCAGGAGTTATGCCATCTATTCATACAGAAAATAAAAGTATGCGGTGTAGAATCTGTGTAAGTGTTCAATAGTGCATAAATACATTTGCTCATTGACGCACTGACTGAATGAATGAGTCCAGTTAGCAGTTCATTGCTCCAGAAAACACCAAGTCCTCACCACCCTGGTTACCAGCTTCTGAGAGATATCTTTGGTTACATGAGGAAATTGAGAGGCCAGTGGGAACCTCATGGCCCATAAGAGGAAAAGACAATTAAAGTAAATTGTGTGTTGGGAGTAACAATGGATCAATAAAGTCATTTTCCTCTTAAAAGGACAGCCACATTTAGCCATCAAATAATTACAGAGAATGTTTGAGGTGTGACCATAAAGTAACGTAATAACTTTAATAAACAACACATGAAAACTAGTTTCGTTAACTTAAAATCACATTCTTACAGATGCATTGAATTTGTTGCTTTTACAATTAAAACAATAGCTTATGAACAGCCCAGTGAGGTTCCAAACACATATTTTCAACTTTCTCAAAACACTTATATTTTAAGTATAATAATAACTATAAGCAATTCATTTTAATAGAATAGGTTTTAGTTGTAAAAGATACAATTACGTGTGAATAGGCTAAGAAAGGAAGGGTATCAGGGAATGCTATGAAAAACAGGGCTCATTTTTCAACATTCCAGGCTATTTCTAAATGTGCTGAACTTAAGTTTTCAAACCAGAGAAAACTTGTTACATAGGCATCTTTATCCCCACAATAGCCTCAGTCCCACTGTCTGTCAGAATCCAGGAATGTGGGTGGTAAGTTGAAAAACTTGAATTACTAGAATTTTGTATTAGACTGGAACATAGACAGGTATCTTCAAAGAGACAAAAGGGCAGTTAATGAGAAAGAAAGATGTTTAAAAAATTAATTCCCATCGAGTTTCAGCTTTCAAGTCACACAGGAAAAGAAGAACTTAATCAAAAAGGCCCTAAATATATTTTCATCTGGGCTAATGCATTTCCTTTTATTTCAGTCTTTGCACCATTGTAGTAAGCCAACCAAATCACAAACAACCGCTCCATCTCTCATCCTCTCATTTATCACTGTCCTAATACCTATGCTCTTGGCTGCTTCTCCTTTGGGCAATGACTGTGTCTTTATGGAGGAAAACTATCTTTGCCATAATAACATGATAGTTATGATGTTTAATAATCTTAAGTTCAAAATGCTTTTAAATGCTAAAAACATTTTATGTTTGTAAATAGCTTACCTTCTGAAATCTCAAGCTACAGAGGGAAGACTGATTAAAACATGAGGCAACTTTTATTTTATTTTAATTATTTTACTATGTTGGTTATTTCCTTCTCATTTGCTGGGATGCATATTAGTTATAATGCTTCCTTAGTTTTAATCTATAGTATTGAAAGTCCTAGGCATTTTCAGTGCCCTACTTCTAAGTATTTTGTGTAATTGTGTTGTAGTTGTTTATGAATATAATTAATAGATGTAAGTATTAAGGTCAAAAGACTAGAAACATAGAAAGATTATTTAGTATTTCTCTTCTGGACAAAGGTACAGTATTTTTGGCAGGGATGTATGAAGCCTCTTTGAATACTGAAACTGTTTGTCTAATACCGCCATAAGCATTCAAAGTCACAGATAGGTATAACACACAATCATGAGCAAGCAATGTATTTTTGTGTCCCCAAATGGAGAGATTAGCTCAGTCTTTCACTAAACAAAAGTCTGTTCTATTTTTAATCCTTAACTCATTTTTTTTTCTTTCAAAAGTACTCTTCTATTTAAATTTGTTACGATTCCCCATTGCACAAAATCCTATTATCGTAAATCCTTTCCTACTGCAGGCAGTCACCCCTTGAACACAGTAGATAATGCATGCTCTTATGCATCACATAACCCCATGAAGTTTCCTACAGCGAGGCAAGTGCCTCAAAGGGCAGTGGTGTGGATTCTTCAGAAGGAGCCCGGGGAGCTCCTGAGCCCCATTGCCAAGGCAGACTCAAACAGCAGTAGCAGCAGCAGTCCTCACGCGGCTGCTACTGGGAAGTGAGGTACATGACAGTCAAGAGGTAAAATGAACACAAAGTCACCAAGACTTTGTTATTTTAGCTTATTGGATACAGAGAAAATCTTGGGAAGTGCTTATTCACCTCAATTTTACAATCCAACTGGTGTGCTGGGTTTTCAGATTGCATAGTTCGTATTAACTCAATTTTATCATCAGTTGTTTCTCCTAATATTAAACAGATCTGATGGCTACTCTAGCCACCACTGTAGGTGTTTATTTAAAGAACACATTTTCCTCAGTTGGTTCTCCATTTTACAGCTTTACTGGAGCATTCTCATGTCAACCAAGCCCCCTGGGCTTTGAGAAGTGATGAATCCTAAAAGGTATTTTCCCCACAGAAACCACAAGGTAAATGTAAGAAGCAATCGATCTTCTAAGCAGCAATCAGGCAACCACTTAACGAACATACTAGACAAACAAAATAATTAATCTAAGCACTGTCCCGAATAGTAATTAATCTAATCCGCTTTCAGTGATGTGTTTGTTCACTGTTCACTATTTTGTTTCGTAGTTGTCATAGTTAAAGGTGTCAGAGACAGTACAAACGTGTTAACCAGTTTAAAAGAATACTAATTTCGAGAGGAAAGTGTGACACAAATGTTTATGCAATGTGGGATGTTGGCTCCTTTGTTTACAGAGAGGAACAACACATATCAATGTCAGGGTAAAACAAAAAGGACAAATGGTTTAAAATAAAAGAGGAAACAGGAGCAACACTGTTAAATATCAGCAAAGCCATTAAAGACCTGAGACAATTATAAGGCAATCTAAACCAATAATTGCCTTCTGGGGAAGGGCAGGTAAACTTCATTATAAATGCCCAACAAATGAAAATGAAACGAAATGAGAAATAGAGCCAAAAGAGTACCCTTCTCTAACACCTGTGACACACAAATTGGTTAGAAGAAAGAGTTGGCTGATTTTCTGGGGAAAATAGGTGACAAGGAAGTTATTCTGAGAATTTAGAATAAAAGGATAAAGATACATTCCTTATTAGCTGTTTCTTTACTTGGATTCCAAATTCAATAATTTCAAATGTTATCAGCTAACTCTTATCATTGAACTTCACCTTATGTCATGAAGACCAAACCTTTGTTGGAGTGTGGCTGCCCTCAAGAGTAAAAAGTCACCAGACTGCATTTATAACAAACATGTGGCTCAGGAATGTAATGTACAGTGGCATTAAGGCTCAATTTAAGTCAGACTCTACTGAGTACCAGCAGCTTTCTCAAGACTGTGTTTCAACCCATGAAAGCTGAGTGAAACCACCTTAAGACTTGCAGGTCTGTTCTGGAAAATATCCATTAAATTAAGAGTGGATTTCGAAATAATTGGTTACGATAGGTTTCCCTGGTATTCTTTAGTGCTTCTGGAGTGGCAAAAGAGAGTAAAGAAAGCAGGCATTCTGCAAGAATACACTAAGATATATCTTACTCCAGTAAAGACGGTGACAGGATCCATGCCTATTTTGTGGCATCTGCACTGTGCCTATGCCCATCTCTGGTAATGATAATATTCCCCACCCACTGCCCCTGTAGGAGGGATATTCTAAGTAATTATCTTTGTATCAGATAAAGCTATAGCTTTGACTACAGCAACTGAAATAGAAGGGGGCACTTAATCTAGGGAACCAAACCATATTCCACCTGAGCCAGTAAAACACTACTTCCTAAGAATTTGGAATTCAGATACCAAGAGACTGTGTTGTTAGTTGTAGGGAGCCCGGATGCAAAGCCAAGTGATATCCAAGCAGTAATCAGCGTCTTAGCAAACTCAATCCACTCATGTGCAAGAAGAATATGGGGAAACAGCAAAACTGAGCAGAGAAAGTCAGTCTGCTAAGAGAACTAGGGAAAGAACTCAGAAGCAGACTAAAACAGTGTGAAATGGCCTAGAACAGACAGAAGTCTCAGCCTAATCCCATGTGGCCTAGCTGTCTGCAATTTCCTGTTCTTAGATATTGGCATGATTACCTGTTGGAGACATTCAGTAAACATCAGGCTTGCATGCACTGGTTTCTGTGACTTTCGGTACAATACATTTCTTGAATTAGGAAAGGAAGAAATCACCAAATTAAAAAATCTGGGACCAGACATACAATTAGCAAGTGGCAAATCAGCAAATGGCTTTGAAAAGGACAATGCATCATGGGGCTACAGTAAAAGATCCCATATAAAAGTAGGTGCCAGTGAAGACTTTAATTTGGCCTGAACAAAAGCAACAATAATAGAAAAAATGTATAGAATGCTTATTATAAGCGAGGCATTCTTCTAAGCAATTCCATCTATGAACCATTTAGTTCATAACATCTGATGCAGATGCTACTGTCCTCATTTTACAGATGAGGAACTGATGCAGAAAGAAATTGAGTAACATACTCAAAGTCATACAATTAGTAAATGGATAGAAGTAAACCATGGATGCTGGTTCCAGAGCCTACTCTCTTAAACTAAATACCTTTCTGTTCTCAGTATTTTGGTATGTAGGCTTTCCTCTGCCTTTAGGAGCCCACAGATTATAGGAACAGCGAAGACTGAAAAAGCATAAACTATGCACTTATGGATAAAACTAATGTGCTTAGGGACAAATAGTGGGAGGAGAAACTGGAGAGGTCAGTGGGAACAGTAAGACAACAGTGAGACAAAGTAAGACAACAGTGGACAGGAAGGGCCCTTACTGTCTAGCTTCTGGCCACTGAGAATTCTAAGTAGTGAAGTGACATGATCAGAGTTGAGTTGTAGGAGACTGGTCTGATAGTTTCAACTAGAGACACTAATTTAGATGCCAATGTACTAGTCCAGTTAGAGGTTTTATGGCCAGGGAATAGAAAGAGAGAGCGGATGCTAGAGGTAGTGAAGATGCAGAACTTGTGGGATTTGTTAACCAATTTGTTAACTAGATGCAAAAGTGAAGGAGTGGCTGAGAGGTAAAGTTGATTCTGGATTACAAACCTAAGGGAATTTGAGAATGGTGATTCCAATTTTTAAAAAAAGTTTAAAAACCAAAAAGGGGAATGGGTTTGGCTGGAATACAAGTAGAGAAACAAAGATTAATTGTGTGTGAGGGCGAGATAAGACGAGTTTCTACAAAGTATATTTGAGGACCCAAACTGTTAATACAAACATTTACTCATCAAGGAAAGATTCTATTATGCACATTTCAGCCTTTTCATTAAGATATGGATATATGAGCAAGATTTTAGTAAGATTTCCTTTAAAAATAGTGTTTAAAAGTTTTGGCACTTAGGTAAATTTTTCAACTAGAAGAGTCAGTCATGCAGAATGTATTCTTTTCCCCGTGATTTGGAATGATTTGAAGCATTACTGCATGAAATTTCTTCATGATAAAGGTATTCTTTCAACATTTTTTTCTTAAAATTTATTTCACATGATTGAAGACAATAACAAGATATAAAGAATAAGGTAAGAATAACCATGCATGAAAATAAATTTTATTAATAAAATATAGATGTTGTATTTAAACAAATACAAATTTGCCAGTGGTAGTAAATCCTCTGAAGGGCATAGAGTGATGCTACCAGATTCCCACTTCAGAACCAAGACACCCACTCCATCAGTTGCCTGGCGGGTTGGCTGCTTTCAGCTGAAGCTGCCTTGACCAAGGTCACCCTATCTCTCTTCCTCTCCAGGAGCAGCTCACTTCCAATGACTGGTTGACGCAGGGGTACAAATACCTGACCCTCTTACCTGGATTCTGGACATCTCTGAAGGGCCGAGAGTTAGGTTGAAGGCAGTTTTGCAAAGGTATTACAGCTCAGCTTCTCCTTCTCTCTTCTTCCCTTTTTCTTTCACAGTTGTCTTTCTTTTCTTTTTTTTTTTATTTTTTAATTATTATACTTTCAGTTCTGGGATACATGTGCAGAACGTGCAGGTTTGTTACATAGGTATACATGTGCCATAGTCAGCACACTAACACAGGAACAGAAAACCAAACACCGCATGTTCTCACAGCTGTCTTTCTTGAGAGCATTCCTGAAGGCTGTCCTGGGCTCAACCCTCAGGGTTTCATAGTGTTTCCCAGGAGCACACCTGCCACACCTTCCTTTGTGTATCAGTCACTTCCTCACCACCCCCCACATCCTGGCAGCAGTAACCACCATTCTGAATTTGGTGTGTATCATTTTCTTTTTTTTTTTTTTTATTATTATACTTTAGGTTTTAGGGTACATGTCACAATGTGCAGGTTTGTTACATATGTATCCATGTGCCATGTTGATTTCCTGCACCCATTAACTCGTCATTTAGCATTAGGTATATCTCCTAATGCTGTCCCTCCCCCCTCCCCCCACCCCACAACAGTCCCCGGAGTGTGATGTTCCCCTTCCTGTGTCCATGAGTTCTCATTGTTCAACTCCCACCTATGAGTGAGAACATATGGTGTTTGGTTTTCTGTCCTTGCGATAGTTTACTGAGAATGATGGTTTCCAGTTTCATCCATGTCCCTACAAAGGACGTGAACTCATCATTTTTTATGGCTGCATAGTATTCCATGGTGTATATATGCCACATTTTCTTAATCCAGTCTATCGTTGTTGGACATTTGAGTTGGTTCCAACTCTTTGCTATTGTGAATAGTGCCGCAATAAACATATGTGTGCATGTGTCTTTATAGCAGCATGGTTTATAGTCCTTTGGGTATATACCCAGTAATGGGATGGCTGGGTCAAATGGTATTTCTAGTTCTCAATCCCTGAGGAATCGCCACACTGACTTCCACAATGGTTGAACTAGTTTACAGTCCCACCCACAGTGTAAAAGTGTTCCTATTTCTCCACATCCTCTCCAGCACTGTTGTTTCCTGACTTTTTAATGATGGCCATTCTAACTGGTGTGAGATGGTATCTCACTGTGGTTTGATTTGCATTTCTCTGATGGCCAGTGATGATGAGCATTTTTTCATGCGTCTTTTGGCTGCATAAATGTCTTCTTTTGAGAAGTGTCTGTTCATATCCTTTGCCCACTTTTTGATGGGGTTGTTTGTTTTTTTCTTGTAAATTTGTTTGTGTTCATTGTAGATCCTGGATATTAGCCGTTTGTCAGATGGGTAGGCTGCAAAAATTTTCTCCCATTCTGTAGGTTGCCTGTTCACTCTGATGATAGTTTCTTTTGCTGTGCAGAAGCTCTTTAGTTTAATTAGATCCCATTTGTCAATTTTGGCTTTTGTTGCCATTGCTTTTGGTGTTTTAGACATGAAGTCCTTGCCCACGCCTATGTCCTGAATGGTATTGCCTAGGTTTTCTTGTAGGATTTTAATGGTTTTAGGTCTAACATTTAAGTCTTTAATCCATCTTGAATTAATTTTTGTATAAGGTGTAAGGAAGGGATCCAGTTTCAGCTTTCCACATATGGCTAGCCAGTTTTCCTGGTGTGTATCATTTTCATACAGTTCTTTATATTTTTACCAGAAGAGGTTTCAGTTTTCTACGTTCTTTGTGAAGCCATCTCATTATCTTATCACTTTGGAGACCTCCTTGGTTAAAATAATCAGTGAATTAAATCTATGAAGACAATAATAATCTGGACCTATGTCTAAAGGTATACATTTGTGCCAAGGAAGGCTTCATCAAAGACTGTAGGTAAATGTAGGTAAAGAAATAAGTTTCTGATCCTTTTATATAACAAAAAAAGCACTTCTTCCTGCCCCCACACTGCATGGGAGACTGTTACCATGGGGAAGAACCACTGGAATGAATTGACTTACAAATGAATATCTCTGTTAGTACCTGCTCTTCTCCCGTGTAAGCCCAGTGCATCTGTTGGTGAAAACATGTGATGCAGAAAAATACAATAGAAAAATGCATATTATGGTAACGTTTCCCAAAATACATCTCATAAAATGTTAGTCCCATAGTTTTTATTTTACAGGAAGGGTCTTTGTAGTCATGTAAATTTGTAAAACTCTGAGTCAAACGATGTGAAGTAAGCTCATTTTATCAGGAATGTGTGAAGTCCTTAACGTGCTAATATACAGTGTGGATTATTAAGAGAAAGAGATTTTATGTAGTTCTCTCAAAACTCATATGAACACAGAACCCATTTTTAGGGTGGTCTCATCAAAATAACACATTTGGGGAACTTCTAGGAAACAATGCAAGTAATAGTGTCTTAAGAGATAATGTCCAAATACACATATAGTTACCCAAACTAACTTTTTGTTTTTTTGGTTTTTTTTTGAGACTGAGTTTCACTCTTGCTGCCCAGGCTGGAGTGCAATGGCGTGATCTCGGCTCACCGCAACCTCCAACTCCCAGGTTCAAGCAATTCTCCTGCCTCAGCTTCCCGAGTAGCTGGGATTACAGGCATGCGCCACCACGCCCAGCTAATTTTGTATTTTTAGTAGAGACGGGGTTTCTCCATGTTGAGGCTGGTCTCGAACTCCTGACCTCAGGTGATCCGCCCGCCTTGGCCTCCCAAAGTGCTGGGATTACAGGCGTGAGCCACCACGCCCGGCCTTACCCAAACTAACCTTTAAATTATTATTATTATTATTATTGAGATGGAGTCTCACTCTTGTCACCCAGGCTGGAGTGCAGTGGCGCCATCTTGGCTCAGTGCAACCCCCACCTCCTAGGTTCAAGCGATTCTCCTGCCTCAGCCTCCCAAGTAGCTGAGATTACAGGTAGCTGCACCATGCCCGGCTAATTTTTTATTTTTTATTTTTTTTGTATTTTTAGTAGAGATGGGGTTTCACCATGTTGGCCAGGCTGGTCTTGAACTCCTGACCTCAGATGATCCGCCTGCCTTGGCCTCCAAAAGTTCTGGGATTATAGGCGTGAGCCACCACTCCTGGCCTAACTTTTACATTTCAATCAATAATAATAGTTAGAGTTAAACCTCTGATGAAGTAAACCATGAACATTCTTAAAGATTTATAAGCCAGATATACATACAAGTATCCCTGTGCCCATTCATGAAAGAATAATATGAAATTCAGTACTTTGGGAATAAAGAACAGTCTTACATTTTCACCACCCTCCTGGACTTGGGATGTTACCAGAATAAGAAAGTTGTATAGTAACTGACAGGTTAATAAAATCGCTTATATTGTGATCGTCATTATAGATTCAGTGAACTCTACTTGATGGCCAAAAGCAATGAAAAATGCTTGTCTTAAATCACAGAAGACCTGAGGACAAGTGGGTAGTGAAAGTATGCATATGTAATCTTAGTTTCTTAGGAAGATTAACTCCTTGTTACCTCTCATGTCTGTTGAGCACCAAATTTGTAAAGGCAGCTACAAATCCCAGACTTTCCTAAACCCAAAACTGGCTTCACCACCTGCTACTCCCTCTAGATATTGGAGAAGACGTCGTATTACATAACTGAACCTAATAACACTGTGACATGATGCTGCCACTGCCATCATCGAAGTGATCATGAATGAATCCTCACCATTCTCATTCAGGAGTCAAGACCCCAAACAGAATGATCTGGTTAACAAAGGCAAGGTCACAGGACTGAGCCCCAGCTGCCAAGAGGCCTGAAAACTTTTATTTCTCTTTCTTAACTTCTGACTTGGAGACAAGGTACCTTATTACAATAATACTATACACAGTGGCATTTTCCATTTAAATAGAATGGCATGTTGGCAGTGGGATTGCTAAAAAATAAAATAAAATAAAGAAAAAAGTCTACTACCGTGGCAAGGGATCATTTTGAATGACCACTCCTAGTTCTGTGGGAACTCTACAACTATCTAAATGAAGTAACAAGTGTAGTTGGTGAGTCTGAGCCTCTCCATTCACTCTTCACCTCATCTGTGCAGCACCAGACTGACTTCACTGCACTGGCTTCACTTGAAAAGGTGGGTGTCAGACACATATTAACTGAGCAGAGAACCACAAAGCTTCTCAAGGTCTGGATAGCTGATGGAGCCCACAGCTGAGATTTGCTTCACTTGACATTGATATTGGTTTTTTGTTTTTGTGTTTTATAAGAGAACTCATTTGTTAGGAGTAAATAAGATCTTCCCCCTTACGTGGCAAATGGTTGGCTTTACAAGTTTGACATTCAGGAACCCGACAAAGAAAAGCTGATCATGTTATCTGGAGGGGAGGGAAAAGGTCAAGTTCTAAGATTGGGACCCAAACTCACAGTATTCAGGCAAAAATTGAAGAGAAGGTCCATGTTTTTGAGTACAGATCTGTCAAGAAATCACTAACACACACTGAAAGACGTTATTATACCCACTTTACAGAAGAAGAATCAGAGTCTTAAGTATTTGAAGTAACTTGTATGACCTTGCATGATATACTCATCAGTAGTAGAGAAACCTGGCCTATCTAACTCCAAGCTCCGTGCTAGCCATTACACGATCTTCTTAGCTTGTTTCTCTCCTTTTCATCACTCTGTAACCTCATTTTAAACTTACGACTGAAAGAGATAGAAACACAAAGAAAAGACCAGCTAATTAAGTAATGATTATTTCTAAGCAGGATTGAGGGTGCTGTTGTAGCATGATTAATGGTGCCACAAGTCCCACTTATTATTCAGGAAATGACCAATTGCATGAGTGCAGACGTAATGTCTCAGAAGGTTACAACTATTCTTATGGAGAATTACCCTTTCGGCTTCTTCCACCAGAGCCTCACGGTGGTCTCCTCAAATGTACTTTAGTGAAAAATCAAGTAGGAAGACAGCCTCATCTCTGAATCCGCTGGGTTTCTAGGGTGACAGCCACATCCATAAAGCCACAGAGAAGTGGCAGAAAGTGTGACATGTCTTTATAGGAATAACCCAATGCCTGGCTGATAGCTGTAGTTCTCACCAAGAAAGGAAGCATACGATGGCTATTACAATTTACATATGGGTGTTGTGTATTATGAAAAATTAGATTTACTATATAAATAAATTTAACCTCTATTATAAATGGGATCTTGGATTTTATGTAAGATTCACTGAAAAGCTCTTTTAAGTAGCCAGTTTTCCTATTATATTTATATTTTTTATAACTTACTATACAGGGGCTCTGAGATTGCAAAATTTAAGATTTCAGCATTAGTAGCTACTGCAATAAAAAATTAAGCATAGGTAAAACACTTTTTAAAATTATAATGTATATATTATATTACAGGAAACAGGAGTAGATGAGAAAAATCAAATGGAAACTCAGCCACTCACTATTATGACTACTACATCAATTGAGGTTTAAAGGTATTTCCCCATTGTAAAACAGGGATTAATACATTTATAATAGTATCCTTTAAAAACAGTTGCATTTAAGCTTTCCTTTCCCACAAGGACTTTTTTTTTTTTTTTTTTTTTTGCTTAAACAAGGAGAATAAAACTCTCATATTGACTTTATATTGTATAGTCTATTATTAATAATTAAATAAACTCAAGCCTGTAATCCCAGCACTTTTGGAGGCCAAGGCGGGCAGATCACAAGATCAGGAGATTGAGAACATCCTGGCTAACACGGTGAAACCCCGTCTCTATTAAAAATACAAACATAATTAGCCAGGCATGGTGGCGGGTGCCTGCAGTCCCAGCTACTCAGGAGGCTGAGGCAGGAGAATGGCATGAACCCGGGAGGCGGAGCTTGCAGTGAGCGGAGATCACACCACTGCACTCCAGCCTGGGCGACAGAGCGAGACTCTGTCTCCAAAACAAAACAAAACAAAACAAAAATAATAATTAAATAAAATCTTCTATAGCAACAAATGTTTTTAAACTACTAATCTAGAGATGTAAAATTTACTGCTGATATATATGAAATAAATTTTGTTTTAATAAGAGAATTACAAGGATACATGTCATTTATTGGGCACCTCGTATGATTCTGGCTTTAAATGAGGCTGTTTATTCATTATAACATGTAATAGAACCATTTTTGGGATAGGTATTACTCCCATTTAATAGATGAGAAAATAGTGACTTAGTATTAACACCTAATTAAAAAGCACATGGGTGATAACATGCAGCAAGCCATTCAAATCTTGATGTGTTTCTGTGACTCTTAATCCCTATGCATTTGCTTTTCACCCTTGGCTACATAAAACAACTGCAATGAAAGTATTTTCCTAGATTAACATTCTGTAAATCATTCCAATAAGTAGCATCAAATTAGACTAAGAAAACAGCATTGATTACAAACAATAGTAAAAGCAAGACAATAAATATGAATAAAAAGAAATATACATAAATGGAGAAAAGCAAATTAAACTTGAAAAATCATTTCAATTTAAAAACTAAGCAGCAGTAGCAAGAGCAGAGATTCTTTTTTCTTATAATAGCCAAATAGGCTGATGGCTCATTTCTTTGTACAGCAACATTCTGATTTTTCTCCTGAAGCTGGAAATGCCTATTTACCAGAATGAGAAAAATACTTACACTTATATAAACTGCAGTGGTAAATTATGCATGCTCAATTAATCCACAAGTATAGCCCTGGGTTTGCTTAAGGTTTTTCAAGCATAAGTTGCAGGTGCCATGCTGATAATTTATCAACCCCTGGATTTTTAGTCATCTATTCAGATTAGGCTGATAGTGTACGAAGTGTTTATTGTTTAAAAGGAATTTGCCTGGATAAATTCCTGCCGCTGTCCCTCCCCCACCACATCATTCATTATTGAGCTCCATAGATGTGAAAGATGGGTCTTTTTTTGATACAGTTATGGGTCTTTTTTTTGATACAGTTCCGAGAAAGTTCTGTTAGCTAACAAATCCAGCCCACAATAAATCTTCTTTATTTACTGCTCACCTGGCTATGGCTCTATCAGTATCAGCAGGAGAAAAGATAAAATCTTATCAGTGAACTGCGCTGACACCAGATGCAGTTTCGCTTTCAGGACTTGGGGCATGTGAATTGCACACTAGTTCTATCAGGCTCCAAAGTGATAGCTAAATTCTCCAGTGCAAGATGCACAGTCCAGACCACGCCACAGTCAAGTCCTGCTGTTCGCGCCACACTCTTCACCTCATTCAGAAGATCTGTGTATGTCATGTGTAAGAGAGAGAGCTAGACTGGCAGACAGACAGACAGACAGACAGACAGAGAAGAAGGGAGAGAACACCTTGAGCTGGCAGGAGAGGGAGGAAGGAAGAGGGAGACACAGAGAAAGGAAACTCAAAAATATAACAATATACAAAATTACTGAAATAATGGACCATTTATTCCATAAGATAAACTGGAAACAGAAATACAGAGTGGAAAAATTTAAAGCTCGAACATGATCTCACATAATGGCAGTGTCTATTAGGGAATAAAAGGGGCCTATTATTTCTAAGACAGCAGCATCAGTTTGTATGGAGCAGCAGATGCGGGCACATAATACAGGATACCTCACGTGGCACATTTCAGAACAAGCTAAAATGATGGGGATTTGGAGGGGAAACCAAATTGTCAACACTTTTTACTTTTTCAGAATCATGAGTTTTAGAAGTTACAGGCAGCATAAGAGAAAAATAAATCGTTCGAACTTTTAAGTTGTATCTATTTTATTAGTACTTTGTCTCCACAGGATAAGCAAATGTACGTAACACTTCTACTCTTGTTTATTGGTTTCTATGTATATAAAGCAAATATTTAAAACTAAACAACAGGCAACCTTATATATAAAGTTAGTAACCTATACATTAGCAGCAATGATAGGTGTATTTTTCAAATGTGTTTATTATACCAGCATGTTTTTAGCTTCCAGCAATTATTGCCACGGATTGAAAGATGCTCTATTGCTAAGGGGTTAATTTGCCTCCAAGTTTGTTAGTAATTTCATTTTTCATTTCAAAATAAAACAAAATCTCCTAACTTTTTCTGTAGCCACTTTACTTCACTAGACAAAATGCCTAGTTTTAACAAAATTTGAAAAATAATATATTTAAAGAGTGAGGGCATAAGGAACTGAATAGTTTTCTTCTATCAGTGTATCTATCCTTATATTAAAATAACTCGAATGCATAGAGTCATATATTGAAAAAAAAAATTCTCAGTCTCTTGAGACATAGCTCCTTTCCCTTTCTCTAGAGCAGCATAAGAAGCCAGCTGTGGTAGCACACACCTGTAGTCCCAGCTACTGGAAGGCTGAGGCAGGACAGCTTCAAGGCTGCACTGCACACTACGACTGTGCCTGTGAACAGCTGGTGCACTCTAGCCAGGGCAATACAGTGAAACCCCATCTCAAAAAACAAAACACAAAAACAAAAAAACCCCAGCACAACCAACTTATACAATTCTGTCATTGAAATATATTCTATGTATAGGTACATCAAAATATTGAATGAACAAACCAAGGCATTTAATAGTGGCGGGACTTTTCTTTTTCATTCAATATAGCTTGGATCTGATCTTTTAAGCTGGCAAATAGGATTCCATTTTAAGGATGTGCCATGACTTATTTAAATAGTCCCTATTCATGTTCATTTAGGTTATTCCTTGGAATTCTGCAAGCTTGAAACATTTTTAGAGCCAACTTTTGGGTCACTTTTTCTCTTTCAAAACTTTCTGCTTTTTTTTCTAGCAATGTTCAAATTCAATTCAACCACTGATGTTATAACAAGTATAAAGCCTGTACAGGAATAGCTGCAAAGCTACAAGGAGAAACATGCCACATGGAATATAAATGTGGGTAAAAAATATTTTGTATAATTTTTCAAAGGAATAAAAGTCAAGTTCACAAGTTATAAGGATTTTCAACAAACCCCTTGATGCTCTGATCAAGCCTTAGAAATTTAAATCAAAAACCCTCTGGCAACCTTACCTCTAAGTAATCAAAAGCTCACTTTCCCTGTATATGACATATTGACATGTGCTAACCTCTTACTCCAAAGAGTTATTTCTTCTCAAATAAGACTTTTTATTATTTTGTTCTCTGGTTGCATTTAACTCTTCAGTATAAAAATTTTTCCCCTTTAAATTATAAATCCAACAAAACAAAGGTATGTCTAAAGCACAAATGTTCCCACTTCAGCAGCTCAGTGAGCTCCAGCCACAACATTAGGGAGAGGAGGTGGTCAAGTGGAGAGAGGGAAGAGATCTTTTGTTTACTGCAGCAAAGCAAGTCTTCCTATTCATTTTCTATATAAAAATACAGCAGCTACTTTATAAGTATAGCACAAGGTTAGGATGAGAGTGAGTCCAAAGCTTTAGGCATGTTCATTTTGTAGACCGCAAGTGTAGGAAACACAAACTGGTTTGCCGTTTTATCTAACACATCTTACATGGCATTATCTGGTGTTCAGTAAAGCTCAGAGGCTGATCTGCAATTGTTATACTATTTAATACAACTATGTGGTTGGAAGACTTTCTCTTACCACAGATTCCTAAGGGCTTTGAGTTAGATGGTATTTGGATATACTTCATAAAAATTTTTATGTAATATATGCATATATAGAGAGAGAGAGTGAGAGAGAGAGAGAGATCAAACATATTCTTTTTTTTCCACTCTGTCACCCAAGCTGGAGTGTAGTAGTGTAATCTTGGCTCACTGCAATCTTCACCTCCTGGTCTCAAAGGATTCTCTTACCTCAAGCCTCCCCAACCACTCCTCTGACCCCATCCCCTCACCCCCACTCCTCCGAGAAGCTGGGACTACAGGCACACAATACCATGCCCAGATAATGCTTGTATTTTTGTAAAGACAGGGTTTTGCTATGAGGTCCAGGTGGTGTCGAACTCCCGGGCTCATTGAGTGATCTGCCTGACTTGGCCTTCCAAAGTGCTGGGATTATAGGTATGAGCCACCATACCCGGCCTAAAGATCAAACATACTCTAATATATGTATGATACATTTCATAATCAAAACTTTAAAACGTCTGTGAGCACTGTGATGCAGGAGATCACAACTCTTTTAAGTCAGTTCAAGATTTTTTTTCTCGAGAAGTTAAAGTAGAACCGATGGTTCAAGATTTTAAAGACAATTATATGATTCCCTCTCCACTTTTTTTGCCCTAAAATATGTTCCTGGCATCAAGTTGTCCCCCGAATTGAATTAAGCAATCAACTTTTTAAAAACATGGTATAGTAGTGATGCCCTTGTGCCAATGACTGCATTTTCTTGAGGGAACAGGGTATTTCAGATAGAACTGTAGTACAACTATTGGCATTTTGTTGCTTTGGTCACTGATGCTTTGTCCTGTTTGAGTTGTTCTGGTTGTAGGATGCATGATTTAGTGCAGGACTCTCTAAATGACTTTTAGTAGGGTTAAAACACTGTGGTTTATGGTTAGCTTGTTCTTGGCCCCTTTACTAATATCCTGTCACAATGTGGAATTCAGTTATATTTGGACATTGTATAGAACACATTAACTGAAGGCTAATTTTTTTTCTGTATAGTAAATATTACTGCTTCCTCCTTTCCATTTATACCCAGGCTTGGCTGTTCCAGGAGGTCTCCTGTCCAAGAACCCATTAGTAATTTATCAAAAGAGCAAATGTCATTATGCAGGAAGCTAAGGGAACTATTTTGCATTTGATTTCTGGTTTTGATAACATTACTATTGATTTAGTATTCTCCAGCATGACATGGGCTAGACACAACATATCACTGTACTTTTGAACTGTCAATCACAAATGATCCAAAGCTTTCCAGAAGAGTAGAAGGTCCATGTCACAGCCTGAAAACTGCATTTTATCTGAAATTCCTTAGTCCAAAAATATTTAGTAAGGATCTGCTTTATTACTATTAAAAATATTTTTAATGAAGAAATCTCAATAGTTACTCCCAAAAAGTAAGGGAATCATGTAATTAGTACTTCAAAAAAAAAAATCCGAAGTGACTTTAAAGAAATTTGTTTTAGATCTGTCATCTCCCAAAAAAAGAAACTAAGAAACTAAGAGTACAGAGCATAGGTTAAATGAAGGAAATTCACATAATTTCTGACTAACTGAGAAATTCAGCAATTTTTCCAGCATATGGTGGCAAAATTATTTGTTAAAAAATTTTAATTGGTTAAATTTACATCAATCTTCACTACAGAAAAACGTAGTGTGTTCATATTACATATAGTTTGTTCACCTTTTTTCACTAACTGAACAATGAAAATCAAATTGGACTCATGAACATCCAACAGATAGCCAGGTATTAATGAAGAGCACTTAATACATGTAACGTTTTTCAGAGAACAAGAAGGATTTGCAGAGATATGTGCACGTTTTTTGGCAAAAGTGACATTACAACATCAAATGACTGCTGCAGCAGGGCACTGCACAAGCAGAATGGACACCTTCACTACTAAGTTCAATTCTGGCATAAACAGGCAGAGATGTCTGCCCTCTACTACACCCACAGGTGGCCCCTCAGTCCCAAATGTGGCCTTCTGGGCTCTTCTGGAGTGCAAAGGTCAGGTACACTGGCTTTGGAGTTAAGCAGCGTGACTTCAACTACTGACCGTCACCATTTACTGCTAGTGTGAAGTGACCTGACTTCACTAAAACTAAATGTTGTAATGTGTAAAAAAAATAATAATAATAAGGATATTCCACTCAAAAGGGATAAACATGCCTACAAATGTTTGTTGGCAAAGTTAGGGCACTATGCTGCAAGAGCTTTACTATATTTACTTCCAAAATATAAACTTTTTTTTAAAAAAAGCAATTTTGTAGTTGTTTCCGAAAGACACATTAGTTGCATTTCTCTATTGTATCATCATATCCCACATACATCAAAACATTACTGTGTAATGGAACCTTCTGCATTGATGGAAATGTTCTATGTCTGTGATGTCCAACATGGTAGCCACCAGGTATATGTGACTACTGAATACTTGAAGTGTGACTAGTGTAACTAATGATCTGTGTATTTACGTAATTTTAATTACCTCAAATTTATATTTAAATGGCTAGTGACCTTGTTGCTGAACAGAACAATTATAGACATCCTAGTATTATCTTCAAATTATTTCATGATTCATTTTATATTGAGATCTACTTCCACTATCAAGGACTTTTTTTTTTTTATTTAACTACCTGTCCCAAGCTATTGTCCTAAGCTTTTCTGCCCCACACCCCAACTCTAAGCCAACCTGACCAGAAGTCAGTGATGGCTTCTTGTTCTCTCTTTAGTATCACTAAACATCATGGCTCCAGTGGCCTATACCAGTCAGGGGTCTGATAGACTTAATAACAAATTATGAGCTCTCAATGTTTGGATTTTGGTCGAATTATTTATCCATCATTGCTGTGGTTTTCAGAATGATGGGATTTAATCTCTGGCCAAGAGTCAGCAATCTACCAGAAAACAGACTTCTTACTCTCTTGCTTAGATAAAGAATGTCCGGTAGGTTTAATCTCAGGTGTTAATTCCAAAAAATGGTAGAACAATGTGGAGTACTTCAGATCTGATATTTAAACTCAAAATGAGATGTTAAGCCTGTCCCACCCTTTCATTTCTATTCCAATCTACTGTTTGTGTTTGATCTGGGTCTTGCTATATAATCCATGAGACTGATTTGAGACAAAGTATAAAATATTCATTAAATTTTCTAAATCAGAAATTTCTAGTGCTCCATGTCTGCCATTCAAATTGTTTACATTCTGGCAACCTATGTTTCTTGCTCAGGTTCTTATTTGATACTTTCTACCCCTTCTAGGCCTAATTCTCCTGTTATCCATGTATAGTTTTCCTTCACAATCCTAGGCATTATATTTGCTCCACGACTTGTGATTTCATAGCACTTTCTAGACTTCTTCATTTTGGCGGTTACTACCTTGCTTGGTATAAAGTCAGCACTCAAAAAATCATGTGTTGAACAAATCAATGAACTGGGTGATAACCATTTGTCTTTTCCTCTTTCTGGAGCATAGCTTCCTAGGTGTATGGGCCACACCATATTCATTTTTTTTTGTCCTTAATACAAGTCGATGCCAGGAATATAGAAAGCATTATGTATTAGTACATTTTCATGCTGCTGATAAAGACATACCTGAGACTGGGCAATTTACAAAAAAAAAAGGTTTAATTGGATTCACAGTTCCATGTGGTTGGGGAGGCCTCACAATCAGGGTGAAAGGCAAGTAGAAGCAAATCACATCTTATGTGGATGGCAGCAGGCAAAAAAAAGCTTGTACAGGAGAACTCGCATTTTTAAAGCCATCAGATATCATGAGACTCATTCATGCTCACAGATACAGCGCAGGAGAGACTTGCCCCAATGATTCAATTACCTCCCACTGGGTCTCTCCCACAACATGTGGGAAATCAAAATGAGATTTGGGTGAGGACACAGCCAAACCATATCATTCTACCCCCGGCCCCTCCCAATTCTTATGTCCTCACATTTCAAAACCAATCATGTCTTCCCCACAGTCCCCCAAAGTCTTAACTCATTTCAGCATTAACTCAAAAGTCCACAGTCCAAAGTCTCATCCAAGACAAGGCAAGTATGAGCCTGTAAAATCAAAAGTAAGTTAGTTACTTCCTAGATACAATGGGGGTACAAGCATTGGATAAACACAGCCATTCCACATGGGGGACATTGGCCAAAACAAAGGGGCTACAGACCCCATGCAAGTCTGAAATCCAGTGGAGCAGTCAAATCTTAAAGCTCCAAAATGCTCTCCTTTGACTCTATGTCTCATATCCAGGTCACGATGATGCAAGAGGTGGGTTCCCATGGTCTTGGGCAGCTCCACTCTTGTGGCTTTGCAGGGTACAGTGTCCTTCCTGGCTGCTTTCACAGGCTGGTGTTGAGTGTCTGCAGCTTTTCCATGCTCACGGTGCAAGCTGTCAGTGGGTCTACCATTCTGGGATCTAGAGGACGATGGCCCTCTTCTCACAGCTCCACTAGGCGGTGCCCCAGTAGGGACTCTCTGTGGGGGATCCGAACCCATATTTCTCTTCCACACTGCCCTAGCAGAGGTTCTCCACGAGGGCCCCACCCCCACAGCAAACTTTTGGCTGGGCATCCAGGTGTTTCCATACATCTTCTGAAATCTAGGCAGAGGTTTCCAAACCTCAATTCTTGACTTCTGTGCATTTGCAGGCTCAACACCACTTGGAAGCTGCCAAGACTTGGGGTTTGCACCCTCTCAAGCCATGGTCTGCTTGAGCTCTACAGTGGCCCCTTTCAGCCACAGCTGGGGTAGCTGGAACACAGGGCACCAAGTCCCTAGGCTGCACATAGCACAGGGACCCTGGGCCCAGCCCACAAAACCACTTTTTTCTCCCAGGCCTTCAGACCTGCGATGAGAAGGGCTGCCATGAAGACCTCTGATGTGCCCTAGAGACATTTTCTTCATTGTCTTGGGGATTAACATTTGGATCCTCATTACTTATGCAAATTTCTGCAGCTGGCTTGGATTTCGCCTCAGAAAATGAGATTTTCTCTTCTATTGCATTGTCAGGCTGCATATTTTCCAAACTTTTATGCTCTGCTTCCTTTATAAAAAGGAATGCTTTTAACAACACCCAGGTCACCTCTTGAATGCTTTGCTGCTTAGAAATTTCTTCCACCATATACCCTAAATCATCACTCTCAAGTTCAAAGTTCCACAAATCTCTAGGGCAGGGGCAAAATGCCACCAGTCTCTTTGCTAAAACATAACAAGAGTCACCTTTGCTCCAGGTCCCAACAAGTTCGTCATCTCCATCTAAGACCAACTCAGCTGGGGCCTTATTGTCCATATAGCTATCAGCATTTTGGTCAAAGACATTCAATAGGTCTCTAGGAAGTTCTAAGCTTCCCACATTTTCCTGTCTTCTTCTGAGCCCTCCAAACTGTTCCAATCTCTGCCTGTTACCTAGTTCCAAAGTTGCTTCCACAATCTGGGGTATCTTTACAGCAACACCCCACTTCTGGTACCAATTTACTGTATTAGTCCATTTTCACATTGCCGATAAAGACATACCTGAGACTGGGCAATTTACAAAAGAAAGAGGTTTAATTGGACTCACGGTTTCACATGGCTGGAGAGGCCTCACAATTATGGTAGAAGGCAAGGAGAAGCAAGTCATATCTTACAGGGATGGCAGTAGGCAAAAAAAAAAAAAAAATCTATCTATCTAGATAGATAGATAGATAGATAGATAGATAGATAGATAGATAGATAGATAGATTGTGCAGGGAAACTCCCATTTTCAAAAGCATCAGATCTCATGAGACTCATTCACTATCATGAGAAGAGTGCAGGAAAGACCTACCCACATGAGTCAAATACCTTCCACTGAGTCCTTCCCACAACACATGGTAATTGAAGATGAGAGCTGGGTGGGGACATAGCCAAATCATATGGCATTATAAACCATTTTTCAGCCTAGATGGCATGCAGGGGCTTTAAGTAATCTTTTCTATTCTGACCACACTCTGAGCTCCTCAAACCCTGGCTATCTGGATCATGATCTGTATACTTCACTCTGTCTCTCTCTTCCTTCAGTGCTCCTATCTTCTGACTCTCTGCCCATACCTTTAATAACACATATGCCTTAGGTCTGTCTGCCTGTTTTCTGACTTATAACCTCTTCCTTCTGCCGGAAAAACTTAAATCTTCACTTTTGAAGGATAACTTTGATGGATGTAGAATTCTATGTTGGTATTTTTTTCATTCAACACTTTAAGTATTTCACTCCATGCTCTTCCTGCTTGAATAATTTCTGACCAGAAGTCCACTGTAATTATTTCACTTGCTCCTCTAAAAGTAAGGTGTTTTCCTTCCTCAGGCTAATTTCAAGATTTTCTCTGTTTTTGATTTTCTGCAGATTGAACATGATATGCCTAGATTTGTTGTGTGTTTGTGTGTGTGTGTGTGCACGCACACATATGTGCAAAATGCATATAGGCATCCTTGATATTGTATTCCTTCTTGACTTTGAGATTCTGTGTCTTACAGCTTTTTCAGCTCTAATCCACTGTTATTACACTGGGACTCTGTTGGTGTGGGGGCAGAGTGTGAGAGAGGGGAGCATTCTATAATCTTCTGATTAAATTTCAGTATCTTAGTGAGCCTTGGACAGTGGGAAGGTCTTCCCAAAGTTACTCCAGGGGCATAGCTAATCTCCCTCCCACCATCTCCCAATATCCTTCCCTGGCTGCAGCATTCCCAATATATTTCCTTGAAGATCTGACCCCTATGTCCTATTTCTTTCTCTATTAGATGAGATTGGCAGGCTAAAGAGATCTAAAGAGGAAGCAGTATACTTTCCTTAACTGAGGATAAAGTCTATTACTGTGGAGTTAAAGCCTTTGTTATGGAGAAGGCTCTGGGTATATACCACAATAATTCCTTCCAACCACAGCAATGATGGAAGCTTCACCATGAGAACTTGATTGAGTTCCTGAAGGTAAAGCCCATGAAAGTGTGGGGACCGGAGGGTGAGGTTCCCTGGCATTTTTCACATCCATAACAGTCTATACTCCGTGTTTAGCAATTCATCAAAATCATCATTGACGTGTTCCTACCAGTATGTGGCTCCAGTGGCTTGGCTGCTAGGTATGAAGATGTAGGTCATTTCTCTTTGAATGTGCCTGTCTCTCTGGAATTTGCGATGTTGATTTGCCCTGTAACCACATTTCTGATGGGTCCAAAAAGTCCAATCGGTCCATTGAGGTCACTGACTTTCAATGTCCATGTTTTTCTTGGTTTTAAACAATAGTGATGGCTTCTAAGCTCTTTCCGTGTCAGAACTGAAATCTCAAGTCCTACAGCATGCCCTTTGAAATCAGACAAAGAGAGTTGAGCTCTCCTATTGTCATTTATCAGCTATGTAACCCTGGGAAAATTGCCTAACCTTTTAAAACCCCAGTTGCTGCACTGATAAAGTTGGAATAATTATACGAAGCTTGTATTAAATAAGGCATTGCATTACATTGGATCTAGCACATGGAAAGCACCCAATAAAAGTTAGCTGCTATTATTTCCCAAGGGCCATTTTCATTTGTGCTTATGCATGATACTCTGCTGGAGGTCTTGCCCCATCCTTCTGTATCCTGTCCCCTTGTTCCATGCATGAGGCTTGACACTGCATGAGCAGTTCCAGTGTTGACAAATTTAGAAGCTGTGGGTTCAATAGCAGCACATCCCCACACTTCATTTTAATCACTGGCTTTTATCCAATAAAAGATTCCCGACTATCAAAGTTTTCTCCATGGGGACCAGTTGACCTTGGGCTTATATGTGATTAGAATATGTTGTTAAGAGTGGGAAGAAGAGAAATTCAAATATTGCCTCTGTAATTTTTTGGCTGTATCATCTTAGGCATGTTACTTACCCTCTCTGTGCAACAGTTTTCTTATCCATACAATAGAAGGGAATAATACCTACCTCATGAAATGGCTGTGTGGATCAAAAGAGGAAACATATGTAGTATTTAGAACAGTGCTTGCCACAGAGTAAGCACTCAATAAGCATTAAAAATGACTATCATCGAACATATATTTCTGAAAAAAAACTGAAAAGGGGCTGGGTTTGGTGGCTCATGCCTGTAATCCCAGCACTTTGGGAGGCCGAGGTGGGCAGATTACTTGAGGTCAGGAGTTAAAGACCAGCTTGGCCAATATGGGGGAACCACATCTCTACTAAAAATATAAAAACTAGTGGGGCCTGGTGTCAGGTATCTGTAATCCCAGCTACTTGGGAGACTGAGGCAGGAAAATTGCTCGAACCCAGGAGACAGAGGTTGCAGTGAGCCAAGATCATGCCACTGCACTGCAGCCTGGGCAACAGAGTGAGACTCCATCTCAAATCCCCCTCTCTTAACAGCCCTAGCCCATTATTTCATTATGCTATTAGATGTATAAGTTATTCTCTCTCTATTACAAAATTTTATCCCATATAAAGGTAAAAATCAATAACCAAAAAGCCTATCTCCAGGGCTCCAGGGTATAAAGTGACAGAACAATACAGGCAAAATTAGTTCAGCTAATTATCTGCCCCTTGATCTAATGCAACTCTTATTCTGAAACAAAAATCCTATATTGCTTTAGAGTAGATGCCAATGAAGACAGAAACATGAGATAGGAAAGGTGGTTCTAATTACATGGCTTCCAGTAAGAAAAACTTAATATAAAAAGGAGCAAAAAAATGTCAAAGCCATATGGTCATTAACCATCCTGAACAGGCAACAGAAAATTAAGTAATTAATCCCTAATGAAAATCTACAAGTAAGATTTCTATTCCATGTACACTCTCTAATCATTGTATTTGAAAGCTATCTGGGGAAGGGTTCTGGCTTCTAGATGTGAGGAACAGTGAAAGACCATGATCAGCGGGGAACTCACTAAAAGAACTTGACCACCATGCTGAATGTTTTCCAAAATGCCATGAGCACAATTTCTTTTCCAATAAAAGATGTAATTTGTCAATTGCTGAGATTGATTTCCTCAGTAAAACTCATTTAAGGATGGGCTTTGAAATTGTACACATTGCATTTCTTTTTAAAATCAAGGATGTTTACTGAAAGACCTAAAAGTTTGAATATCATTGAGTGATCTAAAGTCTACTCCCAATGGAATGCTAGAGTTCAAGAGACTTCATATAAACAACAATCCCGTTAGAAATATTTAAACTCAATAAAAGTATTTTCTGAAATCTACAAAGCACAATAAATAGAGAAATGTGAATGCTTAAAAATAGCAGACCAAGTCTCTGACTGCTTAGTAGTATCTCTTATCTTCTATCTCCAAGATTTTGCTTATTTATATAGACCTGAAATTGAAAGCTGTTATTCTCAGCACAGGTCTATATGGTTTAATGTTTCCATAATCTCATATTAATGGACGTTAGGCAAATGTACCAGTCATATTAGAGACAACCTTGAAACAAAAGTAGAACATGTTAGTGGTCTCTGAAAGGAAATGCAATTAAAATGATAAAAAGCTAATAAAAATTATATTATTATCCATAAAATGGAAAAAGCATATTCTGATGAGATTTGTGCATAAACCTTATCCTAAATAAAATAAAGTCCAATATTTGAGCTTCCAGCTTTAATTTGTTTCTCTGTAGTCTGAGCTATACACACTATCATTATCAGATAATGTCTATGCAGCTGAATGCTATTAGTACCCTCCATTTTGACTAGACTATTATATTACAAAACATGAGATTGGACAATTTTACCTCTATTCCTTTTATTGATTCTGACTAGTAAGTAGGCAATCAATGGTGATTACAAGATGCAAGGCATTCCAGAGTAGAAAGAAAATTAAATTTGGCTCATCACTTCTCTTAACTATACAAATATAATATCTCAAGACGAACAGCAGGCAGACTTTAATATAAATAAATATACCGTTTAAGGTCCCATACCAGCAACAAAATTTATGAGACCACTTCAAAATGATGATGCATTTAAAAGGAGATTATATTTTCAAAGGAACTGCTCTATTTAAATTGTTAGCAATATAAGCACATGGTGACACTAATTAGTAAGTGAAAGAACACAAGGCATATTTGTTAAAAGGGAGAAACCATGGAAGGCACGAGACCCAGAGCTTCTGGTTTCCATGGAAGAAGGGAAAGGTATATAGAGAAGAATTGGTTTAAGCAGTCATTTTGTGGTTTCTTTAAGGGTGGGGTATAACCAATACTTTGTTGGAATAGTTCACCTATAAAAACTCCACTGTGCATTAAGTGTCCTTTACATGTTGTTATTCCGGATCTGTAATTGCCTTCATTTGAAAAGATACTATTATAGTAGAAAGGACCTGATCTTGAAATGTTTTAGTAAGTAGAAAATAAAGAAGGTTACATATTGTGTCCCTTCATTCTATTAGCCTTAAGACAATAAGGACCAAATAAGGCTAACCTTAGAATTTGATCTGTTAAATATCCACATATACCAAGCTGCTATCCAGAGTTTCTGAATCAAGAGGCCTTCATTATTCTTTCTGTGATAGGAAAACCGCCCAAAGTATAAAATACTCACAGATACATGGAAAAAGCCTGGTAAGTTTCCAGACTGATTTCACTTGAGACTTTCTAAATGGAGGGGTCAATCCATGGACTAAATCTATTTCTTCTATTGTAGCCACATGTTAATTTCATTTCATTCTCGTTGGCAACAATTCGCCTTCCTTCCATGGCCTGGCAGCATCCAAGATGCTAAAGTAGACACAGGCCACCGAGGACCAGCTTACAGATACTGGGAACTGACCCTCCTTCAATCTGCACACCTCACTGGCCTGAACTTGATGGTTATCATCCAGGAGTTCATCTGTTTGGTTATCTTCCCTTCTGTGAGAGGCAATATAATTTAACAAGTGGTGAAGTTCTCAGAATTGTAATTAATTTGGCAATGTGTGATAATCTAACCTACTCATATCATAAGGAGCAAATGACTAGCCATCTGAGATGAATTAGCCCCAAAATACCATAAATAGTCCTAGAAAAAGTATACAATCTGTTGAGAAGACACATGGAATTGTATTTAGCATAAATCACTTATCTGAATTAACCACCATTTACCAGCAGTGAATGGCATTCAGGAGTTGAAGTCAGGCTGCTTAGCTCCACAGCCTGCTCACCTGCCCTCTGTAACTCAAGACAGCGCAGAGGCTACATCCAGTACTGAGAAGCTATCCAGTACTGAGTGGGTGCAGTAGTGCGCACCTCTGCTTGTTTATGCCAGCAATTGAGCTTATTAATTAGAATTGATTTTTATGATCATCATGGCCATCATGGCATTGTATTGATCTTTTATTGTACAGGTAGTTTACATGAATCATCTCTGCATAAAATCTGCAAGGTAGGGATATTTATGTTTGTTCTACAGGTGAGGAAACAGAGACTCTCAGTCAAATACTTCATCATACATTTGGTTATTATCAGAAACTGGCTCCAAACCCATCTTTACCTAATTCCGAAGTCCAAGCTCTCCCCCATTCTATCACAATACTTCCTTTATTCATTGTAATTCAATATATGGATAACACATTAGAAGCTATCCATTCTAGGAAGTACTTCAGGTGGTACAAAGAAAGAAATTCACTCATCTTTGAAATTGGTTAGTATTGCATCTTATTGCTGTGTTATCTACCAAGGCCAACTAGTGGGTCAAAAGTCAACTACTCTACATTTCTAGGCTCTCAGCATTAAATATGTGTTCAAAGTTTTGGCAGACCTAGGAATAACTTGTTTTTCTGTTATAGCTTAAAAAGTACATTCCTAAATAATGCAAGATTTGAAAATCACAAGGTAAATATTGTTATTAATATTCCCATATTAAATATAGAAAACCATACCTAAGGTCAAGAATCAAAAGGAAAACAAGGTGAAGAAACCAAGGTTTAGATAATTTGTTTGGCTGCTATGTAAAGAAACAGTATTCAAATCCTATTCTATTAACTCAGTCTTTCCAGAGTCCTAAAAATGCTTCTTAGGGTCCAGCTTCCAGCTGCACTGTACCCACTCTTAGCCTCTTTATTCCCATAGAGCTCTCTTGTCTTCTTACCTGTTCTTAACTGGAACAAATCCTGCAAAAACTGCAGAGTTTCTACGGATCTGTCTGATACAGACTGCCCGTCAGTGGACTGACTGGAACCTGCAGGAAAGGGCATAAGGGCTGTCTTTTCCCCAATCCACATACAGGTGGGGACCTTACATCACTGTTACACCGAGGGATGTCCAGAAGTAAAAATTTCTTGTGATATCACTATTTCTTTAGCTTTCATAATTATTTTAAGTGATTACAAAACTAGTATAACAAACAGCCACAATAATCCAGCAAATAAGAAACTACACATTTTTGAGTAGATTCCAATATTATCATTTATATATTTAATACTTAGTTTCCTCAATTTATCTTCCATATTTTGCCTCAGTGAAGAATTCTAGAACCAGTCTTTGCCATCTTTACAAACAAGCCAAAATCCCAGAAACCACAGAACAGTGTTTCTAAAAAAATAAATTCAGTTTTCAGGGTCATTAGCATATTCCCATGAGATTACGAAGCAGAGCAACTCTGCCCAGGAAATACATTTCCTTCCTCCAAGAGAGGAACCACTGCATTTTTTTCCAGCTGTCTCTCAGAGGATCATCGCTATTTCCAACAGAATTCACGGTAAATGCAGAAATACTAGGCACTATGACTTAAGTGAAGGAATCACTTGGGACTCTAAAAAGAATATTTTTAAATAAAAAAAAATCCCCAAAAGTTTTTGCAAACTTTCATGGCATAGCAATCTTTAGAAGTGAGAGAAGGGAAGATAAGATATTACAGGAATCAGCTTCCCAACTCCCCACAGAGCAGCCCAACACACTGGTACCTCCATCTCTTAGCATTTTCCACTTGCTTCTCTTTTCGGAGCAGAACCCTTTCCATAAATTCTCATTTAAAAATAAATGAAAAAATTTTGAAATGTATTAAACACATCACAAATTCTGTAGTATAAATAAGCTGCTCTGGAAAGACAGGATTAAGAGCCTGAGAGGGCAGCAAAGGAATCTTCTCATTCCAGCTTTTGCACTTGATCTTAACCAAAAGGCCTAGAAGCAATCATTCCAGCTTTAGTATTGCTTGCTGTCTTTTATTTTTAGAGACAGGATACTTGATGAGAAAATGACATCAAGTGTATACAGATGAGGCTACGAAGGCCAATGCTGGATCAACCCAGGGACATGTACATACTGAGCGAAGATTGATTGTCCTTCAATCAGTTATTAAGTGGGGCTGCCATCCGAAGAGCCCTTCTTCATTTATGACATTTCCACTTTCCTAGACTTGCAGCCAGCCCTTTGCTCAATATGAGCAGTTCCAATCAGTCTAGTAACTTGCTAGGTTATGCATGCAGCTATACATCTTTGAAAGGCATCTAGCACGAAGCCAGTCCGAGGCTATGTTTCATGCATCCTCAAGCCATCTTTATCAGTTTCCTGCTGGTGAGGAGATTCTTGCTTCACTGAGAAGTTACTCTGATGACATTAACCATGATTAGTTCAATAGAAACGCACTGCGGGGAGCAATGCTGCCAGCCCTGGAAGGCTGACCACAGCACATGGCTTGTCTTGCCATTTATGTTCACTTACCTGGTTCATACATGACGCCAACTGAGACTCCCCACTGGCTGATGGGGATGGTTTTGGTGACTCAGGTCTTTCTTACAGCCTCATCAGAATTAGGAAACACTATTATTGTATGAATCTGAATCCGTATCAGTGGCACATTCAACTTCCCCGAACCTCATTTTCCTTATTTATAAAACTGGAATAATAACAGGACTTGCACAATGAATTTATTGTAAAGTTATTGTAAACTATCTCACCCAGATGGTGGCATGTAGGAGTCATACAGTCAATATGAATTATTATTATTATTTCAGTTGTTTTTCAGCTACTTGGAAATGTGCCAACTTCAAGATTCTGGAATAAACTTTAACATGGGAATGATTGCCACACTTTTAACAGGAGTGAGCATTTGACTTTTCTGTAAACATGCAAGTAGTTTACTATAACCTAAATTGGAATCTTTGCTGATGTGTTGAATGAAAAACTATTATATACATGCACTTCATAGTTCACAAAGTAACAGTTGAGTCTGACCTCACGGATGTAAAATGTCCTGGCATGTAACAAGCAAACACTGAATAGTGTATTAATACTAAGAAAAAGCAGAAAAGTGGGAGTAGATGAATACCTAAGTTCAAATATTACTGGCATAAGGGATAATGCTATTTTTGTCTTAGAGGTATTGTTTCAACTTTGCCTTTAGAAAAGAATCCTTGTGATTCAAATCTCAAAGAGGAAAAAAAAATTAAATGGTTTAAAGTTGATGCAAGAATAGCAGATGTGGATTACCTGATACTTATGTAGTACTCGAATAAGAACAAAAGAAGAATAGATAATTTATTATCTAGAAGTCATACAAATAGGTATTCTTGAATAAACTGCTAAAGCGAATGTTTTCATTAGTGAACAGTTCTTTAATTCTGGTTTCAGGTAACTGAAGAAGAACTAATTAGCATCATTGAAAGATTACTTGGGAGGTTTCAAATAAAACATCATTTCATAATGATGTTCTGTTGAAATTTCAGTGAAAAAGTATCTTTGAATGAGATTTAACAAGAATTCAAGTATATCTAAGAAGTCAAGTATGCAACTAAATTGTAATGGAAGATTTCAGGGCTGAAAAAATATAACTCCACCTGTGTGTGTGTGTGTGTGTGTGTGTGTGTGTGTGTGTGTATGTGTGTGTGTGTGTGAGAGAGAGAGAGAGACAGAGAGACAGAGAGAGAGAGTGAGAGAGACAGATTGAGAATATGAATCCTTGTTTCTAGCTTGAGCCAAAAGTAAATTCAGCTAGGATTCAAACATCAGACATATCTTAGCCCATTTGGATGCTTGTGAACCTAGTACCAACAGAATTGATTTGCTCAAGGGACCCAGGAGCTAGCTAGTCAAACCTAAGGAAGGAATAATAAAGGCACACAAATGTAACGAAGGTTAGTGCCACAGAGTTGGAAAGCAGGGCATTCCTGAATAAACCCAAGTGCTTACTACTCACAGCATCCTCCAGCTCAAGGTTGAGTCCTAGGGAGAGGAGCTGCAAGTATAAAGTGAAAGAGGAAAAGAGAAAAATCTCTGCACTGTATCCTGGGTGCCAGAGCCAGTTAGATTTGAGGACTCATACAATATTAACAGTGGCCAACATTTGCTGAGCCCCCACTCTGGACTAGGTACAACCCTGTGAGGTAAGTACTCTTATTGTTAACCCCACTTTACAGATGAGGAAACGCAGGCAAACAGAGATTAAATAATTGCCCACAGTCACACTGCAACCAGACAGAACAGCTGAAACTCAGACCCCAGGACGAGGGAGTATGATTCTCCACTCCTACTCCGATCCACTACGGTTTATAGAGTAAAGCACTCAGATGGGAGAGCTGGGTATTCCCTCATTATTGAAGCATACAAAAGTAGATGTGGGTTCAGGAATTACAGAGAACACAGCAAGCTCCTGGTGCTGCTCAGTTGCTGGACCAAGCAGAATCCCTTAAGATTCCAAATGCTGTTTTGGAGGCTCCAAAACAACATATTTTGGAGACTGAGCCAGTTACTTCACACAAGCCTGCACATCACCATCACTTCAGGAAGTCAGAACATGCGAGGAAGAAACCAGCTGACAGTCTTTGGCATCTGGTGAGACTCTGTACATGAGCAAATCTCTGTGTAATAACTGAGGGAATCCTTCTGCAGGGATGGGGTCACACAATAATGAAAGTATAGACACTCAAAGAGATATTGTTTGTTAATGGTATTCCACCACTGAATTTCACCCCCGGGCTGATGTGGCCTGGGGAAACCACTGTAGGTGCTAAGGAAAGTAAGGTTAGTAGAAACAGTTGGGTAGGTAACTGCCATATGCATGCCTGCTGGGTGCTGAGCTCCTTGTCTGCATGTGATTGCCCTGGAGGCATGTGAACCTACATGTGTTTTATTCCTAATAAAACTGTTGTCACATTAATAACAAAATTCTTTTACACAATGAGAGAGGGAAAAAAGGAACATGAACATGGCATTTATCTCAGATGTAACATTTTACTTCCTGACTGTGTTAATGGTTGCATCTGAATAGCAGGCAGGAAGAAAAAAACCTAAAACAGTGCATTGCGTTTAGCATTTAACATCTGGGATCAATTCAGTCAAATTAAGACTCACAAGAGTACACCAGGACATCATGGGGGTTCTGTTGTTGTTCCACAATATAGTCATAACAATAGTACATTTGTTTTTGCTACACAATTGACACTAGCTTAAAAGTGCCTTTAAAGACAACAGGCCAGGGTTCAAGTCCTGCCTTCTCTCACAAGCTATATAACTTTGGGCAAGATAGTTAATCTTTTTGAGTCTTATTTTATTTGTCTATAAATACAGATGAGATTTGCCTATCTCATAGCATTAATGTGAGGTTTGCAAAAGAGATTACTTGGCAGGTGCTTGGAACACTGGGCACATAGAACCTGTGCTTCCATAGCCCTTCCCCCTGTACTTCCTTAGGCTGTGTGATTGTCCCCAGTGGCTATCTGGGCAATTCATATGTTAATTGCCTGGAAAGGGTTTTAAGAAAAAAAATCTCTGGGTTATTCATTTCTATATCAATACAGTAACAGGCTTGAAAAACAAATTCTTGATTTTATCTGGACACACATGAGAACTTTCTAGGGATAAAACGTTGTTGTCTCCCTGGATACATATTGACGCCACATTCGCACATAGAAAAATATAACTAACATGTATTGATTATTTATCTCATGCCATGCCCTCTGCTAACTGGTGTTCAGCATCTATATTAGTTTCCACAGAGGGAGGAGGATATGGTTTATAGAGGTTATGTATCTCGCTCAGGAGCTCACAGATAGTAAAGCGATTTATCAGGCACTCAAACGCAGATCTGTCTAAATCCAAAGCAATGTTTGAACCCCCAATCCACGTTGTCTGAACTATACACAAAACTTGCACAGACCTATTTACATATTTTCAGACAAAATCTAGCATTGAAGATAAGCAAGATTTTTTTTTTTAATTCACACTTTATTTTCCTTTGTTCCATAAACAGGTGCTTCTCAACTGCCTTGACCTAGGAGATGGATATAATGTCTTTGAATTTGATGTCTGCTAATCCCAAAACTGCCCCCAGAGAGCACCTATCCAAAATCAAGTTCTTATCCAAAGTGCTTAACTGTGAAAGGAAAATTGCTAATTCTTCTAATTTCATTCCTATATAAATCTTATGTTCTGGCTATGTGGCAAATTAATATCTTTCCTTGGAACACACTTGTTCTATGTTCCTGGAGATACTCTCTGGGTATACGGACAAGTAACAGTAACAGGAGAGGTAGTAACCACTAATATTCAGTAAGCATTTACTATTAATATATGCTAGGTACTATACTAATTAATAAACATGCGTTATCTTATTTACTACTCACTATAACCTTATAAAGGAAGTGACTTTTATACAACAGTTGAGGAAATGAGCCTTAGAGATTTAGAGCTAATGATTTGCAGAGGTGGGTCTCAAACCAGATTTTGTCTGACACCAATATCCATATTTCTAACAGCTACAGATTCAGCCTCAGTTGTGAATCAGAATGCTATTTAATTTCTCATTATTCCTGCATAATTAAATGAAGGCACTGCAACCCTGCAGCTTCTGTTATACTACCAGGCAACATTTCAGAAGACATTGCAGACAGGAATCCAGTAGGGAGTACTTAAAACTGCAGCATTCCAGGCAGGTAAATGGAATCAAATCCCATTTAGTAAAAGCTCTAGGGACCAACAAATGTCTGACCACAGAAGAAGCTACTCAAATAGCTTCTTCTCAGATGACTGTGCTCCATGATCCTCTTGATGAGTTCCCTGAATGGGGAAGGTTTAGAGAGGGTGAAACAGTCTGAATATCCAGGAAAACTGAAACTCATTACATGAAAGATGATATCATAAATCACCAGCCTTAGAAATCAGTGACCAATGCACTCGAGTGTCCAGACAAGCACCAATTTTCCTGAAAATGTGTTTCTTAGATCTCTATGGGCAAGCATCTTAGGGCAGTTCATTTCAAGGAAAGAAAACTTCACAATGTGAGCTTTGATTTAGGGTTTTACATCCTCAATCAGATCTTCAGGTAAGGTTAGGTTCTAAGTCATACTGGAGCACCTTAGCGATGGATAAATATGTGCTTTTCCTTGCATGATACCAATAAATTGGCAATGATCCATTCATCCTCTCTCGCATGGTGTTTTTGTTTTGGTGACCCTTGACATCTTTCTACAAAACAGGTGTCTGATGTTAGCTTAAGTCATTTAGCCTTTAGGAATGAGAAGAAGTTAACTGGTCCATTAGGGGATCAAATCCGCGACTTTGTGCTCTAATTAAAATATCTTAAAACAATTGAACTAGCATTTTGAAAATTCCCATGTAAAGGACAGTACTTTTAGCTCTCGTATTGTCATTAATATTTTCGTCAATTGTCTCTTAAATTCTTCATAAAATATCTCCCTTCTCCATTCTAAGAATAACCCTTCAATCTGACACAATTCCAGAATGGTTCTTCCAGGATTTTATCCTCACCCAACTCCACCTCTACCTTCTCTAAAGAGCAAGCAAAAATGTTTTCTGACCTTAAAAGAAAAGGCCTTTCTCTCCATCCTGTAATCCCTAGAGATACCTTTTTTCTTTCAGCTCCACTCAGAAAATTCAAGAATGTTTATTTTTTATGAAACCAATACTTTAACTGTAGAAAAATTCATAAATACCATTGATGAAAATGAGAAAATAAAAACTGCCCATAATATAACTACTTAGATATAACAAAACATAGTGTCATTCTGATTTATACTATATTTTACTTAAAAACATGTCATTAATGTTTTTCTGTGTCATTAAATATTCTATTAGTAAGGAACACCCATGGCCCTCTTCCTAACCTCCTCCTGCCCTAGTATTCTGTCCAAGAGCACAATTCTCTCATCTGTGACTTCTGCATGTCAAACTCACTAACCTTGTCTCATTTCTCACTCGCTCCTTCCTTTACTGACTTGTCATACCACATGGGATACCATGTTTTCTTCCAGAAACTGTTTACTTCCTTTCCTTATATAACCTTCACACACACGCACACACACATAAACGCACACACATACCCCTGCATGTTCTCACCTCCTTTTCACCCTACAAAAGGTAGATACCATTCTCATTTAATAAGGGAAGAAACTGAAACTCATAATAAATAGCTTGTTCAAAGTCACAGTGAAATCATCTAAGCTATTTGTCAAAATGCATATTCCACCACAGACCTACCTTACTGATCAGAATCTATAGAGATAAAACCCAGAAGCATGACCCTTAAAACCCTCCTCAGGTTATTCCAAAGCACATTAAAGTTAGAGAAGCATTAGCTCAAAAGAGTCCCCCTTCTTAAAATGAAATTCATGCCTTTCTCCCATCTATAATTTCTTTCCCCAGCTCCAGGACTAAATGTTGGTTGAGCTTGCTACGAAACATATAACTCAGTATGCTCCCCGAATGAGTTCTGAATTGATGATGTCATCTCACCCACCACTTCTGCTCCGAAAAAAAAAAAAAAAAAGCACCACTGGTCTTCCCTTTCTCTAGGCTCAGGCCTGAGATAGAGACTGCCCACTCCCTTGTCTCCTCCTATAATTAGGTAAATTGCCAAGTTCTATTGGCTCTTACCTCTAAAACATTTTTCACATCTACATCTTCATCATTTCCACGGGCTCTGTTTCAATCATCCAATAATATTTGGCACACCTAGTATGCTCCCAGTAGTGTACTGCTGTGGAGCACTCCAAGGGGTCCAATTGTGACTACTAGCAGCAAAATTTTAATAAGTACTTATGATGTCTTAATTATATTCCAGGCACTCTGCTAAACTTTGCCTATGCTACCACATTTCATTCCTCACACCAACCCTAAAGTTAGTCTCTGTTATTATTTCCATTGTACAGATAAGACATGAAGGTTAGCTACATCAAGTAACTCCTCCAAAGTTATTCGAGCACTAAATTGTAGAATCGGGATACAGAACTGGGTTTATACATATCTCTCAATCTCCACTTTTAGCCAATAAGTTACATAGTCTTCACCCCTTTAGAACTTTCAGTCTGCAGTGGTTAGGCAGCAAGTATAGAGAGACAGATAACATGTGGGAAGTACAGGGTGCTGTGGGAGCCCCCAGAAGAGAAGCTATCCAGATTTGCCGGCTAGAGTGAGTCAGAGAAAGCCTTCTACAAGAAATGATGGATCCACCGAGATGGAAGATGAGCAGGAGTTGGCCAAGTGGTGAAGTGAAGGAGATTCAAAGCAGACACAACAACATGTATGAAGGTTTGAGACACAAGAGAAGAGATCAGCAAGTTGAAGGAACTAAAATAAATTAAGCAGAGTTAGACATCAGCTGTGATGGAGGTAGGAGAAAAGGGGAAGGAAAGGTCGGAAATGAGGCTGGATAGCTTAGCAGGACCCTGGACAAACAGAAGTGTCTCTGCCTCTAGGAGTTTCACTTCAAGTTTTCGAGGATACATATATTCCCAACTCAACTTTCCAAAGGATGGCACTGACAATTGTACTCCTTTGTTCAAAAATGTCCCACTCTCTTTTTTACTGAACAGAGCCCACATCCCTCAGTATGCACTGGTTCAAGCACATACCAGGTGCCAGCCACAGCCCAAGTACTGTGCCGAGTGTTAAAACACACAGGCTTTGCCTTCCACCTCCAGCCCTCATGTACCCTATGTTCTAACCAAAGAAATTACACACTGTACATTCCTACTGCTCTTTCTTTGCTTTGAATGTTCCCTCTACCTAGAAAGCCTTTCCTGACATTTTGGTAGGAAATGTCAGGAAAGATTGACTTCAGGCTCTGAGTCAGGCTCAGATGTCAACTTTATCATAGAGCCATCCCGAATCCTTCCAGATGGAGGTAGTCTACCCTGCTTGGAATCTTCCAACACTTAACCTGTCTTTGTTAGCCATGATCAGCTTTGCCTTGCAGGTGTTTGCTTGTTTCTTTTTAAACAAATGTTTCCTTGCCTGTAGGAGTGTGGTCTCTTTGTGGGCTGAAGCCCAAGGACAATTTGCTCTGTACCATCACACCCTGTAGAGCCTTATCATAAAAGCTAATATGTATATTGAGATCTTCTCATTAGGATGGACTTATGAAATTGCCTTTTTCATAGTAAAAAATGGTGAATATTGGCAATTTCATGTTGTTTAACCTAAAAATAGGCCAAGTACCCAGCTAAGTAATTTACATGGTATAACTCAATTAATCCACACAATAGCCCTATAATGTAGGTACTAAATTACCTTTATTTTACATACAAAGTTTGCCAGGCTTAGAGAAGGTAAATGATTTGCTCAAGGTTACATTGATAATAATATCCATTGATAATTAGTGGAAAAGTTTAATTAAGTAAAAAAAAATGATTGGAATGAAACACATCAAAATGGTAACATAAATTGCCGCTTAGTGGTGGGATAAGGGAAATACATGTCATTTTTACTCATTTTCTGTATTTTTCCCTTTTCCACAAGAGGGGTATAGTGCCTGATTGTGAATAAGACTGCTATTAAAATAACTAGGAAATGCATACAGTCTTAATGATAAAGATTCATTAGGCATTTATCTTATGTCAAACACTGTTCTAATTCCTTTAAATCAGTTAATGTTCACAACAATCCTCAGACATAGTCCTGACAAATGAGGAAACTGAGGCTGACAGAGGTTAAAAACTTTGCCCCATTCGCTCAGCTACTAAGTAGTGGAGTTAGGATTTGGCAGGTAGTCAGACTTCAGAGATTATTCTCTTAACCTCTATGCCATGCATATGTGCAAAAGCTGATACCGTATGTACAGGATATATTTAAAATGGTGAAAGGGGTAGGAAAATGGTGGATAGAAGGCAAGACTAACTTGCAGCTCCCACTTGAACAGACAGAGAAGCATGTGGCAACCCACATCATGAACTTTTGCTCCAAGAACTACCACAGGAACATACCAGGAAAGCTGAGAGAATCCACAGACCCTTTGAAGGTGATGGATTGCCACTGCAGGCTCCATGGGAGAGCCAAGGAACTGTGCCTGGGGCAGATTCTCAGCTCCGACCACCAGCTGCCTGGAAATAAACTCAGTGCTGTTGGCGGTGGGGGGTGGGGAGGTGAGGAGGGCTGCATGGGACCTGGGTGAGGCCTGTGGCTTCTGGCCTTCCTCCTCTTCCCTGGTAACCTGTGTGACACAGCAGAGGCATCCATAACCCCCCTGGGAACATAACTCCATTGGCCTGGAAACCACACTCCTTGGGCAGTAAGCCTTGCCCAAGCAGAGTCAGAAATCAGACATGCCTAACACCTGATGTTCTTTCTCTACTCACCTATGTCCTCCCAAGGACATAGTCTCTTGGGAGCTCTATGGTCCCACCCACTGTCTGATCCTCCCTATACTACTGCAACTAATGTGCTCTTGAAAGTGCCACCTCCTGGCTGGAGGCTAACCGACACAAAACCAGTGCACTTAACAAAAATGCAACCAAGGACCATCACAGAGTCCACTTCACTCCCCTGCTACCTCCACCAGAGAAGGTGCTGGTATCCATGGCTGAGAGACCTGAAGACAGATCACATCACAGGACCTTTGCAGATATTCCCTGGTACCAGCCCAGAGCTAGGTAGCTCCACTGGGTGGCTAGATCACTGCAGTTAGTTCAGCTCTCAGGAAGCCCCATCCCTAGAGGAAAGGGGAGAGCACCACATCAAGGGAGCATCCCATGAGACAGAAGAAACTGAACAGCAGCCCTTGAGTCCTATATCTTCCCTTTGACATCTACCCAAGTGAGAAGGACCAAAACAATTCTGGTAACATGACAAAACAAGATTCTTTGACACCCATGAAAGATCACACTAGTTCACCAGTAGTGGATCCAAATCACGATGAAATCTCTGAGAATTGCCAGAAAAAGAATTCAGAATGTTGACTATTAAGCCAGTTAAAGAGGCACCAGAGAAGGATGAAGTCCAACTTAAAGAAATCAAAAACATAGTATAGGATACGAATAGAAACATCTCCAGTGAGATAGATAGCATAAATAAAAAACAATCACAACTTCTGGTAATGAAGGACACCCTTAGAGAATTGCAAAATGCCCTGGAAAGTCTCAGCAATATAATTGAACAAGTCGACGAAGAAACTTCAGAGCTCCAAGACAAGGCTTTTCAATTAACCTGATCTATTAAAGACAAAAAAAAAAAAAAGAATTAAAAAAACAATGAACAAAAACTCCAAGAAGTTTGAGATTATGTTAAATGACCAAGCCTAGTAATAATTGGTGTTCCTGAGGAAGAAGATAAGTGTAAAAGCTAGAGTTTTTCCAAAACCATATTTGGGGGTATAATCGAGGAAAACTTCTCTGGCCTTCCTAGAGACCTAGACATCCAAGTACAAAAAGCTCAAAGAACACCTGGGAAATTCATTGCAAAAAGATCATCACCTAGGCACACAGTCATCAGGTTATCTAAAGTCATGACAAAGGAAAGAATCTGATTAACAGCAGATTTCTCAGCAGAAACCCTACAAGCTAGAAGGGATTGGGGTCCTATATTCAGCCTCCTTAAACAAAACAACTATCAGCCAAGAATTTTGTATTCAGCAAAACTAAGCCTCATAAATGAAGGAAAGATACAGTCTTTTACAGACAAACAAATGCTGAGAGAATTTGCTACTACCAAGCCAGCACCATAAGAACTTCTAAAAGGAGCTCTAAATCTTGAAATGAATGTGTGAAATACACCAAAATAGAAGCTCCTTAAAGCATAAATATCACAGGACCTATAAAACAACTATGCAATGAAAAATAAACCAAGGTTTTCAGGCAACAAATAGCATGATGAATAGAATAGTACCTCACATCTCAATGCTAACGTTGAATGTAAATGGCCTAAATCCTCCATTTAAAAGATACAAAATGGCAGAATGATAAGAACTCACCAAACAAGTATCTGCTGTCTGCAAGAGACTCACCTGACACATAAAGACTCATGTAAATTTAAGGTAAAAGAATGGAAAAAGATATCCCATGCAAATGGACACCAAAATCCAGCAGGAATAGCTATTCTTATATCAAACAAAACAAATTTTAAAGCAACAGTAGTTAAAAAAGACAAACAGGAACATTACGTAATGATAAAAGAACTAGTCCAACAGGAAAATATCACAGTTCTAAATAAATATGCATCTAACAGTGGGGCTCCTGAATTTACAAAACAATTACTACAAGACCTAAAAAATGAGACAGACAGCAATACAATAATAGTGTGGGACTTCAGTGCTCCACTGACAGCACTAGACAGGTCAAGTCAGAAAGTCAACAACAAAACAATTGAATTAAACTATACCCTAGAATAAATGGACTTAACAGATATTCACAGAACATTCTACCCAACAACTGGAGAATATACATTCCATTTTTCAGCCATGGAACATTGTTCAAGATAGACCAAATGACAGGCCACAAAACAAATCTCAACAAGTTTTAGAAAATTGAAATTATAGCAAGTACTCTCTCAGACCACAGTGGAATAAAATTGGAAATCAATTCCAAAGGAACCCTCAAAACCATGAAATGAATGGAAATTAAATAACCTGCTCCTGAATGATTGTTAGGTCAACAATGAAATCAAGATATAAACTAAAAGATTCTTTGAAATGAGTAGTAGTGCTATAACGTATCAAAACCTCTGGGATATAGCAAGGTCAGTGCTAAGAGGAAAGTTCATAGCATTAAATGCCTACATCAAAAAGCTGAAAGAGCACAAATAAACAATCTAAGGTCCCACCTCAAGGAGCTGGACAAACAAGAACAAACCAAACTGAAACCCAGCAAAAGAAAATAAATAACCAAGAACAGAGCAGAACTAAATGAAATTGAAACAAACAAACAAAAAATCCAAAAGATAAATGAAACAAAAAGCTGGTTCTTTGAAAAGATAAATAAAATTAATAGACCATTAGCAAGATTAACCAAGAAAAGAAGAGAGAAGATTCAAAGAAGCTCAATTAGAAGTGAAATGGAAGATATTATAACCAATACCACAGAAATACAGAAGGTCATTCAAGGCTACTGAGAACACAGTTACATGCATAAACTAGAAAACCTAGAGGAGACGGATAAATTCCTGGAAATACGCAACCCTCCTAGATTAAACCAGGAAGAAACAGAAACTCTGGACAGACCAATAACAAGCAGCAAGATTAAAATAGTAATTAAAAAGTTACCAACAAAAAAAGTCTGGGACCAGACAGATTTACTGCTGAATTCTATTGGACTTTCAAAGAAAAACTGGTACCAATCTATTGGCACTATTCCAAAAGATAGAGAAAGAGGGAATCTGCTGGGTACAGTGGCTCATGCCTGTAATGCCAGCACTTTGGGTGGCCGAGGAGGGTGGATCATGAGGTCAAGAGATCAAGACCATCCTGCCCAACATGGTGAAACCCCATCTCTACTAAAAATACAAAAATTAGCTGGTCGTGGTGGTGCATGCCTGTGGTCCCAGCTACTCGGGAGGCTGAGGCAGGAGAATTGCTTGAACCCGGGAGGTGGAGGTTGCAGTGAGCCGAGATCATGCCACTGCATTCCAGCCTGGCGACAGAGCAAGACTCCTAAGGAAAAAAAAAAAAAAAGAGGGAATCCTCCCTAAATCATTCTATGAAGCCAGTATCGCCCTAATACCAAAACCAGGAAATGACATAACCAAATAAGAAAACCACAGACCAATATCCCTGATGAACCTAAATGCAAAAATCCTTAACAAAATACTAGCTAACCAAATCCAAAAGCATATTGAAAAGATAATCCATCATGATCAAGTGGGTCTCATACCAGAGATGCAAGGATGGTTTAACATCTGCAGGTCAATAAATGTGGTATATCAGATAAACAGAATTAAAAACAAAAATCACATGATCATCTCAATAGACTCAGAAAAAGCGTTTGACAAAATCCAGCATCCATTTATGATTAAAACCCTTAGCAAAATTGGCATACAAGGGACATACCTTAAGGTAATAAAAGCCATCTATGACAAACCTATAGTCAGCAGTATCTTGAATGGGGAAAAGTTGAAAACATCCCCCCTGAGAACTGGAACAAGGCAAGGATGCCCACTTTCACCACTTCTATTCAACATAGTACTGGAAGTCCTAGCCAGAGCAACTGGACAAGAGAAAGAAATAAGGGGCATCCAAATGGGTAAAGAGGAAGTCAAACTGTCTCTGTTTGCTGATGACATGATTGTATACCTTGAAAACCCCAAAGTCTCATCCAAAAGGCTTCCAGAACTGGGAAATGAATTCAGCAAAGTCTTAGTATAAAAATTTAACGTACAAAAATCAGTAGCCCTGCTATACACCAACAGCAACCAAGCTGAGAATCAAATCAAATCAAGAACTCAATCCTTTTTACAATAGCTGCAAGACAATAAAATTAAATTATTAGGAATATACTTAACCAAGGAGGTAAAAAGACCTCTACAAAAAAAAAAAAAAACCTACAAAGCCCTGCTGAAAGAAATCAGGTGACACAAGCAAACAGAAACATATCCCATGCTTATCGATAGGTAGAATCAATATTGTGAAAATGATCACACTGCCAAAAGCAATCCTAAAATTCCATGCAATTCTCATCAAAATACCACCATCATTCTTCACAGAACTAGAAAAAAAAATCTCAAAATTAATATGGAACAATAACAACAAAAAAAGCCTGCGTGGCCAAAGCAAGACTAAGCAAAAAGAACAAATCTGGAGGCATTACATTACCTGACTTCAAACTATGCTATAAGGCCATAGTCATCAAAACAGCATGGTACTGGTATAAAAACAGGCACATAGACCAACGGAACAGAATAGAGAACCCAAAAATAAAGACAAACACTTACAGTCAACTGATCTTTGACAAGACAAACAAAAACAAAGTGGGGGAAGGATACCGTATTCAACAAAAGGTGCTGGGATAACTGGCAAGCCACATGTAGAAAAATGAAACTGGATCCTCATCTCTCACCTTATATAAAAATCAACTCAAGATGGATCAAATACTTAAATAAATCTAAGACCTGAAACCATACAAATTCTAGAAGATAAGTTTGGAAAAACACTTCTCGACATTGGCTGAGGCAATGACTTCATGACCAAGAATCTAAAAGCTAATGCATCAAAACGAAGATATATAGATGATAATTAGTTAAACTAAAAAGCTTCTGCACAGCAAAATAAATAATCATCAGAGTAAACAGACAAACCACAAAGTGGAAGAAAATCTTCATAATTTATACATCAGACAAAGGACTAATATCCAGAATCTACAAGGAACTCAAACTAAAAATCAAGAGAAAACAAACAATCCCATCAAAAAGTGGGCTAAGGACACGAATAGACAATTCTCAAAAGAATATATACAAATGGCCAAAAAAATATGAAACAATGCTCAACATCACTAATGATCAGAGAAATGCAAATCAAACCACAATGTGATACCACCTCACTCCTGCAAGAATGGCCATAATCAGAAAATTAAAAAAATATATACACGATGGCATGGATGTGGTGAAAAGGAAACACTTTTATGCTGCTGGTGGGAATGTAAACTAGTACAACCACTATGACAAACAGTGTGAAGATTCCTTAAAAAACTAAAAACAGATCTACCATTTGATCCAGCAAATGGATCAAGGTAGATATCCTGGGTATCCACCCAGAGGAAAAGAAGTCATTACACGAAAAAGATACTTGCACATGCATATTTATAGCAGCATAATTTGCATCTGCAAAAATATGCAACCAGCCCAAATGCTCATCAATCAATGAGTGGATAAAGAAAATGTGGCTTATATACATACCATGGAATACTACTCAGCCATAAAAAGAGATGAAACAATGACATTTGCAGAACCTGGATGGAATTGGATACCAGTATTCTAAGTGAAGCAACTCATGAATGGAAAATCAAACATCATATCTTCTCACTCATAAGCTATGAGGACACAAAGGCATAAGAATGATACAATGGACTTTGGGGACTCGGGGGGAAAGTATGGGAAGGGGTGAGGGATAAAAGATTATACACTGGGTACAGGTTCACTGCTCAAATGATGGGTGCACCAAATCTCATAAATCACCACTAAAGAACTTATTCATGTAACCAGACATCACCTGTTTACCAAAAATCTTGAAATAAAAAATAAATACATTAAAAATTTAAAAAGCAGTGATCATAAAAGATTGATAAATTTTACTTCATTAAAATTAAGAACTTAACATTTATTAAAACTATCAATGAGAGTGAAAAGAAAAACTAAAAATTAGAAGATATTTTCATACATATGTCTGATGAAGGATTGTATCCAAAATATATTTTAAAACCTACAAACCAATAAAAATGCAAAAAACAATAAAATATAATGGCAAAAGGCACAAATATATATTAATCTAAATCAAGGTTAAGAATGCATGCAAAAATGTGAATGAATTTGGTGCCTTAATTCTCCCTTGGTATGTCTGGAAAATAATCACAGTCTGACTCTTTTTAACATGTTGCACTTTCAAAGGCAGATTTATTTGTTTATTAGCTTCTTCAAAGAATAATGATTAGGAAAGAACAAACACATATAGCCATACTGATACACACATGATGGTTCAGAATCTTGAATACAAAAGTATTTCTGACTCTGCCCCCGGAATATGTCAGCTAGACCTGATTAAGTCCAAAGTATCACTGAGGACCTAATCATAGCTAGTTTAATAACTGCTTGGGATAAACCAATCAGAGAGGGCAATGGGAGGGGGAATGGGTTGGGGAGCTTAGTAGGTACCTAGAAAATAATCTGTTTTGGGAAATGCATTTCCCAGCTAAGGCTTGTGGAGCAGCCCTACACGCATGCTCCACCCCTCTTGTCTACTCTCATCTGTAATGCTGAATACAGAAACGGAGAGAGCGTGGCAGGAGCGTTAGTGCCAATGGTTAGCCAGGTCTTAATAATATGTCCTTTAACATGATTTCTTGTGACAGTCTCTTTAGACAGGCTGTTGTGCTTTTCATAGCTTCCAGATGTTAAAGCTGTGATGCAAAAAATTGAAACAAGTGTAATGGGCTTGATTGTGCAAAATCAGATCAATTCAAATTAGTTTATGGGCCCACTAAACATTAACAGTCAATGAGTTTACAAGAGATTAAAACTGAAAACAGCACTAACTATAGTATTTCATGACAAAATGAGAAATTTAACAGCTAAAATGAAAATATCTCATTTCACTTTTATCTAGTAGCAATTTTCAAATCACCTCAGGATATGTTCGACTATAAATCTTAGCATTCACCATCACGTCTTTTAAAAGTAGAATGCCAATGGAATTGGCAGCATTGCCCTGGGATGTTCCCAATGAGAATTACTTGATAACAGGCTTCTGAATGGTCACCTTTCTCCCCACATAACTCATATCAAGTGAGTTAATACATGCAAAAGGCTGGATGTATACCGAGCACAAAGTTGGAGCTCAATACACGATAGTTTCCTTCCCTTTCTCCTACACCCCTTCCTGGTATCTACAGGAAAAACTGAATGAAGACAAGTATATTTTGGATTGAAATCACACATAGTTGAAGTTTTCTTCAGTAAGTTCTTGGGAGGGCAGATTGTTCGGGCTATGTCCAGAAGCTCCAATGAATAATTCACTACTCAAAGCTCAATGATGTCAAAATTCTTTGAAGAAAACAAGAAGTGTCTATAAACTTTTCATATGTTCAGTGACACTGAATTAACAAAGAGAAAAATGGCTTGACATTACTGTTCATATAACAAAATTAAATGGGCACAGATTTTGGAGCCAAAAGGACCTGGATTTGAGTCCTACTTTCAAAACTTACTAGCTATGTTGCCTTGGATAAGACCTGTAATCTTTCTGGGAGTCACTTCAAACGGGTTATTACTATCTTTGCAGTGCTGTTATGAGGATTCAAGATCAGATATGTGAAGTACTGGTACAGTCTCTGGCAAAGAGTGAGCACTCATTAAATGATGTAATATTGCAATGGATATTCAAGCATACTCATTACTATTACATTTTCATTTGATAACAATAGCAATATCATAGATTTAAAGATTTTTAACAAAAGTGTGGGCGATGCTACTGCAACAGAGAGCAAATGGGGCTACTTGCTCTATAGTTCTGACCAACTCTCCTAAGTCTTCTAGTTCTCATATAATGCTTTCCTCCAAGAAAAAAAATAATATCTAGTTCTGATTTTCTCCTTAGAGATTTATGAGTATTAAATATGTTTTAATACATCTATAAAGAGATTTAAGCTCCTTTTGGAAATAAAGTTGAAGAAGCCATTGATCAGAGTTTGACATGGGAATAATTTCACTGCTGGGCTGCATTTTTCCAAATACATTTCTCCCCATAAACTGATAAGAAATTCAGTATTTCATTTTATGAATATTGCCCAAATGAACTGTGGAAGTCCGGCAGAAGTGCTTGATTGTACTTTCATTAGACTTCCTTTCCTTTAGGCCATACAGGTGCAATAAAAGAATAAAGAAAATTAATTAAATTTATAGGCATGTTTATACCCTCCAGGTGTCATAAAATGTACTAGCTCAGACATTTTTCAAGTAATTAAGCAGACATCTCTGTGTTTCCTAATGAGTTGCTGCCCTTCCCTTTTTAATCTGGTGAGAGATCTCATCACCTGCTTTATGTCAGCTGATGGGCTTATTCCCTGGATGAGCTCAACCTTCTCCTCATGCTGCAATGTGCTAATGGGACTTCATGGATACAATATGAAATCCTCTTCCCTGCAAAAATATTTCCAAGGGTCAAGTAATCATTGTACTAGGTGTGGTGGCTTAGGGATATTAAAATAAATCTGCCTCTTATATGTATTATTGGAAATGCTGCTCTATATTATTTGAAAAATATTATGACTTAAATATGCACAAATATTCTACATATGTATGAAGATACAGTAAATAATTCATTTCAGTCTGGGGCTTAGCTTCACAGATGAGACAAACTTTGAACTGCATCTTATAGGATGTATGAATGGCATTTTGCGACAAAGTAGAGGTGGAGAAAGATTCCAGGAGACGTGAAGAACATGTATAACTGACTTACATGATGCTTCTACAATTCACCCAACACTGTTCCAGACACCAAAGACCCTTAAGAAGCACTAGGTTTAGAAAACAAACCAATACATATGAAATAATTAGAGCTCTAAATTACAGAGAATATGTATGACTGATTGTATTACATAGGAGTTGAGTACAGTGCATGTTCAGAGAAGACATGTAAGGGCCCCAGGACAGAGTAGAGTATGGAGAAGGAAGGCATCCCAGTAGAATGGAGAGCTAGCCAAGCTAAGACAATTGCCAAGAAAGAAATGGAAAACAGGATTCTGTACAGGAGCGTCTTATAAACTCGGCATCTGCAGGAACACGGAAGGAACTGCTCTGTCTAGAGCACAGAGTGTGGCATGTAAAGCATCTGTAAATAAGATTAAAGAGGCACAGGGAGGCCAAATGAAAATGGAAGGTTTAGAATCTAGGGTGAGAGCTTAGAATTTGAATCTTTGTGTAGATTCCTTGGCAGTGACACATAATCAATTTTTTTAATCACCTGAATTAATCTTAAAGATCAACTAATCTAAACTTATCCTCCCTCCACAATCTTTCCACAGATGAAGAAATACATTGAAAAAGAGTATTTTATTAAAATTCATCTGGCGGTGACTTGGATAGCTTGAGGATAGCCTGAGCTGCCAGGCACAGTGGGCAAATGCCTCATCTTCCCTCCAGACCTTCTCTGCCTCTGATGTCCCCCATCTCAGTGGAATGGCTCCTTCATCCCCAGCTGGCCCAAGGCCTGCCCTGGCAGTTTCATCTCTTCATTCTCCTTTAAAGCCACCATTTTACTCTGTTCTCTGGACCACTGCCTTAATTCAAGTCTTTATCATTGTTGACTGGAGTAACAGAGGAGTTGTTTAAATTTTCTCCTTGCTTTGTTTTTGTTCCATTCCAAGTCATTCTCCAAATGAACTTGAGTAAAAAAGTTTGGGGTACCAAAGCTACCTTCCTAAAATTCATTATTTTATTATTGTGTTCAGGGTAAAACCCCAAACTCTTCTGCTTGGTCTCCTGTGGAAATTATTCTCCAATATCCTTGAGCAGTGTCCCCTCCCCCTCCGTTAATGTCCTCACTGTTCACGTTTCCATCTCATTGCAGCCTTTGCTCAAAGTGCATCCCCTTTCTGTGATGCTCCTCTCCTTCTTCAGCACTCAACTCTGGCATCACCTCCTTTAGAGAACATTTAAATTGCATCTCTTTTAGTTGCAATCCTGAACTGAAATCCTGAACCATCCAATTTAAACAAAACCTGAAGCAACTTAAACAGAAAAAAAAAAAAAAAAAAGAAGTCTATATTGACAGAAATAACGGTGACGGACCTGACTTCAGGCATGGCCTGATCTAGGGACACCTGTTGCCAGATCTCTTTGTGGATCTTGCCTCCCTTCTCCACTCCCACAATATAATAACTTAATTTCTTCCTTGTACAAACAGGCTTTTTGCAAACACAGTTGCAGGCAACTGCCACTATACGAAAGAGGATAGAGAATTCTTAGGAAAATTCTAGGGGAATATCTTCAATTGGCCCAACTAAGGTCATATGTCTATCCCTGGACCTATTAATGTGGGAGGGAAGATCAGGTGCAATTATTGTCTCAATCAAGGTCATATGTCAGGGACTGATTACTGAGAGAAGGTGATGAATAACTGAGAGCTGAGCCAAGGATAAACAGTAGCCAATGCAAGAAGACTTCTCTCACCTTACCTGTTAAGGCTGTCATCTCCCATAGGTGCTCCTTTCACCCCTTTTTCATACGACTGTCTTAAGTTGCCACTATCTCATCATCTGTTTCCTTTTCTGCCTTCCTTAAGAGTATATTTTGAGGCGTCTTCATCATGACTACAGCTCTTGGCACATAGTGGTGTCTGGAAAAACGTTACTTGAATAGACCAAAAAAAGTCAAATCTATGACTGATCAAAAGAGATCCACATAGTGTAATTACCACATTGTGGTAATCAAAGCAATAGGTAAGGAGGTTTCAGATGAGGGCAGGACAGAGTAGAAAAGCAAGGACTCAAATGCCATGTGGGTATCTGCAGTTAAACGAGGTAAGGAAATAGCAAATGCAGCTCAGAAAAAAAGGCAAGCAGAAGGTTTGAAAAAGTATCAAAGGAATCTGGAATCTCAAAAACCACATAAAGAAGCTCATGAACACAAAATACAAAACTTGAGCTTTATTTGTTTGGATAATGGATAACTAAGGATGTTTTCTAACTAACTGTATTTACCAACAAGAAAAGTAATCTCAAAAATAAATGCTGTGGCATGTGGTCAGGGCTTTGAGGGCAGTAGTGGTGGTGGAGTCCTAGAAAAAAGGCATATGGAAGCTGTGAGCGTGGTTGAAGGTAGACATTTCAGTCAGCTGAACTGGAAGGTAAGCCCCCCCCAAAAGACCACTCTCCTGAGAAACTGAGGCAGCCTCTGGGAGGGACTCCAGCTAAGGGAAGGGAGAGTAGGGGATACATGCATAACCCAAGGACAATGACTTGGTCACTGGAAGTGGGAGATGATTCTAAGTGCAGTGTGGTGCTGGTCACTTGCATATTTCTCCCTGCCAGGCCTCTGGGGACAGGGACAACAGATGGAAAACGAAAGAGTTCCTTCATTAGAAACTCAGTGAGACATGGGGCGTAGGTGTGTTGCTTGGGGACATATTTGATAAAGAAAAAGATTAACAGAGAAGCAAGAAAAGAAGTATTCCCTCCATTTCTTTTCTTTCTTTCTTTCTTTCTTTTTTTTTTTTTTTTTTAGATGACGTTTGGCTCTTGTTGCCCAGGCTGGAGTGCAGTGGTGTGATCATGGCTCACTGCAACCTCCGCCTTCCAGGTTCAAGCGATTCTCCTGCCTCAGCCTCCCGAGTAGCTGGGATTACAGGCCTGCGCCACCACACCCAGCTAATTTTGTATTTTTAGTAGAGACGGGGGTTTCTCCATGTTGGTCAGGCTGGTCTCGAACTCCCAGCCTCTGGTGATCAGCCCGTCTTGGCCTCTCAAAGTGCTGGGATTACAGGCATGAGCCACCACGCCCAGCCTCCCTCCATTTCTGCATGAATCAGATATGAACTTAATGTGTTGGGGTCTCAGGGGAACAGACATGCCTTCAATGCCTTGAGCACTTCAGCATCAGCTCTGTTTCCACAATCATGGTGCAGAGGATGGGGACAGGGACAATGGTTCCCTGTAGAAAACATTCTTCTGTGAGTACCAGAGTCTCCAGCAGCGAGTCACTGGAACTAGAGACAGGGTGGAAGAGGAAGAAAGTTCAGCTGCCATGCTGTGGCTGCTAGGACAAGTCCATGGCATGTGGAAACCTTCCCACGGAATTTTAACTATCATTAAGGGAAAGTGCATTAGGCCAGAAATCCTAAAATAGTTTACAGGCACAAGTTCCAGGAAACACGAGCTACAAATGTACTTATCACTTCACAGAGCACAAAGTGAAGAAATGGGCACGTGAATCATCATAACTGTTGAGATACGCATGTCACCTCATCTTCAATAGGTGAAAAGTTTTTAATCATTTTGAATATGATGAAAACAAGAAAACAACAGCCACCCTTTATACCTTAGGTACCAAACATAATGTAGTTTCTCCATGGAAGGGTTCATTTTTCTCTTTACTTTCTGTAGCAGAAGTTGATTAGGAGAGAAAAGCAGAATGAAGATACCTTTAAAAAAGTAAATAAGTACACAATGGGATCTCTCACTAAGCACCACGGAGAAACTGGCTTTGCGCCATCACCTTCACAGCTACAGTATTTTTCCTTTGGGAGGTGGCTGTCCACAGTCTGGAAGTCATTTTTTCAGTGTGTGTACCTACTGCATAAAGTATCTGATTCCACAGAGGAGCTTTTCACAGTTATGGGAGGAAAACAGGAAAGTGTTTGAGGCAAAATGAAATCTCTAGGTGAAAATAGTTAGTGCCAGGAAGAGTGTCTCCTCAGGGTGGAGGTCGCAGCTCTGCTATTATAGAGGATAACAAAGCTGTGTCAGACTGGGAAGAGAATTTCTTTAATAAAACCCACAGTGACACTTGAGACTGTCCAGGATAGCTGAGAAATTAGGAACCAAGTAATTAGATGTTTTCATCTCCGAAACACGCTTCACACCACTTTTGAAAAAAAATCAGTGAAAAATCTTATTTTTTTTTCCTTTTAGAAAAGTACTAGGCAGAAATCTCACAAGATGAAATTTCAAAGTAGCTTCCATGTTCATATGCTTAAAGTACTATACATCAGCTTCTTCCCATCCAATTGCACCAGCAAGATGGTGGAATATACATCGAGGTCTTATATTAAAGGCGGGCTCATTCAAAACCAGCACTTTATCTAGGCCGGCCCATGGTCTAAATGCTCCATGAGTAAAAGAATTGTCTTTAATTTACTCATAAGCCCTCCACCAACACAGCTTCACACAAAACCCAATATATTCTAGGCACTGAATAAATATTTACTTCAGGTCTTTTAAATTCGTAAAATCTAAAACTTACATATTTGATTTTTCAGGAATAATCCTTGTGGTGGCTCCTAAGTGCAGCTTGGGATATAAAAGTTGACCCTATATGTTTTATATGTTACTTCCGTTAAGCAGGCATCTCCGTAACACTGGGTGAAAGGCACATGAGAAGAACAACATCATGGCAGATTTTGAGAGATGCAAAGGTAATGATAAGAACCCTGCCTAGAAAGACCTCCCAGTCTAGCTAGAAAGATAGACTTGACTAAAAGTCCATCATAATGGATGGCATGCTCAAATGGCCAGTAAACATAAAAAGATGCTCAACATTATTACCCACAGGGAAAATAAAATTAAAACCACAGTGAAACACCACTATACACTTTAGAAACAGCAAAAGAGAAAAAGATGCAAAATATCAAATGTTGATGAGGATATGGGGCACCCAGAAATTTCATACATTCTGGGTAGTGTTGATGGGATAGGGCAATGAGGGAGTGAAGGAGGACAGGGACAGCTATGCAGAAAATTACTTTTCAGTGTCTACGAAAGCTGAAAGTATATATACATTATGACCCAGCAATTAGACTTCTCCAAGGTATACACCTAATAGAAACACACATATATATGCATCAAAAATATGTACTAGAAAGTTTCAGCAGCCCTGGAAACTATGAAAATCTTCATACACTTTAGAATGGACAGATAAATTGTCACAGTGAGCAATGAGAATGAACTATATACAATAATGCAGATTATTTTAAAAACCTAACATTAAACCCAACAAGTCAGATACGAAAGAGCACATACTGTACAATTCCATGTATAAGTTCAAAAACAAGCCAAACTAGCATATGCTATAAGAAGTCAGAATAGTGGTTGTCTTTTGGGAGTGGGGGCAATTAGTAAAGTTGAAAGGGCAGTTGAAGAGGGCATGAGAGGTGTTCCTGGGAGTGTGGTAATGTTCTGATTATTTACCTGGGTGCCAGTTGTACTGGTGACTTTCAGTTTGTGAAAATTCATTGTTCTGTACACTTAGGATGCGGCACATTTCTGTGTGTATGTTAGACGGATTATATAGTTTTTCGTTTGTTTTTTAAAGTCTGCTTTATACACTGAAAAAGAATTATACAGAAATATTTAGGATTTGTGGTAGAGGGGGAATTGTAATTTCACACTTGGAGGTTCTGCATCCTGGTCCAAAATTTAACAATAATATACACTTATAAAAATTATGAAAATTTAAAATGAAAAAGCCTTAACTAATTGCTGGCTTGAGATTGGACAGGCAAGGCGCTTGGAAGTCATCACTGTCATCCTTACAAGGAAAAGCTGGATAAATTGAAAATCACTGACTTTTCTTGGACCCATCGGAGAACTGAGGCTGTATAGCAAACCATCACCCTGAAATTTGGGGAGACAGGCATATCCAAGAGACACAGCCTAGATCTACATACCTGGAACAGAAGTCTCTGAAGCCATACACTCTGAAGCCATAGACTCATAGAAACATTTAAAATGGATTGTTGATGAATTTTTGGAGGTTGAGTGTGAATTAAATGAGAGTGAGACACTTCTGGGGTCAAAGTCCTAGTGGAGCTCCACATTTTCATGCGCTTCACTTCCAGGTTCTCACTCTAAAGATTTCCTGAGGCTCTGGCAGAGGGAAGGGATGATACTGGAGGTACTTCATGTAAGTGAGGAACTGGACCAAGATGCTCTTGGCTCAGTGACTCCAGTCTGCAGTATCTCCCGTATCACCTGCTCTCAATAGGAGCTCTAAGCCTTAGTTCTGGACTGAGGAATGGGGAAATTTAGTGAAGCATCCCAAAACCAGTAGTCAAGAAGGGTATGTACAGAGATTGCAGGGCTGCAGGTAGGAGGCAGGGAAACAGTCAGATTCAAGATAAAGCCCCATTTCTGTTGTCTATTGCTAAGTAACAAAAGACCCTAAAACTTTAATGGCTTAAACAATTACCATTTCATTCTATCTTATAATTTTGTGGATCAGGAATTTCAACAGGTTTCAGCTGAGTGATTCTTCTGCTTCACCTGGTATCAATTATTATCCTTGATTGTATTCAGATGGTGGCTGGGGTGACATGAAGGGTCAGAGACAGATTCACTCACATGCCTGGTTCCCTGGCAGAGATGGCTGGAAGATTGGGATCAGCTGGCCCCCACTCCCTCTCCGTGAAGTCTCAGGGTCTTTCCATGTGGTCATTCACATGGTAGTGAAACTTCTCAAGTCTCAGTTTAAGGCTCTAAAGTGACTGATATGAGAGAAAAGAAGTATCCAGAAACTGATGCAGTATCAGTTCCACCATTGTCTGTTGTTAAAAAATAGTTAGAAATTCCATCAAATTAAAGAAGAGACAGAGATTCACAGCTGTGACTCAACGGAAATAGCATCAACAAATCTGCTATATCAAACCAAAACTCCAAAACAGTAATGAAAATTTAATGCTAAAAGTTATAATCAAAGAAATCAACAAGTGGGAAATAAATGTATTACGGAGGGGGAAAAACAAAACAAAACAAAACAAAACAGAAACATCTTGGTAACAACTTCAGTATAAAAACCTTAAGGATTTTCAAAAAGATACAGAGAAGCAATAATATGGAAAAAAAATAGAACCGTATACTATGAAATACAAATAGCTAAGAAGAGTAAGTAGATTAGAAATCTTGAATATTACAAATAAAGGTTTAATTTTTTTAAATAAAGTTAGTGGAATAAAGTTTAAACTAGTAACAGTCAATGATAAGAATTAGTGAACTGAAATGTAGTATTGATAAATTCACCTAAAATGCAATGCAAAAAGATAAAGATATTTTAGAATACGTAAAAAAGCAATTAACAGACATAAAATGCCATTTAAGACTCTCAAGTATACTTAAAAAAATTCGAAGTATAGAATAAAGGGAACAGATAAAAAATTCCAAGTCTGAATAAAAATAGATATTCTTAGATTAAAAGTATAAAACAAAGGTCAAGTTGAAAAACCAAAAATAAAACAACACTTCAGCAGAATTTAGTGAAACTGAATGAAGAATAGCTATATATATATATATGTATATATACACACACAGTAACTATATATATGAATAACTCTATAAGGATAACTATACATATAACTATATATTCATATGTATAAACTTTCCAGAAAGAATAACTGCTTATCTACAAAAAATAAAATCGACAAAATTGGCAATAAATTTTCATTAGCAGCAATACGACTAGGAAACAACAGAAAATATCTTTTGAAAATGGAAAGAAACTGTCAATCTGGAATTCTATCTAAGGTATACTATCATTTTACACTGAAGAAACAGAAAAAAAAAAAAGACATTTTCAGACAAAGAGTAAGAGAAATTACTACTCACAGACCCTTGATGAAAAAACTATTAAGGAATGTGCATCAGTAAGAAAAATAGTAAATACAAAGGGGTCAAAAGATGAAAAAACAATGATTGAAAGAATTAAAGAACATTCTTGCTACATTTAATTACCTGAAAAACAAAGAAATACTATGTTTTTAAAAGTAGAATTAAAATTCTAGACAACAATAAGAAGAAAAACAGAAGGATGGAGGGTCAGTGTGTGTACATATAGCTAAGATCTTTTCATTCAAAAAGTGTGGATATATTAAATAATTTTAAATTTTGATAAAAATTTTTATCATTAAAATGTAATAGATAGATCTCTATATAGATTCATCTCAAAGACATTTTTCTAGGTAAAAGAACACAATCGCAAAATATTACATACTCTATGATTACATTTAGATGAAAAAGGGAAAACTTTTGAGACAGAAAACAGATCAGTGATTGCCAGATTTTAGGGGTAATAGGAGGTCTGACTACGGAGGTCAGCAGGAGAAAATAGTGTATTTGGAATTGTTTAGAATTCTGATTGTGGTGATGGTTACAAGAATCTGTATATGCATTGCAACTCATAGAATTGTGCACCAAATGGATGAATGCTACTGTAAGTAAATTTAAAAATAAATAAACAAAAATAATTGTAACCAATAAAATAATGGCACTAAAATTTATAGTTTCAATCCAGTAGAAAGGGAAAAAAGAGTAGAAAAGTTCTTCTACAGTGAGTCAGGAAATTATAAAAAGCAAACAAAGAAATAAAATAAATAAGGTCTTATAAATAGAAAACAAGGTAAAATAGTAGTAGTAGTACTGGCAGTGGTGGTAGTAATAGCATTCATTGTGCATTCGCTATGCACCATTTAAAGCATTTTACATACATTAACTGATTGATTCTTTACAATTAGGTAGATACTATTATAACCAACATTTTCCAGATGACAAAAGTAAGATATATATAAGTTAAACAAATAGTCCAAATCACAAAGTTAGTAAAGGTTGAAACTGAGATTTGAAAATAGGAAAAAGTACAAGTCAGCCAAGAATAACAATAAATATAAATGGATTAAATTCTATCAGATTGGATTTTTTTAAGTCCAGTTATGAGACGTGTCTAAAGCAAAATTACACGGAAAGGCAAAACAATAAAAAGATTTTTAAAAAACTCTTCTAGTAAAATACTAAAGAAAATATAAAATGCAAAATAAAGTTATAGCAATATTAATATAAGACCAAATAAAATTTAAAGCCAAAAGAACTATTAGGGATAAAGAGGAACATTATATAATTATAATAGAATAATCCAGTAAAACTATAGAACAGAGGAGAGAGGAATTAATTCTCTTACAAATGTGAAGGATCATTTCATGGAGTAAGTAGCATTTGAGTTCTTCCTTAAAGAATGAACTGAATATCAGGATAGTTGTAAATAAAGGGAATGTTAAGGAAATGGGAACAGGCATTATTTAATGTGCCTGAAGAAATATCTGTGTGTGAATAAGTACAATTGCATTTTAACATGTTACATGTTATCTGTCTGCTGAATTGCCTGTCTTGGGTAGAAAGTACAGCCTGGAAGACCAGTTAAGAGGTTTGATACGTTCTAGGCAAATTGACGTGTGAAATATGCACCTGATTTTCTTTCTCCTCCCAACCTAATCATCTACAATATGTGATCAAGAATACAGAATGGATAGTGTGGAGCAAAGGAAATAAAAAGGGCACAAAAGATAACATCTTTGGCAATCTTTTCTCTCCTTTGTCACAGAAGTGACCACCCACTCCCCAAACACAGGAATTCCTAACACAAAAGGGAAATGAAGAAGAAATCCTTGTAACACAATGAGGGAAAATTATATGAGGATTACAACTGAGAACTGGAGGGCTATTTAACAAGTTGGCACAAGAGTAGAGCGAGATTCAGATTGGAAGATTGAGGACAATTTAAAATGTGGTCAGGAGACAAATTCAGGGACTTTAGCAAGATGATTCTGGGAACAAACACACAAAAGGAAGGCAAAGTTCCCTGGTCTCCATGTCTAAAAGTGATAGTTGCCCAAGAAGTAAAGTTTACTCCATCATTATCTGTGAGAATTAGGGAATAGTTTAATACTATACATTTAGAGGATAATGTTAAAAAAATAAAGGTACAAGTCTTTGAGGATAATACAGATATGACTCGAAGAATATTTGAATTATTTCCTTCAGTCCTTCAGTTTTAATTTTTAGAAAAAATTGAAAAACTCTACAGTACCCAAAATTGAGTTGTGTTGCTTAGAATGCTAGGGCAAACAGAAACAAACACAGTAAATGTTCAGTATAAGAAGTAAACACAACTCAAGGGAGGGAAAGCAGTAACAAAAATAATGCTGGTCAGAGAAAAGAGTCATAACCTTCCCAAGAAAAATATACTTACTGAGTTTTTTATCTATGCAATGCTAACACACAATAAGAACTTGGTAAATATTTGTTGAATGAATGAATAAAAAGTCACTATGGAGAGTAATAGGAGGGGCTCAGGGAGGAAACTGATTTTTGAAATAGAAAATCAAGCCCTCCTTTACATAAAGCAGTTATGTGAAAATGAGAGAACTATATGATCAAAGGGCAACCAGTGGCCCTAATTTTTTTCATTTTAAAAAGGCTTTGAAATATTCCTCATGAAAGAGTATTAAAAGGATGATGAAACAACAACAACAAAAATCTCTAAAGGGTTGGCCAAGAAGGGAGAATGATTTGGTTAATCCTTTCCCCTGGACACATGTTCCCCTAATGTTCCCCTGCAGCCTGATGGGAATCTTCATGAAAATATTATGAAAGACTCAAAAAGAAACCCAAGACACTGATCAAGAGAACACAGACTGTTTAAGCTCAAGAGAACACAGACTGTTTAAGCTCAACCACAGACCATATGATTAGTTGATACGCTACCAAGTATTACTAATAGTTTATTTTGTTATTAACAAGAAATGTTATATAACAAGAAACATGTTATTTTGAAATGGAGGGTGCCAGGATTATCTTTGTCACTCTTGTACTTACCTAACAAAGAGTGAATGACCAAAAGAATGTTTATTGAATGACTAAATGAATGAATGTTAATATTAATAGCTAACCACAGAGCCCAACCTAATGTATCAGTCAGAGATTATGGTGAAAGAAAGGAATGGTTACAAAAGCAGTATCCAAGAATCTGGCGTTGTCACTAGAGTACATATCTGGCTAAAGAAGGAACAAATCATAGTACTTGTCATGTCTAGTACTTCTAACAAATTGAGAGAAAACCACATGATTCCATGAAGATCAAAAGCTGATGCTGAAAGATTCTAGATAAAAGTATGACTGCTTCATAGAAACTAAACAAACAAATCCCAGTCCAGAAGGCTCTGACTGATGAAATGGATTATCACAAAGACATTGAGTAAGCCAAGAGGATTTGTATTTTTATAAGGGTGACAATGGATTTCTTAGGGATATTCCATTATGGCTTCCACTGAAATAGTCACTTTAAGAGGACCAGAGTTGGGTCTCTGAATTAATTATGGTAATTTTGAAGTATCTACGCAAGAGGAGGACTGTGTGTATGAATAAGTAAGTGTCACTTAGTAACATTTTCTGATGAATAAATCAGTTTAAAATTGGAAATCTGTGTCCTCTGGTAATTTCTTCTAAGCCTTCTTTCCTGTGAAATCGCTTTTCAGAATTAACACACCTAGAAGACATTCATTAAACATTTGTTGAATGGATGAATTTTGATGTGACATTGAGATAATACTTAGTATTACCATAAAGTAGTATCCAGTACATATTTTTAATAAGCAAATGTTTTGCAATGATTATAGGACTGCAATACAATTTAATTCTTGTGTAGAAGCTACAAAGACATAGATCTACAGTGAGCTAATTTTGTGCTTCACATATTCAGAAGTCTCACTACGGCTTTTTTTTTTTTTTTTTATGGCCTAAATACAACATGTGTAATGTGTGCCAAATTCCAGTACTAGGAATAGAAAAAAAAAAAGAAGTAATAAAATTGGTGAAGAGATCTGGCTACATGAGAATACATAAAAGAATTAATTAAGAAAACTGGGGACATAACTGAAGGTAATAAAATCATAAAATGATATATAGGAAATACGGTATTATTAAGAAGACCTTGGCCTACTAAAAGAAGTGTGCACTTTTAAAATCTTGAATTTATTTTAGCACTGTATCAAGAAATTTCCACTTTTCAAAGTGAGAAATAATTTCTGTAACTCATTGTTGACTAGAAAATTTCAATAAAAAATAGCAATTTCAGAAGAAACTAAATAATAAATTGCTGCACAGGAGATTCATAGGAAGCATAAAATATTTCGGTGTCTCATTCCTAATATCTTTAAGTCAAAATCAGTTGTCCCCAGAATATAGCCCATTGCTCCATTAATAGAGACAGAATACAGGACTAAACACGCCATGAGCCAAGTTTGCAGGGGATTTGGAAAGCCTGCATGTGATATCAAGTCAAACAATTTTAGAGCCAAACGCCCTATGAAACCACACAGTGCAATGTTCTCATTCTACATAATGAGAAAACTGAGGCCCAAAGAGATTAAGTATCTTGCCTGAGGTCACACAACTAACAAAAGGCAGAAACTTGCTAGAATCTAGACTCCCTGAGTCCCCAGTTCTAAGTTCTTTCTCTTACATGTTTACTCTCCCCAAAACACAAAAATACGAAGGGGAACAAAAGAAGCAGACACACAAGTACTGAACTTTTGGACAAATATTATTTCTCCCCACTAAAGATGGGCATTAAAATCTTTGATTTCCTGTGATATAGTTTTATTTTGTCTTTGTATAAGCAGACTAGGGTTTGGAGATAAGGATATTGTTTTTACTGTTCTGGAAAATTTCAAGCATATACAAAAGTAGGCAGAATAGTATAATGAAACTGTCATGTACTCACTATCCACCTTCAATAATTATCTCAATACTAATCTTGTTTGATCCATTCCCTACTTAATCCTGTCTCCTTCCACAATATAATTTTGAAGTCAAGCCAAGAGCACATCCATAAGTGTATCAGTATGTGCCTCTAAACGTAACTACAACACCATTATCACACCTAAAGAATAAAATATCATTCTTTTCCATCACCATTAAAGTCACTGTTTAAATTTCCAATTGTCCCACTGGTGTCGTATTATTTAGAATTTGTTCTGAAGCAAGAACAGCTTAAATTTTACTGAAATATTGAAAATGCAGAATATATAAATTAGCTGTAGTGATGAAAGTTACACTAGAATCTACCTTTGACATTGCACCTCAAAGAATAGGGAAAAAATGTGCATTATCATAAGGGTCTGGGAATAGGATCATTATTTTTGTATAATCACATTAAGTGACCCAATTTAATGCATAGAAAATTATGTGAATAGAGATGAGCTTATGATTTAAAATAACAGTGGCCAGGTGGATGGCAATGTTTACACACCATGGTGCACCAGATTATCAATTATATCCATACATCCAAATGATCCTGGGCAAGGTGCCACACAGAGAAAGAAAAACGGATCCTATTCTGTCACTACATAATGTGTATTCTAATGTCATGGCAGGGATTGGATAGGGAGCACCATAGGGGAAACTCTGTAGGGAAAACCAGTGGAGCCTGAAGACACAGGGCCAAAATCTCATCCAAGCCAGAATGTAGTCCTGCACAAATCTGTTGAACTCTCTGAGTGTCACCTTATCAGCATAAAAAGAGTAGCCAAGATGGCCTCTGAAGACCCTTCCATATCTAACACTCAATGAGTCTAAATATTGTCAACCCATTCTTATATAATATGCAGAACTTCAAAGATATCATTTCATTATGAAACTAAATGTTGAAAAATTGCTTCATCTGCCACACAGTTTCTAAAGAACAAAATTCCAACGTACTGATGATTGCCATTTCTCATTAGATTGTGTCTAATGAGAAGGCTCTGTGACAATGTAATTGGCTGTTGTAGAGGGCAGCATTTGGGAATGGCAGTAAGCTAGCAAAGACCTACCTAGTTTCAGCACAGCTGACCCCTGTAACTAACGGCTGCAGAACTAACCAGACCGCATTTCCTGTGTCACAAGCCTAAGGGTATCATACAGACATATACAGTGCCCCCTGTAGGTTGGTCAGATTAAGCAACTAAAAATACTGCATGTTCAGTTAAAATGTTTCAGATAAACAATAAATAGTTTTACACTAAACTTTTATATGCTAAAACTTGCATAACAACAATATTCATTGTTTACAATGAATTCAAACTTAACTAGTTGTACTGTATTTTATTTGGTAACCCTAACCCCAACATGCATGCACACGCGCACACACACATACCCGCCCCAGAATGACAAGGTTTTCATATGCTCTTAGTCTGACACTATTGTAGAAAAATATGACATTAGAGCTGATATTTGGGAGAATGCACATACAGTCCTAAAAGACACAGATCATCCATAATTAGAATAAAATATTTTTATTTTATCTAAAATTTAAAATACATATTGATATTGGCATGTAGAACTTTTCTTTTCTACCCAACGTATTTAGTTTATTAATAAAACTCATGGCCGGCTGCGGTGGCTCACGCTTGTAATCCCAGCACTTTGGGAGGCCGAGGCAGGCGGATCGGGAGGTCAGGAGATCGAGACCATCCTGGCTAACACAGTGAAACCCCGTCTCTACTAAAAATACAAAAAATTAGCCGGGTGAGGTGGTGGGTGCCTGTAGTCCCAGCTACTCGGGAGGCTGAGGCAGGAGAATGGTGTGAACCCGGGAGGCGGAGCTTGCAGTGAGCCGAGATCGCGCCACTGCACTCCATCCTGGGTGACAGTGAGACTCTGTCTCAAAAATAAATAAATAAATAAATAAATAAATAAATAAATAAATAAATAAATAAAACTCATAACAGTTTTTCCATAGAGAAACTAGTTTCCCTTTGACAAATAGTTCTTGCCTGGATGTTATGTTGTCATCATTTACTGTACTCCTCACAGGAAGTTGAAGCAGAGAAAGGTTGTGTTATTTTTTTCAAAGGCACACATCTATCAAAGAGCAGAAATAAACAAAAACAGGACCCAAGGACTCCAAGTCCATCCCACTACTTCCCGCCATCTACTTTCCTCAACTTCCATGGGATAAGATGTTTAAAAATCAGCATATTAACAGTTATGATTTACTGAGTGTTAATTATATGCCAGGCACTGTGCCAAGTAGTTTATATACATTATATTACTGATTCTGTATAGTAAGGTGAGACGTTAATTATAACCCATTTTATACGTGGAAGGGGTTTTGTTGGGAGGGAGCTGAGGCTCAGAGAGCCTAGGTAAACTGTCCACAGATCAATAGCTGGTAGTCAAAAGAGGTATGTTTAAACATAAGTCCATCTGCCCCCACTCCCACCAAAGCCAAATTTCTTAAGAGGTAGTGACTGCTACATAGGTGATCCTTTATATGGATTATTTTACTTAATCTTTGAAACAACTGGAGAGGTAGGAAGTCATTAAACCAAAGTTATCAAGTGCCTATTACTATGTGCCAGGCCCTGGGTTCTAAGTGCTGGGAGTACAACAAAAGCAAATAGTACAAAAATTCCCATCCTCCATGAGGCTTACATTCTAGCAGTGGAGATCAATGAGGGTAAATAAAAGGTACAGTGTTTAGAGACTGGTAAACGCTAAGGAGAAAATAAAGCAAAGGAGCACATGGGGTGTGGGCACAGGGTGAGAAAGAGGGTCACTGGCCATTTTAGAAAGCGTGTCTAGGAAAGGATTTACCAAGAAGAAAATATTTGAGTCAGAATTGATATAAACAAGGGAGCAAGTCATATGGATATCCAGAATGCATTCTAGGCAGAGGAATCAGCAAGTGCAAGGGCCTGAACATACCTGAAATATTCGGAATATTTAAGAACAAGGAGGACAATGTGGCTGGAAAAAGGTGGGCAAGGGAGACTGCTAAGGCACAGCTGTGTGTGTGTGTGTGCTTGTGTGTGTGTGTTTAGGAAGTCAGAAATAGTGAAGGACAGGAATCAAATTATGTAGGGCCTTGTGGGACATAGTGAGGACTTTGGCTTTTACTCATGTGAAATGAGAACCTCTTACAGACTTTTGAGCAAAGGAATGGTGTAACTCACTCACTTTTTAATATTTATACTCTGGCTGCCAACGTTGCAAATAGACTGAAGGGGAGGCAAAGGCGGGAGTAAGGCAACCAAACAGAAATCCATTGCAGCAATCCAGATAATGGTGATGATGACTAGCAGCAGGATGGCACCATGCAGGTGAAAAAAACTGTGCCATTCTGAATACCTTTTGAGAATAAAGTGGACATGATTTATTAATGGGGCAGATGCAGAATGTACGTGGATTTGATCTTCATTTTACAGATCAAGAAACTGAGGTTCAGAAAGCTTAAGTAAAGCTTAACATAGAAAAAACAAATGGTCGCAGTGGAATTTAAACACCAATCTGCCTCACTTGAAAATGCATGCATTTTTCATTACATTTTCATTGTCCCCTAAGCATGCATGGAAAACAATTTAAAGTTTCTTTAAATATGCAGTGAAACTTTAACAAATTTAAATGTAAGAAGACCACAGCTTCTAGAAGGGTTATGCCTCAAAGTCTGTAAGGCAGCTATTAAAAACTTGGAAGTCCTGGCCGGGCACGGTGGCTCACGCTTGTAATCCCAGCACTTTGGGAGGCCGAGGCGGGCGGATCACGAGGTCAGGAGATCGAGACCATGGTGAAACCCCGTCTCTACTAAAAATACAAGTGGTGGCGGGCCTGTATCCCAGATACGGAGACTGAGGCAGAATGGAACCAGGAGGCGGGAGTTGCAGTGACCAGAGCTCCACGGTACAAAAACTTGTAAGTCCTTTTTTTCCCTATAGAAATACTCTTACAAATGGTTATTAGTTTCCAGATCAAATGATAAAATCTGTGTAATCCATACTCTAGTTGATCACCATAGATACTTTTAATTAAAAATATAGTGGAGCTGCCGGGCGCGGTGGCTCACGCTTGTAATCCCAGCACTTTGGGAGGCCGAGGCGGGCGGATCACGAGGTCGGGAGATCGAGACCACGGTGAAACCCCGTCTCTACTAAAAATACAAAAAATTAGCCGGGCGTGGTGGCGGGCGCCTGTAGTCCCAGCTACTCGGAGAGGCTGAGGCAGGAGAATGGCGTGAACCCAGGAGGCGGAGCTTGCAGTGAGCCGAGATTGAGCCACTGCACTCCAGCCTGGGCGATAGAGCGAGACTCCGTCTCAAAAAAAAAAAAAAAAAAAAAAAAAAAAATATATATATAGTGGAGCTAAGCATGTTGCCATATTTATAATTAACCAAGACAAAACTAATAGGAAGTATATTCTTATTTACTTTTTAATGGAGCTGTAGGATGTAAAGCAAATTGCATTGTGATAAATCAGAAGTTAATGGAAACATTGTGAAGACTTAACAGTGTCTACTAAAAATTTCTAAACACATTACAGATGGATGCTATTGGTTTACTATGCTGATCTCACTTTTAAACATTTTGGAGTTTCTTTTCTTGGATACAGATGTCAGTTTGCAAATGTGACCAGTAACCGGGGCTGTCTCTTTCCTCTCAGATGAAAATATATGAGAGAAAGGGAGAAAGAAAGAAGAATAAATCAAAGTACTCACCTCTGTGGCTGAATTAACTGGAAAAAGTTTTAGGAGAAAAGAGGAGACTGATGTGAATTTGTGTTTCTGTAAGGATGTATTGATTTAAGATGTAATTAACTAAGGAATAATAGGAAAAAAGGCAGAAGAATGCTGTGAATGCCATAGGGAAGTGATTTAAAACCAGAGACTTCCTTGCACTGGTAACCACCTGATATAACCATCCAAAAACATTTGGTTATTGTCCCAAACAGCTTTGGAGAAGCCCAGAGCCCAGAGCAATATAGGAACATGGTGGAGGTGGAGGGAGGACAGGTTGAGTTCTGGAGAATGATTAAGAGTTGGCCAGCACAAGGAGAGTTCTAGGCAAAGGTGGAAGTGCATGCAAAGGTACAAACACCAGAATGCATGGTCTGTTCATAATTTCAAGCAGTTTGGTATAGTTAAAAGTGATGAGAAGGAAATCATTAGATAAATGGTGAGATAAAATCTTGGGCAAGAATTCAGGGACCTGATCATAAAGGGTTAAGGAGTCTGGATTTGATTAGGATGGCAAGATGGAGACTTTGAAACATTTAAGCAGGAGAGAGACACCATAGGTCTTTTCTATTTTAATCACTGAAAAGGAAGAAGGAAGGAAGAAAAAAAAAGGAAGGAATTGAGGGAAGGAAGGAGAAAGGAAGGTCTGGTGGCAGTAAAGAGAATGGACCTGAGTAAGGTGAAATTTAAGGCAAATTAATAGATATTCCAGGTGAAATTATGAGAGTTTGAACTAAGATAGTGGCATTAAAAATATAAACCTTGTAGCCTTAATGCCTGAACCTTCACTTGGACCTCTTAGGCAAGCCACCTAACTTCACTCAATCTACATCTGCTCATCCATAAACTGAGGACATAATTAAGTACACTTGCAAGGGCTGTTGCGTATGAAAGTGGCCAGTACATAGCAAGAGCTCCACAATATTAGACACTACTCTGGCTATTACTAAAAGATTAAGGAAGGGGGTTTCTGGCCAGAGAAGTATAGAGAATACTAGAATAATGAGTTATGAGGACAAAGAGCATGAATTCAGTTCAAAGTATCTAGAGTTTCAATTTATTCTGAGATGTGGAAGTGTTCAGTTGGCAGATGAGAATCCAGGCTTGGAGAACACAAAATGGCCGAAGTTGGAGAAACAGCAGCAAGTAGGCAAAACTTGAAATTATGTCAGGAAGACTATGAGAAGTAAGAAGACCAGTGAGCAAAAAATATCATAGTATTGAGAAGTGACAAGAGTGAAGAAGTTGTGGGAAGGGTTCTCAAAGAGGTAAGAAGAATACTGGAGAGAAAATCATCCTACTGTCCAGGAGAGAAGATAATGAGAACACCTATCAAGGTACTTTTAATTTCTGAGTCTAACCGTTGAACAACTAGTATATGTTCAAGAGCATTTATTTCATTATGCCAGTATATTTTGATTCATAATCATTCTGTAACTGATCTCATTTTACCTATTAGTTTCTATTTACTTTGTTTATGATACACATGGAATTTAAAAGGAAAGCAATTTAATTATGTTGAAAATTAGTCAATGATTCTCATTTTTCAGGAAATCACAGTAGTCTTAACTTCCATTATTCAGAATTAGTCAGATTTTATTATATAATGTGAACCAGCTGAATTAAAATAAACATTAGAATCAAATCCATGGCTTTGCAGATAATGTCCAAGCATGCACAAGGTACTCACACGTGGAATAATAATTGTAGCAAAGACCATTTTACTTACCCAGGAATGGCATTTGTATCCTAAAATTTTAAACTATGTACACATTTTGGAAATAAAAAAAAATCAAGATAGGGAAAAGATGTGCCAGAAAATTAGCAAACACAAGAAAAGAGAGAGATTTCAGGCAAATACGTGTGTCCCTAGGGCCCCTGTGAGTTGAAAGGGGAAAGTAGGGGTTAACCTGGCAAAGAATCTCCAGATACTGGCATTTGGGGCTAACAGTTGAGATTGTGGGGCCAAGAGGTTTTGAGAAGACTCCTGGGAGAAACCATAGTGAGACACATTAGAACTGATGTCAACCCTAGGGATAAGGCTTTTGAACAAAATCCATCTACTTATGTCTTAGGAAACACTCTGGGCAGGCTTATCCATCCAGGATGGTTGTGTAAAAAGAAGGTCGAAAGCACGAAGGAGAAGTCAGACACACAGGGGCACAGAGCAAGTAGAGTGTAAGATGGTACAAAAAATACACCAATAACAGACAGAGAGCCAAATCATGAGTGAACTCCCATTCACAATTGTTTCAAAGAGAATAAAATAGCTAGGAATCCCACTTACAAGGGATGTGAAGGATATCTTCAAGGAGAACTACAAACGACAGCTCAGTGAAATAAAAGAGGATACAAACAAATGGAAGAACATTCCATGCTCATGGGTAGGAAGAATCAATATTGTGAAAATGGCCATACTGCCCAAGGTAATTTATAGATTCAATGCCATCCCCATCAAGCTACCAATGACTTTCTTCACAGAATTGGAAAAAACTACTTTAAAGTTCATATGGAACCAAGAAAGAGCCTGCATTGCCAAGTCAATCCTAAGCCATCACGCTACCTGACTTCAAACTATAATACAAGGCTACAGTAACCAAAACAGCATGGTACTGGTACCAAAACAGAGCTATAGACCAATGGAACAGAACAGAGCCCTCAGAAATAATGCCACATATGTACAACTATCTGATCTTTGACAAACCTGACAAAAACAAGCAATGGGGAAAGGGTTCCCTATTTAATAAATGGTGCTGGGAAAACTGGCTAGCCATATGTAGAAAGCTGAAACTGGATCCCTTCCTTACACCTTATACAAAAATTAATTCAAGATGGATTAAAAACTTACATGTTAGACCTAAAACCATAAAAACCCTAGAAGAAAACCTAGGCAATACCATTCAGGACATAGGCATGGGCAAGGACTTCCTGACTAAAACACCAAAAGCAATGGCAACAAAAGCCAAAATTGACAAATGGGGTCTAATTAAACTAAAGAGCTTCTGCACAGCAAAAGAAACTACCATCAGAGTGAACAGGCAACCTACAGAATGGGAGAAAAGTTTTGCAACCTACTCATCTGACAAAGGGCTAATATCCAGAATCTACAATGAACTCAAACAAATTTACAAGAAAAAAACAAACAGCCCCATCAAAAAGTGGGTGAAGGATATGAACAGATACTTCTCAAAAGAAGACATTTATGCAGCCAAAAAACACATGAAAAAATGCTCATCATCACTGGACATCAGAGAAATGCAAATCAAAACCACAAGGAGATACCATCTCACACCAGTTAGAATGGCAATCATTAAAAAGTCAGGAAACAACAGGTGCTGGAGAGGATGTGGAGAAATAGGAACACTTTTACACTGTTGGTGGGACTGTAAACTAGTTCAACCATTGTGGAAGTCAGTGTGGCGATTCCTCAGGGATCTAGAACTAGAAATACCATTTGACCCAGCCATCCCATTACTGGGTATATATCCAAAGGATTCTAAATCATGCTGCTATAAAGACACATGCACACGTATGTTTATAGCAGCACTATTCACAATAGCAAAGACTTGGAACCAACCTAAATGTCCAACAATGATAGACTGGATTAAGAAAATGTGGGACATATACACCATGGAATACTATGCAGCCATAAAAAATGATGAGTTTATGTCCTTTGTAGGGACATGGATGAAACTGGAAATCATCATTCTCAGCAAACTATCGCAAGGACAGAAAAACAAACACCGCGTGTTCTCACTCATAGGTGGGAATTGAACAATGAGAACACATGGACACAGGAAGGGGAACATCACACACTGGGGACTGTTGTTGGGTGGGGGGAGGAGGAAGGGATAGCATTAGGAGATATACCTAATGCTAAATGATGAGTTCATGGGTGCAGCACACCAACATGGCACATGTATACATATGTAACAAACCTGCATGTTGTGCACATGTACCCTAAAACTTAAAGTATAATAATAATAAAATTTTAAAAAAGATGGTACAAAAAGATGCTCAAGAACTCTTGGCTTCTTCTAAGATATCTTGCTTTTTGTTGTTGTTGTTTTGTTTTTAATTGTGGTAAAATAAACACAACATAAAACTTACCATCTTAACCATTTTCAAGTGTGCAATTCAGTGGAATTAAGTGTGTTAATATTGCTTTGCAACCATTACCACAATCCTTCTCCGAAACGTTATTTTCCCAAACTGAAACTCTGTGCTCATTAAACAATAACTCTTCATTCCTCCCTCCTCTCAGTCCCTGGAAACCACCATTCTACTTTCTGTCTCTAGGATTTTACTACTCTGGAGACCTCACATAAGTGGAATTGTACAATATTTGCCATTTTGTGATAGGCTTATTTTACTTATATCTTCAAGATTCATCCATATTGTAGCATGTATCAAATTTCATTCTTTTTTAAGGCTAATATTCTATTGTATGTATATACTACATTTTGTCTATCCATTCATCTGTCAATGGATATTTGGGCTATTCCCACCTTTTGGCTGTTATGAATAATGCTGCTGTGAATACTAGTATACAAATACCTGATCCAGTAAGCCCCCCCTCTTTTTTTTTAACTTTTGACTTGTCAGGCCATAGCTCTTTGCTTTAATTGTCTTAGGACACTGAGACCTTTCTGTTTTTAGATGTGTTTAAGCTAGAACTGTCTATTTGTCGCCCAGGGTGATATATAGGGAATTTATACACCAGATAGGATGATGGGCAACTGATGGTTTGTATATTCAGCTAGGATATTTTTTAAAGGTAGAGAATATTAAAACATTTTATAAACCTACCTATATGAACCTAGTGCTATGCTCAAATTCTAGAGAAAGAAATTGAGTCAGTGACATTGGCAAATTATGAAAGATATTTGTGCAGCAAAGAGTACTTTGACAGGGCTTGCAATTTTGACACCCTCCCCCACCACCTTTTTTTTTTTTTAAGACCACTGGTTGTTTATTTTCCTTTAAAAAAGACTAAGAGTTACTTACAATTTTGTCCCAAAACTTCATTTTCTTTTCTAAATTCACCCAAATCTTTTTTTTTTTTTTTTTTTTTTTTTTTTGAGACAGGGTGTCTCTCTGTCACCCAGGCTTTAATGCAGTGGCCTGATCTCGGTTCACTGCAACCTCTGCCTCCTGGGTTCAAGTGATTCTTGTGCCTCAACCTTTGCAGTAGGTGGAACTACAGGCGTGCACCACTATGCCCAGCTAATTTTTGTATTTTCGGTAGAGAAGGAGTTTCGCCACGTGGCCAGGCTAGTCTTGAACTCCTGGCCTCAAGGGATACACCCACCTCGGTCTCCCAAAGTGCTGGGATTACAGGTGAGAGCCACGGTGCTAGGCCTATATTCACCCAAACTCTTACAGTCCCCCAAAATATGACTGTACACCAACACCTATTCTTTCAAATAATGAATATAGGAAGCCCCTCAAATGAGATGGAATTAATACTCTGAAAAATTCCATTGATTTGTATGCCATTATCCAATTTGAGATTACCAGGAAGGACCATTTTAAATTTAAATAAATGCTGCCTTAGATAGAATAACTTACTCTTGATCCCCACATTTGTAATCAATAGGGAACTCTTTGGCTGCATCTGATTTTTCACAGTTTTCAGCTAAGTCAGGAATCCTAATGCAAAATTCTGCCTTGTTATGTGGATTTGTGGACTGTCTAGAGGGTTCTGGGTCCATTAACCAATGGATAGATTACCAAGAGACCCAAATATAATGTTTTTGTCTCCAACAGAGACATTCTTGCTCTAATATTATTCATATGATTTCAAGCAAAGTGGTGGCTGTTTTCTTCAGGCTCATACCTGGAAATTAATAAAGAGATAGAGCAAGGCATTTCTCCTGGCATTAATTCAAAATTCTAAAGCAAAATTAATTACATGTGCACTTTTAAAAATCTGGATTCTGGAGCTTTCAGTGAGAGCATTTCAGAATTTATTCATTCAAAATCCCAGAGCGAATGTGCATAATAGGGGGTATTACTTATGCAGAGTGTGAAGAGCTGTAGCATCTGGGGCCAAGGTATAGACCTGTCAGTTAAATGACAGGCACATTACACCCTGGCCATGACTGAGACAAGACATCCAAGCATCACCCCTTGTCTTACTGCCTTGGTGCTGCAGCCAGGCAACATATGTCAGGAATCTCATACCCAATGTGATAAATACAGTCCCACCAAGTTCTACAAATTCACTCAGATCTATTGTCGCTTCACATCAATCAAGACTACGGAACTGTTGATTTAAAAAAAAATCAATTGATACTTTCGTAATTAAAAACTGTCAAATAAGATATTATCAGCAATGCTGAGTGGCACATAGTTGTCGAAAAAATAATGCCTATGGCATTCCCGATTACACACAGAGGTAAATAACTGGACTAATTATAAATCAGTCCTTTGTATGATCATGCAGCATAAAAAAATCTAACAAACATTCTCAAGGAAATGTTTCTTCCTAGCCAAAGCTGTAACTGAGAATTTTTAAGCCTAATGTAAAATATTAATGGCTTTTTCCCCTTTTCTCTTTTCACTCCTTCCTGCTCCAATCTCTGCCATCCTCTCCCTTTAAAGGGTAAAACAAAGTCATTCTGCTCTTGCTTCTGCATCATATGTGTCCTTGCCGACACCTGAGGCAGTGAAAAAAGATGAAGAAATGACAGTATCTGGTCTCAGTGTTTCTCAGCACATTGTTGTAGCGATATTTAGTATCTCAGATACAGAGTTAACTCTTCGTTGTCCTTTTGCAGCTCTGATAACAGCTGTGCTCTGAACCTCACACCAATGTATGTGATCTGTTTGGAGCTGAAACCACAAGGGTTTATGCAGAAAGGGTAGCCCCCTGCCCCCCTAGGAAACCAATTACTGTGGGTGAGCTACTCTACTCTTTGCGATATTCATTCATTTATTCATTAATTCAGTGATATGCTAGAGCTTAATTTTCAGGGATCTTGTAAGCCAATTGTTAAACTGTTTGTAACTTGAAATTGGTTGGTGGTAAGAGTATGGAAATTTTAAAAAGCTATAAATCATCCCCGACCTTACACCCAAAGCTAGCTGTTAGATCAACACATTACTAAATGTATTCATCAATTACTTATTGCGTATCTACTATGTGCCAAGTACTGCATTGGGTGCTAGGGTACAGCAATGAAAAATAACAATAAACATTTTCAATACTAGTGGTAAAGATAGGCAATAAATAAATAAATACACGCTTTAAAAAAACTACAAAGAGTAACAGGCAAAATGAAAAGAAACAGATGCTATAACTGAGAATAAAATGAGGAGCAAGCCTCTCTCTAGAGGCAACAGAGTCTGGTAGTTTAGAGGGCAGCCTTTGGAGCCAGAAAGCCCAGTGTGTAATTCTAAACTCTGTGCCTCATCATACACATATGTGTGCAATAGTATGATTTGGGAACATTATTTTACATCTCTAAACCTCAGTTTCCTTATCTGTAAAATAAGGATAATAATAAAACCTCTTTCATAAGATGTTACAAGGATCGCAAGAGATAATCCAGGTAGAATGTCTAGTTCTGGGGCATGGCCTATATTTTGAGCTAACTCAAAAATATGTTAACTATAATTATTATTATTATTATTGTCTAAAGAGGTAACATTTAAGATGAAACTTAGAGTGTGCAAAATGTGAGCTTGATAAAGACCTGAATAAAGAGATTTCCAGGCAGAAGAAGACACAAGTGCAAAGTTTTTAAGGTACAAACAGTTCTTGGTCCAAGAACAATTTGAAGGCTTGGGTGGCCAGGGAGTTAGTACTTTACTTTAATGGCTTACTTTTAATGACAAAACTGCAACTACTTTTGCACCAACCTAATAGTACACAGGGAAGAAGAAGCTGACATAGAATAGAGTTGAAGAGACAGGCTCGGAGGGATCATGCAAGGCCAGTTAGGCCTCTGAGACACATCTGGATTTTACTCTAAGTGTAATCAGAAGTCTCTAAAGGAGTTAAGCAGAGAAGTGACATAAGTCCATTCATAGTTTTAGTATCTCTTTTCTTGCCACTTGGTGCCGAATGGTTTAGAAGAGGCAAGAGTAGACACAGAAAGATCAAATAAGAGTCTAATACAATAATTCAGATGAGAGATTACGGTGTTTTGCATGACTGGGTGGCAAAGGAGGTAAGTGAACAGATTTGGGATATATTTTGAAGGTAAAGTCCATATGAAATCATGTCTTGTGGAGCAACACAGATGGAACTGGAGGCCATTATCCCAAGTGAAATAACTAAAAAACAGAAGGTCAAACACCCCATGTTCTCACTTATAAGTGGAAGCTAAATAATGCACATGCATAGTGGAATAATAGATATTGGAGACTCTGAAGAGTGGGAGGGTGGGCGTGAGGGCGAGGGATGCAAAATTACCTAGTGGGTACAATGTACAATATTTGGGTGCTGGTTGCACTAAAAGCCCAAGTTTCACCACTATGGAATATAATTATGTAACAAAACTGCACTTTTACCCCTTAAATGTATACAAATTTTTAAAAAAATAGAGGTTGGTCACGGACTGGATAAGGATGTGGTAGACTGCATTTTTCAAAAATGAACACAATGCCACTTCATAGGCCGCATATTACTCCACAATGTGATCCTAGCTGTCCCCCATCTAGAAGTCTCCTCCCTTTAAACCTCAGTATGATTGTGGCTGTTTTAACCAATTGAAGCACAGCACAAATGATGCCATGTAGCTTTCAAGGCTAGAGAGACAATGTGACTTCCACCTTGTTCTGACTTCAATAGTGTCCCACAAAAATTCATATCCACTCAAACCTCAGAAAGTGACCTTCTTTAGAAATATGGTTTTTGCAAATGCAATTAGGTAAGATGAGGACATATTGGATTAGGCTGGACCCTAATTCCAATATGGTTTGTATCCTTATAAGAAGAAGAAAGGGCATACAGACACAGACACACATGAAGCGAAGAAGGCCATGTAAAGATAAGGAAGGCAGATTGGACTGACGCAGCTGCAAGCCAAGGAAGGCCAGGGGTCGCCAGCAACCACCAGAAGCTATAGGAATCTGTAACAAAGGATCCTTCCCCAGAGCCTTCACAGGGAGTGCAGTCCTGCCAACACTTTGATTTCAGACGTCTGGCCTCTGAAACTGTGAGAAGATATATGCATGCTTTTAAGCCATCCAATTTGTGGCATTTTGTCACAGCAGTCCCAGGAAATTAAAATACACCTTGTCTGCTATGACACACTTTGAAGCTCAAAGCTGCTATGTAACAAATTGACTACTCTGAGTTCACCACACAGTGAGGAAGCCCAGGCCACGTGAGAAGCCACATGAAGGTGCTCCAGTGAGTAGTCTCAGTGAGGTTCCAACTGACAGCCAGCATCAACTGCCAGACACGTGAGGAGACGCCTCAACTCAAGATGATCCCAATCCCAGATGTCAACTTGTCCCCAGCTGTTGAGTTCTCCCAGTGGAAACTCCAGAAATTGTGGAGCAGAGACAAGCCATCCTTATTTTACCCTGTCTGAATACCTGATCTACAGAATCTTTAAGTATAATAAATGAGTATTTTCTGCCACTAAATTTTGGAGTGGTTTTGGAAAGATTTAAGATGGTTCCTTATAAACTTTTCACACATACACAAAGCCTTCAGGATTTAAGAACCTGCCTTTTTAAAACAACAGGCACCTATGAATCTTAAGGGTGATAGTCCATGGCAGCTTCACTGGAAGCCCATGGTAGAAAAAGGCTTACACTAAAGAGATCTGTGGGTGTGTCTCTTGTCTAATGTAGTGGATATATAAATTGATACACAGGAAGCCATAAAGTTTTTTTAAAGGAACTGCATCAGCTTGAACTAAAAGGAGAGATACACCATAAAATGAAGGGGGTGAGGTCTCTGGGCCCATGAACTACTTTCGGCAGGAAGCAGGATGAGAAAACTACTCAGTGGCAGCAAAGGGCCATCTAGTATGGAAAAGGAAGAATAACTCAGAAAGTCATGTCAGATGCTGGGAAGGTGGATCTGGCAACAATTGACTTTTGAACTGCTGTTGGACAGTGACTGCTGTGTGTCTCCCATTTCTCCCTTTTTTGAACAGGAATGCATGCCTGACCCCCAGTGCATGGTGGTATGTGGGAAGAAGACCATTGGAATTTTTTGTTGATAGCTCTTCAGAAATTAAGAGGAACCATGCTAGGAGAACTGCATCCAAAGAGCCTCATCAGCACCGGGCATGACTTGGATGACAAAATTCCAGACTTCAAAGTCATGAGGTGAGATTTTGGGAATGTTGGGGGGAAGGACTGGGTGTATTTTACATGTAGAAAGGTTGTGAACAGTTGTGGACAGTAGATAGATAGATTGTACTGACTGAAGATGTCTACTACAGCATCTTTTATCTCACATGCTCTTCTCTGCTTTATGTCACTAAGTTTTGGGATAGTTTGTCACACAGCAATAGTAATCAGATTGTGGCAGGAAAAGGGAGGGGGATCACATAGGACTATTAGTTTTTGGCTTAGGCAACTTGTTGAAAGGTGATCCCATTTGCTAAGATAATCAGTTTTGGGGGAAGGGGGCTAAGGAGTGCAGGAGAGGAAATCACAGTTGTCTTTTGTCCAGGTTATTTTTGAAATGTGTATGAGACATTCAAATGCAATCTCCTTAGCTCATTCGGGATTCTGAAACCTCAGTATGACTTCCATAGTAGAATTAGCTTAGCAGTGACATTTCTATGAAGCATGGCACTATAAGCCCATTGTGACATTAACAAAAACAAAAGCTCGATGTCCTCCAAGTGGCATAATCATCCAAAACTAATACAACCAAATATAAGCTGCCCCTCATTTTTAATACTAGTGCTTGTTACTTTGAAAGGGGACCATTTGGCCCTCATTAAATAAGAGAAATACAACTTTATTATTTGAAAATGTTTGAAAGCTTGAAGTAGAAAAAATATATTTAAATAATCACCCTTGCAACAAAAACACAATTTGAAGTTGATCTAACTGATCACTTCCCAAAAATCAAATCTTGGACTGGATTCTAGTTTTAGTCTAAATGCAAACGAGGGCTATTTCAAAACTGGTGTTCCTTATGGGGATGCCAAAGACCTTAAACAGTTCAGTGTGCCAGATACAGCCATAAAGAAGAGAAGTAGCTGTTTTGCATTCCAGCATTAATCACAGGAACCAGACAAGAATAAACAGCAGTTAAGGTAGGGGGTGCCCCATAAACAAGGATAATAAATGTTTGTGATGACCTCTTCCAGCCCGGAATTAAATGCTCTGGGAGACATGAAAAAGTAGAGCAAAAGAATCGGTTCAATCTTCTGTTACCTGTGTTGATGAAACAATGTGCAATTTGTACAAAACCTCTACTCAAAACAAATCATCGCAGCCTGCTAGAGCCCATGTTTCTGGTTACAATGTGACCTTAATATCATTGGAATTCTCCTTCATTTTTGGATGTTGTGATTGATCCATGACACTAGGTTTGTTGCAACCTTCAACAGAATGCTATCATTTATTCAAGGGGCAATTCAATCACAGCAAATCAGCAGACAGAGGAATGGTCTCTGACTCCTCTGTCCTTGTCTCTCATGAAGGATAAAGAAGGTTGCCATCCATGCTATGCCCTGCTTCCCCTTTGTGAATGCATCAGTGGTCCCAATTGAATGTGTGATTGTAGATCGGGTCTCCTGTGCAGCTCAAATCTCAAAATCCCAGAGAATCACTAGATGACATTTAATAAAGCCTACAGAGTCTGTACCAAGGAAATGGTGAATGGTTGGAAGTTTACTGGGACCATGGGGAATTGAGTATAGGCAAGGAATGAAGGATATTTTATCATTTGTTCTTGTATCTAACACAGGAACTCTAGGTGCCAGCACGTAGCTCAACACATAGTCAGACATCAATGACTTTTTAATAATGATGAGCTAATGTTTACAATAAAGTATAATCTTAATTGACAAAGCAATTAATAAAACAAAATGCAAAGCAAAATTTCTTCACTTGGCTTTGACCATCAAGGGGGGAAGAATTTATTACTGGCAGTATCATTAAACATGTGGCATGTTTCTGTTGCTAGGAAATTTCTCTAAAATGAGGTTTGGGGAGACTCAAATGCTGTACTTGTGCCTATACTTTTTTTAACCACTTCCTCCTCCTTCCCATTCCTAATGTTAGATATGGATCATAAATGTCTTCTCTTGCATTTCAATAAAATATATTTATGCATTCAAATCTTTTATCAAATGTTAAAGCTTCAAATACTTTAAAGACAAAAGGGAAAATGCATATTGGTTTGGGGGTTTAGGAGTGTTTAGAGTTTTCTGGGTTTTCTTTTAAAAAGAAATTGCAAATCGTATAGGAGAAGAATCAACCCTAATTCCCCTAATAATTATTATTAATATAAAAAAAATCAGGGGAATATTGAGAGTACTCTGGCATTTTTTTTCACCTAAAGGAGGCAACCAGAATGAGATGCAAATCAGTGCTCTTATCTAATGAATAATGCAAATGAGCGTTCTGCATATAGTAAGTCAGTCTGCAGGAATTCTCTCAGCCTTACCTCACATTTCTTGTGGATTTAAGCACCGTATGTCACAAGAAATTAGAGAAAGGAATTGCCAAGTAATGACAGAGCCTTGGAGCCCCAAGTCAGTGCAGACCGCAAGGACATTAAGCAGCACAGTACAGCAAGGGAGGGAGTTGACATCTCGTTAAAATGAAAATGTTGTTATTTTCCTTCACCGAGTTAATGGAGTTGTATGACACTGTAATCAGTGATTATTTGTGTGGCTATTACTTAAAAGAATCCTCAGCCACAGTTTTTTGAAAGGATTCTGGAAAATTTTTAAAAGCCACCTTCCTCACAAACCCTACTGAAAGAAAAAATGTTATCAAGGAGTATTTCACACTCTTTCATACAAGTTAACCAACACTTAAGACTTTTCAGTAGCATAACAAAAGCCACTTAAAACTGCACTTTACACAACTTTCTAGCCACTTAAAAGGTACTCGATTCCTCTAATAACAATTGAAAACAAACCCTCATTTATGCAATACATAACTGATAGATGTGAACCAAGCGTGTGCTCACAGTTACTTTTCAGTCATGGGTTATTTCACTGAAATATATTTTTTATTTAGAACTCACTGTCATTGTTTCTAGTTTTCTAAGAAAGCAGCTCTGAATACAAAATTCTTTTCCTTGCATAACAAAATATCACGTCTTATTTTTGTTGTTGAATCCCTTTTTCTGCTAGTCCCAGATTTAAATCAATCTTGGAGTGCTCAGCTAATCTTGTGCAAGTGTGATTGACTCTATTTTTCACCGAAATATTTAGAAAAGAGTTCGGCATAAGTGGCCACTTGCAGGAGGGGAGTCTGCAGCACAGTCCTTGGCTCTCCTTAGGGGATCTCTAAATACAGAGGTGGACCAAAATCAAGCAACAAAGGTTAAATCTTTTTGATGAAGAGAAATATGTTGTAAATTCCCTGCTATAAGAAATATTATCTAGGAGATACTGAAGATACTATTATCTAGGCGATACTAACCACACATTATCCTAATTAGGACAATGGACACATATATCCATTATTAATCTAGGCAATTATTATATTTTAGTTCTGTGGTTTCCTCCTAAGCTTTAATTTTGGAGAAAATTTTGGATAACAAAGCCTGCCAAAAATTATGAGCCTCTGAGTTAAGGCGCAATGTTACAAAATAAAGGCAATATATTCAGAATAGGGATTTTGTGACATTTATTTAAAAACCTAGAGAACATTTTTATTTACTTCTCAGGACCATGTTCTATAGCACGATTTTTTACACTATAAAATTATTAGTATATCATAAACCAGTTTAGCAAATATCGATCATAGTTTTAAAATCTGAAAGAGAAAACATAAAATTGCTTTGTACACAGTAAGGCATTTTTGTGAAACTTTTATTTCACTTAAATGCATATTTACGTTTATATGTGCTTACTGAGTCTTGATGTAAAATGCATTACCATTAATTTGAGATTTAAAAAGTAAGAAAGGCTGTACTTTAGGGCCCTTCATCAAATCATCTAAGGTTCCTATTGACACTGAGAAGGAGCACAGATAAGCCAGACAAACTTGATTATTATGCTTACTAAGTAAAAGGATTGACTAAGACTTCCACACCTATCTAAAATATAAGCTCTGAGAAATTCACAATTTTATAGGAACACAAATACATTTTTATTTCCTAATGGGCTTTGCAAAAAGAAGCACAGATTTTATTACAATTCCTACATTGTTGCCGGGGGTGGAAATCAATCCAGGTTCCTATCTTCAGATAGAAAAATAGAAGACACTCTCTGGTATGTAGGAAGCAAGGATTTAAATAGGGCCTTGAGTTAACTGGGCAAATTCAAGGTTCCTGTGTGTATACCAGAGTTTTGAAGTGGAGCTTTTGCAATCTTGCATATTGGACAACCATTTCCTGACATGCAACTTACTAATGTAAAACTGGACTTCCCTCACAATGCTTCTAGTCAGAAACTCTTGAAAAGAAAGCCAAAAGAAATAAGCAGAAAAGCTCACCCTAAGGGAAATGGAGATAACTCAGGAAACAGAAAAGAATATTATTATTATTATTAATTATTATTATTATTTTATTTATTTATTTATTTATTTATTTTTGAGACAGAGTCTCGCTCTGTCACCCAGGCTGGAGTGCAGTGGCGCAATCTTGGCTCACTGCAAGTTCCGCCTCCCGGGTTCATGCCATTCTCCTGCCTCAGCCTCTCCGAGTAGCTGGGGCTACAGGTGCCCGCCACCACGCCCGGCTAATTTTTTGTATTTTTAGTAGAGACGGGGTTTCACCGTGGTCTTGATCTCCTGACCTCGTGATCCACCCGCCTCGGCCTCCCAAAGTGCTGGGATTACAAGCGTGAGCCACCACGCCCGGCCCAGAAAAGAATATTAAAGTAATTCCATTAATATTTCGGAGGGTGGAGGGTGAGGAGGAGGGAGAGGATCAGGAAAAATAACTAATAGTCCTAGTTTTAATACTTGGGTGATGAAATAATCTAGACAACAAACCCCTATGATACAAGTTTATCTGTGTAACAAACCTGCACTTGTACCCTTGAACTTCAAATAAAGGATAAAAACAAAAACAAATCTACTCAGAGAAGTTCAAGAATGTTTTATATTCATATAACAAAAATAAAATATTTTGAGAGAAAACAGTAAAAATAATTTGTATTGTCAATTTAAAAAAAATATATTGAAATAAATGCTTGGAAAAATGTCATAGAGCAAAAAGACAAAACAATGACACAGGTGTTTTAAAAAACAAAAAGATACAGATAAAAACAACTGAGATGCTTCAGTTTCTAGGATGAATGAATGAAGAACAGGAAGAAGAGTTATTTAAAAGATAATAAAATATTTCCCACAAGAAAGGTTGAAGTCTTTTGGATTGGGTAGATCCACCAAGTTCCAGCATAATAATAAATGAATAAAAGAACCAGCTGGACACTCATTATAGATTTTCAGGATAAAAAGAAAGTCCTCAACTCTTTCAAGAGTGTGGTACATTGTCTTACTGTTCCTAGTTATTCACTGTCCCCCTCTAAAGGGCTCATCTTTCAGGGCCCCTCCCTGGGACTTCTCTTTGTGGGGAGGGCAGCACTGAAAAAGGAGGAGGCTTGGAGAGAATGTTTCCTATTACATTAATGTCAAGCTTGGGCATATTGAAATATGAGTGGAAATAACATATGCTATGTCCAAGCAGCTACACTGATCTACCACAGCTCCTTTCTCTAGCCAAGAGGTGAGCATTCCCAGATGGGGCTAATTCTTCAGTCTAGATCATGTGGGACCAAGCTAAAGTCAATCTGCAGCTAACATGTTGCAAGCCACTAAGATTTTTATGTTGTGTGTCGCCATGGCTTAACTTAGTGAAACTTAATGCAAGAGAACAATATGTCACCTAGAAAAGAAAAACAGTATGTCTTTTCAGCAGCATTGGGTCTAACTGTGCCTTCTGAATTGTGGACAAAAATATTTTTAACTTAGAATTCTGTGCCAACCTATCAATTAAGGTGAGAGTAAAATAGAGAAATTTTTCATCAAGCAAGTACCCATGCAAAGTTGATTGTCCATACACTTTTTCTTTATAAGTTAATTGAACCTATGTCCTAACAAAATGAAGATAAACCAAAAATTAGAAAGACACGGGAAACTATGGGTCCTACCTAGGACAACAATGAAAAAAAGAACCCAAGTGGGGGGTTGGGATCCAGAAAAGACTGACCTCATAAACATGTGGCTATAATGAAGGAAAATAGGCAAATAGTGCAAGAAACAGGGCAAATGAAAACTCACAAGAAAGATAGGAGTTACTTGTAAAATAGGGCATGATTTTTCACAGCTGATAAGAATTGAAGAAAAAAAGAATTTATCTGACACTGATACTAATCATTATACTCCATGTGATGCAAGGATCATGACTTTGGACCTATGCAAAATAAAATAAAATTATAGATCTAAACTTGATGTAATATTGAAAAATGTCTGCATAGTCATGATAATGTAAATTTGGTTTAATGACTTCCAACTTAAAGAGTTAACCTAAGAATAAAGGACATAAGACTTAGTTGCATTTGCAAGACAGAATAAAAATCTTAACACTGAATAGTAGTGTAAATAAAAATATGGCTGACAGCAGGTAGGATATGGAAGAGGTGAAGAAAAGGTAAAAGTAGGCAAGTTCTCAACTTACTATAATGGGAGGGTTGAGAGATACAATCAATTGGGTCTCTAGTCCCTCCTAGCTCCAGAAAGTACAACAATGTGGTCCTGAAAGTTGATTGACCAATAATAGATTTATGTTTACAAGATCAACATACATGAACACAATCACCTAAATATCATAAAATGGAAAAAACGGAAGAAAAAAGGCAATTTATATAACTGATCTAAAACTTCATCTTTAAAACAGAGAGACAATCAATGTTGCCTAAAGTTGATAAATCAAACAAAAGTATAAATATATCTAGAGTTACGGAGAAAAACGCAAGAAGTAAATCAGAAACAGTTCTTTAAAAGTTGCTTCTTAAGGCCGGGCGCAGTGGTTCACGCCTGTAATCCCAGCACGTTGGGAGGCCGAGGCGGGTGGATCACGAGGTCAGGAGTTTGAGACTAAGCCGGCCAACATGCTGAAACCCCGTCTGTACTAAAAATACAAAAATTAGCCGGGCGTGGTGGTGCTGCCTGTAATTCCAGTTACTCAGGAGGCTGAGGCAGGAGAATTGCTTGAACCCAGGAGGCAGAGGTTGCAGTGAGCTGAGATTGTGCCACTGCACTCTAGCCTGGGCGACAGAGCAAGACTCTGTCTCAGGAAAAAAAAAAAAAAAAAGTTGCTTCTTAGACATGAGAGTGGGGAGGAGGAGACCAAGTGACTTGCTTTTCATAGCTCTTCTGTACTCTTTTATTTGTTAACATGAGCATGTAGTATTTTTGCTAAAAATGAAACTTAAATAAAACAGGGTAAGGGCAGTTAGGGCCTCGAATATTATGGTAAAAGTCATTGGAAGTTCAGTGGCACAAGAGAGATATGTGATTCTTACTAAAATAATGCATTAGAATCATTAGAATAGCAGCTATCATGAAGGAAATTGAGAATGAAGAAGAAGATTTAGGAAGCTGACTTGGACCAGTGGTTCTCAAATGGGGCAATTTTGCTCCTCAGAGGATATTTGGCAATGTCTGAAGGTATGATGGTTTGCCACAACTGGATGTGTGTGCTACTGGCATCTGTGCCGGTAAGCTGCTATACAGGATAGCCACCTATGACAGGAAATTATCCAGTCCCAAATGTCAATTATGCCAAGTGTGAGAAACCTTGCTTTAGACTACGTATATTTGTTTATATGAGAGATAAAAAGACACCAAACTAAGCAAATAACATAAAGGAATGAGTGAAATAATGAAAGATGAGGAGAGACTGGTAGTATTGGGGGCAACCTGGATGGGTAAATGAAAATCAAAAACCTTTGAAAATATAGATTGTAAAAAATTACATTCCGTTTATCCATGTTAGTCAATTCCTAATGTAGTATATAGCATTGCAGTTAACCTGAACATTTTCAAAATACTCCAATTCATGTAAGTACCACAGCACCCTTAAGCCTCACTGTAAGTGTATATGCAGTTCATCCTGTCAGATAATTCACTTAACAGTGATGTTAAGGTTCATACTTTGTTAAACAGATGGACAAAGGCAACCCTTGAATTCCTTACTTGAGGATCAATGCAACTGAGTTATTTATAAAGATTAATTCAGCGAACTTATTCCTCCAAAGCATCTTGTGTTCAGATACTTAAGAGTAAAGGTATGCTCTTCATGTCTATGAAAATGCATATTTTTATTTTAATTTCAGAAATACACAATGTACATAATTTTCCAAACCTCCCTTATCAAATAAGTTGCTGACTGCAGTTGAAAGAAAAGAAAGATAGTCATAGGAAATGGGAAACCATTTAACTCTCCCTAAATCAATCTCTCCTACCATGGTGTTATTCTATAGACCTAATTTATTGGCAACAAAACTTTATTTTATAATCAAAAGCTGCAGTTTTTCTACCCAATAGTAGAAATTTTACTCAACTACCCATATGTTCCCTGAAGGCAGGAACCTTGTCTTACTGAACTGCCTTCTCCTCAAAATACCCAGCTGAGAACAGTGGGCCCTCAATAAGTAGCTATTGATTTCTATGGAATTGCTGAATTAAACTTCATACACACCCAGCAAGAATCTGTACTTGTCAACACTAAAATTACTTATGATCCTATGCAGAGACATAATCAACTGACAAAGTTATGAATGTTTACCAAACTGGCCTTAAAACTATTAGTTGTTCTCACCATGCATATGTTAAATGAATCTGGAATTTTTATGCCAAGTTGAAATATGGTGTCCTAGAGAATTTCCATAAATTATCTCATTCAAGTAAATTTACTCTGTGCCCCCTAACACCCACACTATTATTAGAGACTGGCCTTTTGTTTCAAATTACATAATAGCATAATAGCTTTTCATATAAGACATCTGTCTTGTAACTTGCCTAACTTTCTTAGAAAAAAAAAAAAAAGAAAGCAATAGGAAAAACAATACCTCAGTGACATTAATTATACCAGAATGTTTGCCAGTGCTTCGAAAGGAGGACTATGAATATTGACTGCCATTGAAATGAGAGCTGAAGGATATATTATAGTCCTGAAAACCCCACTTAATGTTCTTATGGCTCTAAGAAATCTAGTAATATCCTGATGGCTACCTAGGGAAACAAACAATTTCTCCTATGAAGTTGCCCTAGGCAGTAACCTGCTGTGTGCTGGTGCCAGTATCCTTTTCCAGGCTGTTGAATTCTAAAATGCCTCTTGCTTTCTGACACAAAGTTTGATCAGGATATAAGATACCAGTAGATAAAGATCCTTCAAGTCCCAAATCAAATTGCAAAGAACCCTCACATTCTGATTGCACTACTGTTAAACTTTATTCATCTCAATAAGCTGATTTTTCTTGAGTTTGGAATTCTTAAGAAGCATCATAGAAGAGCCACTGTGCTAAGTTTCAAAAGGCAAATACAATTTGGTTGTGAAAATCAGAAAGCACTAACTGAATTTGAAGCTACTATTATAATTGCTGCTTAATGCTTGATAATATTTCCCCATTAATGCATTCAAGAATCATACAATGATCAAATCAATAAGTAAAATACTTACATTACAAAAACCACGGTAAGTCAGCATTTAAAAATTCATTCACTCATTCATTCATTCATCCATTCATTCATTCAACCAGTCATTATTAGTGAAGTATCTGTTATATATCAGGGATGGTACTAAGTTCTGGGAATATGGCTGAATTATCCTTGCCCTTGAATTTATAAGATAAAGTTTCAACTCTCAGCTTGCACTAAAATTAAGTAGACAATTAAGAAAACAAATCTGTAAATTTCATCTCCAAAAGTAGTTCTCAAATATTGGCATTTCTTAAAAACACCCTAGGAGGTTCTAATGTGGAGCTGGGAATGAGATCCTTGCTCTAAGAGGTGAACTACACAACAAACAGGAAATCATTATGCACTGTGTTAATTGCTGTCATAGGCATAGACCCCACGTTATGGGAGCACTTTCGAAGGTCATAAAACTCAGTCTTGGTGGGCAGCAGGTAGAGGAATAAACAGGGAGAGTTTTACCAATAAAAGTAACCTAATGGCTTCTAGAGAAGAATAAAAGAACTTTCAAAAAGGATCAGGGCAGAAAGAGGGAGACAAGAAAATAAAGAATTAAGTAGGCAAAAACACATGCACATTTTAGCACAATAAACTAAAGGGCAAACATTCAGCCAAAGTGCTGCATTCCACAGTAGAAGGAGTAAGGGATTCAGCTGAAACATCAACAATATGCTCCTGGGCAAGTAACTGTGCTTTTTATTTTTGTCTTCATTTTTAAATTGGGGGCAATAGATACCTTATAGAATTGTTATAAAGAACAGAAATAAAATATGGCATCAAGCAAACACTCCATGAACACTCATCATTAAGTAAATCTAGAGGATTCTAACCCAGATATTATTTAAATTAAACAATAATTTAGGGATTCGATTAAGGTGATAATTTCCATTTGTTTAGAAGACTGAAACCTCAAAATTAAAGAAGAACAATCCTATCTTTCTGCTGTGGAATATGGGATCTAGTGCACATTACTTTTTATGCCACATTAATCCTAAACAGGACTCAACTTTCCTCTCCCAAAGGTAGTGTTGACTAGTGTAACACTTTCATTAATTAAGATCAGAAAATTCTGATGGAATTCAGATTCCATATAGAAAAGGAAATGCTAAAACTCAAATCTATCTTCCAGGACAAAACAAACTCTCAGTGTGACTCTGAAGTATTTTCTTCATGAAATCATTTTATTCTTTAGATTTGCTTATCTACCTTAAAATAGCAGGCAAAAAAAAAAGAAAGAAAGAAAAGAAAAAAGAAAAAAAAAGAGCTACAATCTTTCTCACTGTATTTCATTGTTCTAAATAAGAACTTATTAAACACCTCACACTCCTTTCACCAGATTGGTATTATCTTCCTTAAGAACCAGAGAGCTGTAAAACCTTCACTTCTAAGGCACTGAGTGTGCTGGGCATTATTGAAGGATTCCGAGTTTGGCATATAGTTTTTCAGGCAAAGCGAAGTGTTGTGGATCATACTTTGTTGTCAAAGAAATTTAGGCCCAATCCTTTACTTCTTCCCTGCCTCAAGCAAACAATAAGCCAGGTTATTCAATTTATCTATTACTGAAGGAGAGAAACACCAATTCTCTTCTACCAGGGCTTTGAAATGGTTATTTCTAAAGAATCACCAGTCTTTCTGTATCCTAGACCAAAGTTTAGAAATTTTAAAAAAGCATAAAGAGAAAAGGAACAAAACATAAAATGAGAAACTGCTAGAATAGTGAATTGTGAGGCTTTAAGATGCATTAAACAACAACACAACAAAACCCTGGCTGGGTATATATCTCAATAAATCCTTGAAACACTACTACATGATTCTTTGACAAATATCATATAATGACCTGGAAGTGAAGTATAATTTCAGTTCCTACTACAGAGCCATTATGATGCTCTTGTGGACCAGTTAATTAATAACTGAGCTCTCCTGAACCAATCTCATACTAATCTGGAAACAGAAAAGTCATCTCTTTTGAATGAGGTGATTTCTCTAGAAAGGCAGCTGTTCTCAAGAGTCAGGTTCACAGCACATAGATTGCAGAAGGACATTGCCAAATTATCTACTTTAGAGTCTGCCAAGAAAAATTATTTTCTTCTATTGCAAAATTCTACCAAGTACCTATTGCTTTAAAAATGCCAGTTTTTAAATATTTCTTCTGGTATAACATAGCAAATTTCTATTTATGAGAGTCCCTAGTGACTCATGGGACAAGGAGTCTATAATTTAAGGCAAACCCTTAATCAGGTTGATTCCATTAAAATTCCATTTCCTTTTAAGACAACTTTTAGAAGCATAGTCAGTATTCACCACAGCCCAAGAATGTCTTAACCAAACCGCTGGCCTCTTTTCTTTTATAGTGACAGTATAAAGACAATTTTAAGTCTTGGACTCTGCAACTTAACTTCACACATTATGGGATGCAGGGTAAACATAAGGAGTCAGAAACCAGACTGCCAAGATTTTTGCTAATTGTGTGATTTTGGACAGATTTTGTAATTTTTCTGTGTCCTACCTTCCTCATTTGAAAAGTGGGGTCAATTATAGTACCTAATCATTGAGATGGTTATGAATGAACACATATAAACATCTTAGAATAGTGCTTGATACACAGTTGATGTTTGACAGAAGTTAGCTGTTAATAATTTATGCTAAAGTCCCCAAGAATTCCCTTGGCAGAGTATAGGTTTTGAAACTGGGATGAATCTCAGCTCAGTCCTTTATTAGCTTTGTCGTGATAGACAACACTCTTTGAGTTCTCTGAGTCTCAGTGTTCTCAAGTGCTTTGAGGATAACAATACCTACGTCATACAACTGTTTGAGGATTAAACAAGCAAGGAGCAAAATGCTTGGCATATGAAGTCAGGTGGTTATCTGAACAGCATGTAGCAACTGAAGTGAATAAATAGCATATATACTAGATTGTCAAACTGGCAAAAGAATAAAAAACAGACTAAAAGTAAGTTAATATTTCATTCTAAAAACTCCTAGATTTCTCACTTGCCATCTCAAAAAAAATAAAAAACAAAAAACAAAGGAAAACAAAAAAAAGAAAAAAAATTCCAGGCTGTTGGTAAAAGTATCCTAGGTTCCAATGTGAATGTGAGACTAGGAAATCGCTGGTGACTCTGGTCAGCTTTCAGCAAACATATTGACTTAGATAAAGTGAACAGTTGTCACTGCAGAATCTCCAGAAATATTGCAGGTTTTCAGAGGGTGGATGGCAGTTACACCTAGGAGGGGCAGAAAAATGGATTTTAGAGCGATAAATGCAGCAGGTGTGCAGTGACTAATACTGAGGACCACCGCAGTACAGAGCCCCATGGAGGTTCCACACACAGGACAGTCTGGAAGCTTCTAAGCCTCCTGCTGGGACACACAATGGCAGACCACTGGTTGCTGAGGAGACCGAAAAAGAACCCAGTGTCTTTGAGTCATCCAGACTCCTTGAGAGAGAAAAACTTGAATCTCAAGTCATAAAAGTCCTTTCAGTGCTGTCTGCCAATGGCTGTGAGGAGACAGTGAAAGGCCAGGAGGAAGAGAAAAAGCTGTTTGCTAAAGGACGGAAGGAATCTAAGTGCAAAACTCAGAGCTAGTATAGAATGGACAGGGAAAATGAGCAAGTGTGATCGTTATAAATATATATATACACACACATACAATGAGAAAACATGAAAACTTTTTTGGGGGTGAAAGATTGTGATGTGTTGAAACTCAACTCAAAAAATATAAGGTGGAAAAGGAAAAATATTTACTGAGCATTTTTATACATCAATAACTTAGCCATTAATATTTTTAAATATTAAAAAGGGCACAGAGTATGGTATTGATTTGAAATATAGAAAATGTTATACTAAAAACGGTATCTGGTTTCGACCTGACAAAATAAGATGAGTCAATCTGATTTTACCACATACTAAAGGCTAGATTTCAGCACAATAAAATTTTGTCTTATTAAAATGTGGATTGGGACATTAAATATTTGTATGATGCTATAAGTATTGATGGTCACATTATTAAGATATGAAGAATGCATTCTTTACTAGAATCTACTATTCTGATTAAAGAGTTCCAAAGAAAGAAAAGCGAATTGCAAGCTTGAATATATTCTTTAATGACTGCCCATATTTGATTATGGAGTCAGCAATGGTAACTTAATAAATTATAATGTGTTTTTGGAACTTAGCCTATAATAGCTACTTTTATTCCATTTTTTATTCTTTTGTTTTTTTTTCCCCTGAAGAAAAATCACATTCAATACAATAGCTACTATTAAAACAAAACATATAAATACTAAATAATCCATCTAATTAATCCACTTCCAATGTGTTTAGATTATCAGCAGCAATAATTATGTTCCATTTATGTCTGGTTATTAATCCTAATGATGTTAAAACTGCCATTTAAATAATTATTTTATTTTACCAGTATCATCAGTGACAAAAAATTTTTGCTTGTAATTAATACATTTGTCATTTTTTTAAGACTGCTAATCAATTTTGAACAGCCTTCCCTTAACCTAGCATATCATCCACAGGACGATCATAAAGATAAATAAAATAATAGATGGGTACTAAAATTTGCCACTCATTCGAATTTTCATACATGACATTGATGTGGTCCAAGAAAAAAAGAAATAACTTATTTGTCTTCCTTAGGCTCGAACCCCCTTTCATTTTTACTTCCTTTAGGTCTAAGTTATTTTTATGTAAGAAGCCTTAATCAATAATTCACTTTAAAAATAATTTTCTTAGTATTCCTAAAAAGTAGATGTGATGGTCTGTTTGATGCATCAACTGGTCTAGGCTACAGTCACCAGTTACTCTGCCAAACATTAATCCAGGTGTCTCTGTGAAGATATTTTATAGCTGTGATTTAAGTCCATAATCGGTTGATTTTCAGTAAGGGAGATTATCCTAGATAATCTGAGTGGGCCTGATTCAATCAATTGAAATGTTTTAGAAGCAGAGTTGAGCCTTCCCTAAAGAAGAGAAAATTCCAGCTGTGGACAGCAACTTTAGTCTGTGCACAAGAGTTCCAGCCTCCCCTTTCTTACAGCCTGCCATAAAGATTTTTCAGTTGTCTAGGCAGCCTCCACAAGAGCATAAACCAATTCTTTGCGAGGCATCTCTCAATGTACATCTCCTACTAGCTTTGCTTCTCTGGTTACAGTGAAGATTAGATGTCTTAATGAATGACTAACCCTGACTGATACAGTAGGCTAGTGCAAGGCATCCTGGGGGGTTGTGTCAGAGAATAGAGAGAGTAAAAACTACTTGCTTTAAATATACATCTTACCATTTTAAATTTCATTATTGGATAGCCACTCACTTATTTGTAAGATTTTATAAAAATTCAGTATTTCTAGAAGGGGTAACAACACAAACTATTCCTATGAAGGCCTTCACCATTAGAGGTTCCCTACTCCTGCTTGAGGTGCCAAAAAAGTGGAACATATGAAGGAGAGCTCTAAAGACCAGCAAATGAGAAATTACTTAGTGGATCTAATGTACACTATTTAGGCGACGGCTACATTACAAGTCTAGACTTCACCACTATGCAGAAAATCTGTGTAACAAAACTGCACTTATATCCCCTAAATCTTTAATAATAATAAAAGACCAGCAGAAGAGTAAGCATCAAATGGAAGCTACTGTGTAGCTTGGCCAAGGGCCAGTCCTCTCAGAACCAGTAATTCTCCAAATTTCCTTGAATTTCTAATGAATTACAAGTTTGACTTCTCCCAGGTGGCCAAGACTGTAAATTATAGGAATGTATACCCAAAGGATTTCATTATCAGAATGGAACCTACCGAGATGCTCTAAAATATTAATACTCTTGCCATTCTTTGTAAAATCTGTAAATTCAAGAAAAAAGAATTTGATTCAAAGACTATGGAGTCAAATAATGCATTTATAGATTAAACTGTTTGCAATGGCTAGTTTTATTTTAACTACACATTAAATATGGGTACAGATTGAATAGAAAAAGAAGGCTAGCCTACATATGGAAGCCTTAGTAATGGCTTCAGCAAATTTCAGTCTGTCAAAAACATGATGTATATTTGAAATTGGTGACCAATTTGATCAATTTTTCAAAATGTCATCAGCTCACCAAATATATCCAATTATTTTGAGATGTTTCTGCAGATTTTTTTTGCTATGTTGGTTCTATGAATCAGCCCTTTATGATTAAGAGACTAATGGGCCTGTCCTGAGTTTGGAGGATTGAGCCAAACAGGAGTGAAATCACAGATATTGCTATAGATATAATACAATGTGCTTATTCCTATGTTTATCCAGGATGCAATTTAAAATATAATTATTTTAAGCTAGATTTATTACTGGGTTTATTTTGTTGTCCTTGGTAAATGTCACCTCAAAGTAGTTCCACTTCTATTTTCCTCAAGGGAGCAGAGATGCTCATGAACAGTTGTAGACAGGGGCATAGTGTCAAGTTAAAGCAGATACGGAAAAGTTTCTTCTGAGAGAGAGAAATATTTTAAACTGTCCAGAATATTAAAAATAAATGAGATTTATATATCAGAAAAATACTCTTCTAGATGTAGTATCTTACTTCATCGATTAATAACTAATCGTAGACATAATTTTACAGCTTCTTGAAATTATTTTTATTACAATCTAGTTGCTAAGGTCATTTTTTGACAGGATTCTAAAGTGAAAATGAGGACTTTACCAGTGATTTCCTGTGCTGATTATGTACTTCCTTAAAAAAGAAAAAGAGAAAGTAGGAAGGAAGGACGGAAATAAGGGGGATGCGGGGAGGGAGGGCAGTAGAGCAACACTTATTGTCTTGTTCATTTCAGGCTAGACTTCATGAATAATCTTGTTTCAAAGTAAAGCTCCCTTTAATTATACTGTGAAATTACAGGGTGTTTTTCCTTCAGAGATTTCAAAGTTCTCTTCTGGTATCAATTTGTCAATAGCCCAATGCCTTCGATCCTTTAGTGCCCAGAGGAGTCTGTTCTAGCATTATTTCTGCAGAGCCTTTCATATGCCTTATGACAACCCAAGGTAAGAAGCATCAATTATGACTGTAAAGTGTTGTTTTGTTTTCCAAATGCTTACTTAACTAACAAACAGTATACACATGAGAAAAAAGAAAGGCTTTACAAAAACTGGAAAACTTAAGGGCAATATATTTACATCTTTCTAAAATCTACTCAAGCTTTCATTCAAATATTATATTAATACATGTTAGGCCCTTAGTGCCTAATGAAATATACTAAATAAAAATTAATTATCATAACCTTAATGATATCCAGCAATCTCACAACTATTTTTTATTAGTTACTGTGACTTATGGCAAGTCATTTAACCTCTTCACCTCAGTTTCCTCATTTTTTAAATGAAGCTTTTACCTACATATTAGTATTAACACGACTAAAGATACATAAAACTATATTTAAGTTTTTATACAAATATAAAAATACACATTATTTTTATATTTGTACTAATAATTATACAAATTATTAATATAATAAATATGGGTCTTGAACTTTAGGCACTTTTGAAATTTCAACACTGATAATAATAAATCATATAGAATATATATTATCCCCACTACTAATAAACTGTGGAAAAGGTAATGCTGATGTTCTGTCATTACAGATAGATTCTTCTAAAATAAAGTTCTTCTCGGTGAACATGCATAAAGTCATGCCACTCTAAGGATAACTGTAGACAGTCATGGAGTTATGAAGATTTGTTCTGTAACATTGAAGAGCAAATCAAATAAAATGGAACTTAAGCAATTTTATAAATGTTTCTTACTGGAAAACAATGGTAAAACCAACAGTCCAATATACCACTGAAATTGTCATATAGTCATGAATCAGTATTTTAGAATTGGAGGGAAAACTGAGGTTTGGGCTGGGATTACAGAACACCCTCTGAATGTCAGAGATTATGACCTAGAGCAGGTTAAGTTGCTTATATCTGAATTCTGTGTCATTGTGATCCTTCTGACGGTACCCATCTCTAAATAAGAGCACTTAAACCCATGGTACTTAATGACAGTACCAGTGACTTTGATATTTACCCACCTACTGTTATGTAGATATTGTATATCTCAATTATGTAAGTCTCATATCTCTAGAACATTTTTGTTAGGCAAAGGCCTGGGTCAATCCAAGGGTCTGGTATGTTATTAAGGGTGACTTTTTCTTGTACTTTTGGTTTCACAGTTAATTGCTTCAGATAATCTTCACAAAAAAAAAAAAAAAAATTAAAAACTCCCTGAAACCCAGAAAGTTTAAATAAGTGACTTGTCCAAAATTACTAGATTAGGCTTTTGTAAATATATTTTGAATTGGATCTTTACATTATCTGTTAAGTGCTTATGATTTGTGATCACTGAGCTTGCAAATAAATACAAAATAAGAATTATGGTAACTTACTTTTGTATACCACTTTCCTCCTATTTTATCTAGTACTTTGCATTTTATAAAGTACCTTCACCTACATTATTGCATTTAAAGATTGATTATAGAGAGAAGAAGCCAAGTATAAGAAATGATGCTAGTATATTATGTATTGGGAAACATAAGGAGAGCTGAGCAGGATTTAGATTAATTCAAAGACAGCACAATGGTAACATTTGTTACTGTTGAGATAAATCTACAAAAGAAATTTATTTTAAAAGGAAAGCGAAATACAAGACTTTGCAGTTTCCTTAAGCTAGAATGTCCTTCTATTTCTTCTTCCAGCTCAGAGTAGTCTACTTTTTTCTCAAAGCTTAGCTCAAAGGCCTTCTGGTTTTATGAAGCTATCATTGATCCCTCTGAGTTTGCAATGAACTGCTTCTTTCTGTGTTCCCATTGCTATTTATATGTAGTGCTGGCATAATATTTGTTTCTTCTTTGTAAATAATTATTTACTTTATAAAGCTTCTTGAAGGCAGAGGCCAGTCTGTCATTGTTATCTCCCATTATGCCCAGCCCAGGACTCTACAGAGCAAGGAATTTCATAAACACATGCAGAACTGAACTAACTGTTTAGAGGACACTTAGGGAACACAACTTAGTGACTTCACAGTGGAGAGAAACCACTAAATACTCCCACAAAACAGCCCCAAGTATCACCTTCTGCTAGATTCTTCATGAGGTTACTTTGATATAATAAATAATGGCAAAGTCATTGGAAATAAGAAAAGTGTGGCAAAAAAGATTATTGAGGGACAATAATTAAAATGAAAGAGTGAAAGTGGAGAGCAGAAATTTAGGAAAGCAGACAGGGTAGAAGGATTCTTCATTCCATGGTTAGATATTAAGGGCTCACTATGTATCAGGCACTATACTTAATTGCCAGGGATACAATAGAGAACACAGGTTCATTTCTGTCTGCAAGGAGCTTACAATCTGATGTGGGGGGCAGACTAGTAACTAATAATTACAAAATGAAATGGTGAGTGCATTGTTAAGGAGAATTACCTACTACAACAGGGCAGTTGCATTGCTAAGAAAACCTGCTCTTAAATTAACTTAAAAACATAGTTTCAGTGACAAAAAGGAGTTAGGGATTTTTCGTCTTATAAAGGCAAAGCTATTTTAATGTAGGAATTTTAATAATAAAGTTGCATGTCTTAATCGCTGTCTTAGATATAGTGAATTCCAAGTTTCTCTTCAAAGAATCAGTATGTCAGTATGATCAGCTCTCTTATTCTTTGATTCTCCATTTTAAAGTTTAACTTCCTGGTTCTCTTCGCCCCTTGCCTCTAGTTTCAGTAAACAGCTTTCCCACCAGTTCTAATCAGTAGTTCACATCTGTTCCCTTGGTCACCTGCTTTGACCTGAGTCACCCCTGGTCACTTGCTCCGTCCTGAGTCACTCCTGGTCACCTTCTCTGACCTGAATCATCCTGAGCCACCTGTTCTGTAACCACCCCTCCCACCAAACTACTCACCCCACTCTGGCTAGTATCCCTGCTCTCTTTAAAATAGCCAATCGGAATTAGCTTAGACTGTGCGGTCCAACCCTAGCCAACAGGGGAACCACACAGTGTCAGGAATAAGAACCCCTTCCCCTCCCTTGTCTAGGTATGCTCTCGCCATTATTCAATTGCGAGTTGCATCCTTCTATAGAAGTAAAAATTGCCTTGCTGAGAAAATTAAATTTATGTTTGAGTGCTATTTCTTTGTGGCACTGAGGAACAAGCATTTTGTTTCTAACAGCTGTAAAAATGTAGATGCAAAACCAAAACCATTACTGCACAAATCTAGCATTTGACAACTTTCATATTTTCCTCAAGAACAATGGTCTTTACTTTCCTGACATCACCAGCAGTAAGATTACATACTCTCATAGGAGCTTAAATTCCTTCTTTGAAGTGTTTATCACAGTAGTAGTTACTGGTGTACTTATTTAAGTATTTCTCTCTGCTTTTGCTATGAGCTCCAAGACGTTAGGAAATAAGTCTGTTTTGCACATTTTTGTACCTCTAGCTCAGTACCTTGCACACAATAGGTACTCAGTAAGTTGAATTACTAACACTTGTAACTTTTATCACCCAATGGTCACATAAATAAAGTTTCTGTATGGATTACAACAGCTTTTTCACCCTTCATGGTTCTCTTTCCAGAATGTAGTATGAGTCCTGCACAAAATCAAGTTATAATTGTGACGCTTGCATGGTGCTTGGGGCCAGCAGGCACTGTTGGCCAGGCTGTGACCAGCACAAGGAAGTCCAACCAAGCTAGAGGTGGAGGCTGAGATCCGGCCTGCTCTCCCCTCCTCAAGCCATAGTACAAAGCTACATGTGTTGGAAGGAAATAGCACCTCTTTTTAAGTCACAGTCACCTTGATAATGCAACTTGTTGGTGTCTCTAATCGAACACACTGTGAAGTAAAAAATGCAATTGGAGTAAGTAGAAATTATGGAGCTAAGGTTCCATCTAATAATGTTTTGTTTTGTTGATTAGCAGTGTGACAGAAATCCATTGGATGCTTTTGAGGAAGGGGATAATATGGATAATATGGCAGCCAAAATAATTGATTTAGAACCTAGCATTTCCATTTCCCATGCAGCAGGAATTCCTCTCACCTGCTATGCCTTTATGAGAGCCAACATATTGAGCCTATTCCAATATGTCATTAATCAAAAGAGCTTTAATTTATTTGCACAATTATTTATTTTGTTAGCTTTCTTTGTTTTCAGAAATAGTTATTATATTGTTCGTAGACATTTCTAACGCAGTTGTTAAAACACCGAGCCAATATAATCTCAGTGCAAATGTCATTGTATCTGTGAGTGATTATTTTAATTCTGTGTTATTTAGAATACACTTCATTTAATTTAAAATCACAGTTGTGAAATTATTTTGATTTTAAATACCTTACTTGGAGCCTGAACCTCACAAGCAGTTAGCTACTAGCTGCCATTAGTAACATCCAGGAAAGCCAGACATGTTTCAGAAAGGGAAACTAATAGGAAAACCTTCAGAAGATTCATTCAAAGCAGAAAATAAGAATCAGAAGGACTTGTACCTTTTAGCAACATAAATGATAATCACAATGATAAAGATAATTAATATTTATTGAGTATTTACTATATGCAAGGCACTGTGCTAAGTACGTCATCTTATTATTTTTCAAAACAAAGAAGTAAAATAACTTGCCTGAGGTACAACTTGAACCATCAGACCTGTTTAAATCCAAATAAAATATCCATAAAGGTACGCACTTCGCCATGTTAGACATGGCACTTCAGAACACCTGGCTCTAAATGTCTAAAAACCCAGAGAGCTTCTGATCCCAGAAACTTCCTTTCAAGAAGGGACAATTGACTCTTTTTTATGAGGTCATAAAGAAATGTAAAGACTTATCATTGCCACTCTTAAAAGATCCCCCAATTCCCCCTGAACAAACAAGAAGACGTACAAAATGTATACTGATCTACCTCCCTTGTCAGTCTAAATGTAAACTTCCTGGCTGTGGTTTTAATTGGAAATAGAACGCTTCCTTGCTGTCCAAATTTATTACAGTTACACATCACCCTCAGGTTTTCATCTAGGAGACAAGTTATTCCAGTGATGGATGATGCAATATTTATATACCATCTTGCAAAGTAAGCAAAAAGACTTCCAGTTTTAAAGCATTATAAGGCTATTGTTATAGTCTAGTAATGAAGATGGTAAATTTGGGAAAAAAATTATATATGGCTAAGTATTAAAAATTTTAAAAGAGGGACTTTTACACAAATTGTATAGGTCAGAATATATCTTTCAATTCGGGTGGCCAGATGTAAGGTGCCACTCTTAAAATTTGTTGCCCCCTGTGTAAAGTTCTAGTCAAATAAGTTTGCTCATAATTTAGCTCAATGTTTATTTATCCAAATTTCATGCTTCTTTCTGTTAATTCGCCATTCTAAATATTTACTGGTGATGCTTATACAACTTCCAAGTGATTTATTATTAAATAATTAAAACAAAAAGGAGACATTAAGCGGCATAGTACATAGAGTTTTATCAAAAATCCTAAGTTAATTGTGGTTACCACGATACATCATAAAATTTATTCCTGACAGCGAAGGAAATAAGAGAAACATGATTTCTTAATATAGTAATTACATAATAAGAGGAAGCATATCAATAAACATGACAAAACTTATTAAGGAGAATACTTATAATCTGTTGGTAGGAGTTCAAAGTAGTGCAACCACATTTGACGAAAATGTTCATACTCTACAGTCCAACAGATTGGCTTTGGGGTGCATTCCTTGGGAAAAACAAAATAAAACTTGCTCATACAAACCAAGAGTTTGGTGCGAGGATATTTCTTGTAGAGTGACTTGTAATTGCAAAAACTAAAAATAAAAAAAGAAACTTCCTAAATTTCCATTAATGAGTTATGTATTTATACAATGAAATATATACATATGCATACATATGTACATATATATAGTATTAACATGAATTAACATGATCATATAGATCAAATGGATAATTTACAAATATAACGTTGAATGACAAAGCAAGTTACAGAATAGTTTTTTTTTTTTTTCCAGGATGGTAACATTAAAAAAATCTAAAATCAAAACTATGTGTTATTTTTGAACACATAATCCATGCGAAGGAAAACACCAATCAAATAATGTTTTCTTTGGAAAAGGACAAAGTTTTTCAATCTGTCAGTGACATTCTAACAAAAACAATATGACATTACCACTGTTAATCATAAGTGGTGGAGGTTTTTTTGGTGGTTTTTTTTTTTTTTTTTTTTTTTTTTTTTTGAGACACAGTTTCACTCTGTCACTCAGGCTGGAGTGCAGTGGCACGATCTCAACTCACTGCAACCACTGCCTCTTGGGTTCAAGTGATTCTCATACCTCAGCCTCCCAAGTGGTTGGAATTACAGGTGCACACTATTACACCTGGCCAATTTTTGCATTTTTAGTACAGATGGGGTTTTGCCATGTTGGCCAGGTTGGTCTCAAACTCCTGACCTCAAGTGATCCTCCCGCCTCGCCCTTCCAAAGTGCTGGGATTACAGGCATGAGCCACCACACCCAGCCTATAAGTTGTGGTTGCACGTGTATTTATTATACTGCTTATGTACCTTAAAATATTTTTAATTGAAAAATAAAGAAAAGCTAAAGGTTAAGGACCTTTAAAAAATTAAGGGCCTCCAGCACAGCCAATACTCCGAAGACCTTGTGTATATCAGAGCAATAATCTTTGATATGAATGTTATGGTCAAACAAATGTATCTGTTTAACGGTTCATTCATTCATTTAACAAATGTTTATGGGGCTCTACTTTGGGCACTATGAAACACAGGTCCTACCCTTTGGAGCTTGTATTCTGGAGGGGAAAAGAGACATAAATAAATGAGCAAATATATAACCTATGAGATATCAGTTATAGTCTGATAGTCAGAAAGTGGCCTGTAAGGAGTAAAACCGTTGTCATCTCTTCTGATTGGTCAGTGTTTGTGCTGTCCCAGTTTGTAAATATTTTTACTATAATCCCCATAAAAAATTCAGAAGATGCATTTCAATAGGGTGGTCAGGTAGGCCCCTTTGAGGTTTTTTAAGTGGAGACCTGAATACAAGTTAGGAAAAAACTATAGAAAGATATTGAGAATGCAGATCCAAGCAAAGAAGCAGGAATAAACAGTGTTACAAGGAACAGCAAGAGGGTACAGCTAGAGAGGACTGAGCAAGGTGGGAGCAATGAGAGTGGAGGTTAGAGAGGCATGCAGGAGCCAGATTAGATAGAAAGTTCCAGGCAGTAGTAAGGGTTGGGATATGATGTTGAATGGACACAAAGTTATGAGAAAAAATGAACAAGGAAAGGGTCAGACTGGCTGAGATTTTTTAAATTATACACACACATATATTATTATGTTACATATGTCTCTATTTTATAATAGCTTATATTATATAGTATATAAATGATGTTGATAGTAGGACAAAAGTGGGGAGCAGGGAGACCAACTAGGAGATACTGCGGGAGTCTAGCCTACAGACACACGTGGTTGAGACCTGGCTGTTGGCAGTGGAGAAGGTAAAAAGTGGTTGGATTTGCAATATATCCTGACGATTTTGCTAACAGCACTTGCTAATATATGTTGTGAGGGATATAAAGGAGTTAAGGAGGATTCTTAGATTGTTCATCTTCAGCAGCTAGATGAATATAAGTTGCCATTTACAGATATGGGAAATACTAGAGGCAGAATAGATTTAGGAAGAAGAAATCAAGAGTTCTATAATAAACACATTAAGTTTAAACTGCCTACTAGACATCCAAGTAGAGACAGCATGTAGGCAGTTGGCTATATGATAACAGTTGTTATTGATACTGTAAAAAACCAAAAACAAAACAAAAGCATCACACTAACTACTTCTCTCAACACCTCACCCACAAGAATATGATTTTGTTAACTAGCCAACAGTTGCTGACTTATTATTCTGTTTTTTACATGATGAATACAAGATGTACTCTGCTCTCTATGATTTCTAACAGCTTATTTCCATTTATATGAACACGTTAATGGAAAAGAAAGCAAGAATGGAAACAAACACTGTTGATCAGTTCTCTTATCCCTGAATGAAGACACTCATCACGTAATATGTATTTTCAACCTTCCACACACTCTGTTTACACAATCCAATTTTCTGAGGTTATTTCAGATGAAAGGCTTTTTAAATAACAAAATCATAGTATTGTAGCTCACAGCCCAGATCAAAAATGTGATTTTTTAAAAAAGGTTTTCACTATGGTTTTATTCGACATGCCACACATAAAATTAGGGGAGGAATAGAATAGTTTAAGAGTGGAACGTAGGTGTCAGAGTGGGTTTATATCCTGTTTGCACTACTTACTTAGAATAATTATTTAACCTCAGGCTCCAATTACTCTGGTGAGCAAGGATAAGACAGGACTGAGGATTATAAGAACCAACACAGTCCAAGCTTTCGGTACAGTGCATGACACCATGTAAGTTCTTCATAAATATCAGCTACAAGTATTATTTGTAAAAATATAGCACAAGTTCAATTCAACAAGCATGTAACTACTCCTATATGCATCACACCATGCTCAGCACTAGAAAAGCACTGTCTCCCGTGATGGCTAAATAGAACATGATTCTGAGCCAGATAGTAGCCACATTGATGAGTATGCTCCCTAACACCTCACATAAGATTAGTCTTTCTAAACTTTGAAATAAAAACCCATATGGAGTGGCCCAGGCTTCAACAACCAATCTCAGATTAGCATATTGGCCACCAACTCATTTTCTCTATGTCATGCACACATCTTCTTCTGTAAGTTATGCAGACCACACACATTGGATTCTGTTCTCTCTTCAGAGAGCACGCAGATGGTCCACAATATGAATGACCTCAGTCTACTCTGACCCACAAAGGAATCCAAAAACTTTGAATGTCATTTTCAAAAAGATGGAGGCCCTTTGGTATAACCTTCATATGACCTACAAATCTCAGCTCTCCCTATCTGGCAGACAATTTATAGTTTTACACATCCCACGTTCATGTCTTCTGGCACCTATGCACACACTAAAATATCTTTCTTTGAAATATAGAATTCTTTTTCTAGAACAGTCTTTTAACTTCTCGGCAGGCTTCATATTCCTTACACTTGTCTAATCTTTTCTACCAGTTTATAATTTTTTCCTTCATACGAATCACTATAGAGGAACCATGACAACATTGCTGAAACACAAGACTAGTTTCCAGACCATGCTTAGAAATTGTTTGGAAGTGTACTTGACTTCTTCATTTTACGATTTCCATGAAGGAAAGGGAGCAACAGGAAAGCAACAAAATGTCACATATGATGGTGAAAAATCACTGTGCAGATATGGCCTCACGATAATGTCGGCAGCTGGACTTCTCAATGGACGTCAACTCTCTGAAACAAAAGGGCTATTTCTTTGTACTGGAGCAACACTTAGTTCAATTCTTCATTTAATATTTTAGAAGTCAGCTTCAAAGTAGGTCAAAGAGAAACGAATTCTGTTTTTTCCTCAGCTCACATCTTTAATTTTCATGGAATAGATACTATATGAATCTATCTATTCCTAGCAAGGTGAAAAGAAATTTACAACCTGCCGATCTAAGTAAGTTCTTTCCAATATTATGTTTATGAAACAAATTTCATCATTTTCCTCTTTTGTAAGAAAAGAAACCCTGAAATTTTTAAATGACACACAAAAAACCAGCCTGCCCATTAGACTGGTGAATTAAAACCAGAGCAGATTTCATACCAGCAGTTTTATACAAGGAATATGTTTTAGGATTCAACGTTTTTCAAAGGGACTGATTCTAAGTGGAAAGGATGCTTCGCCTGAGAGTAAATGACAACTTAGCTAAGTTCTTATAATAGGAACAAAAGACAGAAGCAGGCACTCAGACGAATCTTTCCCAGCCCTAAGATTATGTCTCTACCACCAAACTCCAGTACAGAAACACATAACATTTCCACAAAATGAGGAGTGTAGAAAAGTCTCTGAAATGATATCTGTTCTTGTGGCAAAAAGATATTCATATTTTGAACTGATTATGCTGACAGAAAATTGAGTTTTTGTAAAAGGTCCAAATATTACATATATATAAGTAAATATTAATTTTTGGCTTTAGTAAAAAGTTAGAATCTAAGAGACACAAAGTACAAAGGAGTTAAAACTCTTACTGTTAGAAATAAATTTAAATAGCCAAGAAACATATTAAAAATCAACCCTTTCAATAAATGCATCTTTAAAAAAATGAAATGCCATTTTTACCTTCAAATATGTCCCTATATCAACCTCAAATTTAAAACATTATAACCTTAGGAAAACAGATGGTGCGAATAAGATAATTTTGTCATTATTCTTTTGGTTAAACTCCATATCCTCATTGATTTGCTAAGGCCTTTTAGTGGAAGAAAACGTGAGAATATAATGTGCAGTATTGATGAGGATCTAATGACTAGCATATTTGCATAACATGCTGGTAGAAGTACAAATTGTTAACTATCTCTATCTTTCTGGTGGACAATTTGACAACACCAATCAAGAACCTTAGAGTGTAAAATCCAAAAAACTGAAATGCCTAGGAATAGAAGGCTGGCTGAAGAGATATTCATATGGTAGAATACTATACAACAGTTTAACTCAAAAACTTCATGTTCAATTTAAAAAAGGATATTATGCAGTGTTTGGTACAGTATTTTTCCACTTACTCAAGTTTCAAAAACAATGCTACATATAATTTGTGGATCATAATCAGTATATAATTTCTAATTAGTTGTGAAATAAGAGAAAAGAATATAATGGAAGAAAAAATATCAGAGGCCATAACACATAGAAAGTGTAAGCTCTGTTTTGTGAAGCTTTTGTTTTGGCTGTGTGTGGGGATAAGTGTGTGTTTACTGTGTTCCAACATAAAATCTATTTCTCACTGTGGATCGATTTAAAGCAAACTTTAAAGCCACAGGTATAGTTTACAAGGTGTAATTTACTCATCTTCAGCTTATTGCTTCCAAAGAGATGGCCTGACTTCACTTAATACCATGTGGTCAAGGCTATCTTCCTTCTTCCTCCAGAAGCACATACAAAAGAGAGCAATGACCAGAGAGAGGGACCTGCCGAAGTTCCCTGACACCTCTTTCTCCATGACTGACACAGAGTATACATTCAATTGCAGTTCCATCCCTGGACCACACAGGAATGTAGCCCTACCTTTTTAGCCTCAATTAAATACAATACAATGAGCTCAACATCCTAAAAACATACACAACATTGAAATCATTTTGCCATACCATTCTTTAAAAAAATTTACTACTATGTTTTCCACATTTATTTTTGTCATTATATATCCTTCAGAAATATTACTTTAATAGCTATACATATTCTATTACGTGGCCATACAATATTTTATTTAATTGCCTTTCCACTTTGATATCTTGGTGATATTTTCATTCTTTTTTCCATTGGTTATAATGCTGTGTTGAACATATATCAAGATAGACTTCTTTATCTAAACAGATTCTTATTTCCTCACATACCAAACCTCCTATATTTAATTAAATAGAAAAAAATTCTCATATATAATCTAGAGAAAGAGAGAGAGATTTCAGTATCTGAGTTCAGAGTAGATTTTGCCTCTACAATTTCTTTTTTGAGAGCAGCATAGGCTGCCCAAGTACGGTAGCTAAATTTTGCTAGGTGTCTCTTAATTTACAAAGGAAAGCATTAGATTTATGATAAATGTGTTCAAGAAATAGAAAACATTATGGTAATCAAATACAGTCATGTGTCACTTTACGACAGGGATACATTTTGAGAAATGTGTCATTAGGTGATCTTGTTGCTGTGTGAACGTCATAGAGTGTACTTACACACATCTAGATGGTGTATCCTGCTACACATACCTAGGCTATATGATATAGTCTATTGCTCCTAGGCTACAAGCCTGTATAGCATGTCACTATACTGAATACTATAGGCAACTATAACATGATGTGAAGTATTTGTGAACCTAAATCTATCTAAACATAGAAAAAGCACAGTAAAAATACAGCATTTTAATCTCATGAGACCTCTGTAGTATAAATAGTCCCTCATTTACCAAAACATCATTATGTGGTGCATGACTTTACAATATTCAAATCAATTAATTAGCTAGAACCATGTTATCATTTATTTGCTGCCTAGGAGTATGTTAAATGCTACAAGGAATAAAAAACATAATATATAGTCTTTAGTGAATTCCTACTATGCATTAGCAAGTGTGGTGGCTCTCTCACATATCATCCCACTTAAAGAGTAGTGACCCACTTAAAGAGTCAGAATACAGTAAACACATGAAGCAAATGTGTATGTGGGCATATAAATCAGTAAGATCTAATGAGGTGCTAAATGGTGGAGTACAGTTGAGTACACAGGCAGTGCTGGCTACTATATATGTCTATCTAGATACAGAGATCTATACATATTAGATAGATGATAGATAGATAGATAGATAGATAGATAGATTTAACAAGAGTTAAAAAGTCAAGAGAATGATATGACCTGAAATTAACTTGAGCTAGACATTGAAAGATAGGTGGCATCAGAGTAAGTGGAGAAGAGCACGGACTACGCCAAACAAAAGGAATGTCTTCTGCTTGTCCTCCTAGAGACAAGAGATGACATGAGGGCTTCATGGTGATAACACTAGTCCTCAAAATCAGAGGATCAAGAGACCATCCTAAAGCCCATGTTAAACACAAAACAAAACAAAACAAAAATCAAAGAAAAGCAGAGCAAGCCTTCCAAAATTCTGGAGAATATGCCCATTATACTTCAAAACAGTCCAGAGAGACTGATGCTTTAGGACAATGCTTCTCACACTTTGCAAGTGATAATTCTCTAGATTAAAAGCAGACAAGGTTATCTCCTGGGGGACTGAAGGAGGTAACTTCAGTATTCCACTGCAAAGCATTCATTATTTTGAGGTCTCATGTTTCACCTTTAAAAATGTTGCATCTCTGCATTCGGTTAAATGTTTCCTCTAATCTTAATGTGAAATTGGAGTTCCAGGTAGATAAGCCATATTTGTTTTACTCAACATACTCTGGTATCTCTTAAATTAATAACTATATATGCATATTTGAAATATATATACATACATTAATGTATGTATTAAATTAATGTATTAAAGTAATAACTGTATATGCATATTTGAAATATATATACATATATACATACATATATACACATACATATATATATACACATACATATATATATGTATGTATGTGTATATATCAGGTTCTTTATTATTTTGTTCCTCTTCCATCCTGGCTATATCTGCCAGATATAAGACGTCTACCATTAACCAGGACACCAGGCAGTCATTAAAACACTGTGCCACCATCTGCTGCACCCAGTTTTTGTTTTGTTTTTTTTTTTTGAGACAGGGTCTTGCTCTGTCGCCTAGGCTGTTGTGCAGTGGCATGATCTTGGCTCACTGCAGCCTTGACCTCCTGGGCTCAACAGATCCTCCCACCTCAGCCTCCCAAGTAGCTGGAACTACAGGCGCATGTCACCATGTCTGGCTAATTTTTATAGAGATGGGGTTTCTTTCTGTTGCCCAGGCTGGTCTTGAACTCCTAGGCTCAAGAGATCCACCCATTTCAGCCTCTCAAAGTGCTGGGATTACAGGTGTCAGCCACTGCATTTGGCCAGCCCAGGCTTATTTTCTCTCCTTTTCTGGCACTGTTTAATATTTTCTCTCCTTTTCTGGCATTTGGCTACCGATAGTATTTTCCAAGTGGCCCTTTGACATGTTGCAAAATAATATTTCACCTTTCAATTCTGAGTGCTGGTCTTATTTCTCTAGTCTTCTACCCTCTGAATACACACTACTTTGTATTAATTTTGCTCAGGACTCTACTTCCGTTGGCCGCAATGACCATATATTATTCGACATTAGTTATCTCCACCACCACTAGGTTTTGCATGTGCTGAATGCTCTGTTCACTTCACTCTGCACACAATGGTTTGCAGTAATCTTTGTGAGGCATTAGCTCAACAAAGAGCACTTACGCACACTATCTGGGACAATAAATGACATGAGGTGGTTTTAGGTTTTGTTACATTTGCCATAATCTGCATCAGCTCCTTCCTAAGACCTCCCCAACAAGGCATGCATGCTATGCCAAGGCAGTTTCAACTCAAATCCAGTTGTCCCCTTCCAATTAGATTGCCAGCCATAGTCCCCTGGAGATGCTATAGAGTCCTGAGGAGAAGTAGTGGGCGATACGCTGTATGCACCCAAATTCAAAAAACAGGTAGAGTAATTTAGACATGATGCAATAGATAGTAAGGAGCTATTGTAGGCTCCTCAAAAAAGGAAATACTTGATATAGTGGTATATGAGAAAGACTGATTTCTTTGGAACTTAATTCATTCCAAACATGAGTTAAACTTTTCTAAGAAATAAGTCTAAATAATGAACTAATAACAATGAAGTGTTAATAATGAAAGAACTGAAGGTTTTTAAAAATTCCATTTTGGCATAATTAAGGGATAAATCAGTTCAAATGAAAGGTGTCACTGTAATTAAAACTTCATTTACTGAATTATGTTTCATGTGAACAGAGTATATTTTTAAGATTATTTGATTATTCTATAAGTCAATGTCATTTCCAGTTTTTGGAAAATTGACAGTAATTCCATGTCATTGAAAATGTAACTGAGTTTATCAAGTTAATTTCTCAGGGGCCCCCTGATAGCCACCAGATGGCAACCTGAGCCAAAGGTAAATCAGAACTTGAAGTTATAGATAGCCCTGAGACTATGAGTTACCAGTCACTCATCTCTCAGGGTTCCTTTGAAACCACAAAACACAAAGGCTTTGTACCACTTCTGTAAATTCCATTTGAACATAATGAAATATGCTCTATCCACAATGCTTACAATAATTAAAGTTTTTTTCATAATAGAAGTCTATCTAGAAATAGCACAATATGGAATGATCATTAATAGATCTGTTCAGGTACTTGAATAAATGCCTATCGAGAGCACAGGCACACATTAGTAAATTTCCTAAGTAAAATCCATTTTCATTTCACATTCTGACATTTTATTTAGAAAAATTATACCTTTTCTTTTAATTATTTCAGTAAACATAATGAGGTTATTGCTAACTATACCTCAGAGTACTTTATTTTCTCCAATTTTTTAGTAATATGAGTCTACTTGTAATTAAAGGCATGCTGCATTAATGATGCTGAACGTCTCCAAGGGAAACATTTAATGTCCACCTCATAATATTATGCCAAAATTACATGCACAGAAGACTTTTTAATAATCTTTGTTTCCTAATTTAGTTTTGATTGGCTCTGAAATCCATAGCAGCACTCAAGGGCTTCCATTTCTACAGTGATCAGCACTTCTGAGCCATAAATTGTACAAACACACATGAGTTCTTCCGTCTGTAGGCTCCTTTTCAAAGCGTCTGTTTAACTTATCCAGAAAATTAGCTGCAGGCTAGAGATAATTGCAGAAAATTTTGCCATTTTTAAGCCACTGGGGTGTGCAGGAAGATATGACAGCTAAGTTTGTCTAAACACAAAGAAAAAGTCATAGCTTTGTGTTGTCACTTCAGCTTTACACACAGGTTCAGATCATCCTCTCTGCTCTTTATGCAAATTGAAACAAATTGTAGTCACTAGATGATCTGTGTTTCCTGACAAAGCTCTGCCACCTGAAGCTTTCAATGTGACTGAAAAGATAGGATCTATTCAAATGTGTCTTGTCAGTCTAAAAAAAGGGTTAACCCCTGCCTTCCCTTCAGATTCTTCCCCATTGATGAAAACAGAGATTTTCTTTGGCCATCATCAACTCAAAAGGAATATATCAAATTAAAAAGAAAATATATGGTTTTCAATATACACAATTTATATATATATTATATATATATTCCTCTTCCTTATCCATTATGATTAATAGAAATGGCAGTGTGCTCCTGAAAAACTAATGTTTATAAATACTGGTACAATTAATATAAAACAATTTTAAAGTACTTCACATTGAAGATTTATTAAGTATGCCATCCAGGTTAATAAGCAGAGATCTATTGTTAAATGGAATCCATATGCTCCTTCTTTTCCCAAAATTTTACTCTATATTAAAATAAATGCAACATTCATGGATAGTCACTGGCATATAATGATGAAGTCAATGAAAAAAGCAGCAACATGGACTCTTAATGCAATGCCAATGAACTTCAACTTTATATTAAAGAAATTGGCCCTGGGAATTATAGGTATTTCTCTCAGCACATGTTCCCTCGGTGCTCAGAACAGCTATAGCCACAGCTAATAGCAGTGTCACTAGCTGAACAAGTGATTACTGAAACAATTTTGCAGCAAACATTTACATATAGGGGCTAAGCAGTGGCTGTACTCATGTGGCAGCTCCCCTGATGTAATAGGCCATAACGACGCTGAGGGAGCAGGTATGGATGCAAGTGTCAAGGAGGGGGAGAACGCATAAGTCATAACACAAATGACTTTATGAATCCCCATTACACCCTGGGCTAAGGAGTACCTAAACAGGTTTGATATGACAGCATCCTGAGACAGTTTCCCAACCTTGTGTCAGGAATCCTTATACTAAAGAGTTTTATGGAACACCCAAAAGTGCAGAGTGGAAGTGTTGCTATATTAGGCCATTACCATTGACGTGGTATATAATATGCATACAAATAGTCACAAGGTGTATATTTAAAGGATAGCTTATTAAATTTGTTATGCCTATCATATGCATATCAAGGAATACAAATTAAGCATTGATAGGTAACATTTCACAAATCTTACATTCTCCCTTGGAAAACCATTCTGTCCAATGACAAGTTTACATCCACCAGGGCTTCCAAATATCTGCATCACATTAAGATGCAGCCTTTTAAAGACTGTCCTCGGAGTTTCATGTGAACATACAAAGTATACACGTTACTGCACTTGAGAAAGCTGAGGGATATCATTTTAATTCTTTTTTCCCATTTAGTCTCTAACATCCCTTAGCCAATGGACTGAGAGGAATTGACTTGTTTAAACACCTTAGATCATGTCCCTTTGAAAGGCAGGCATGGGAAGATCTGTAACGTGCCCTTTGCACTCATGATGGGAGAAAGAGGCATGCTGAAGACACCAAGTAAACCCTTCAACATGACAGACAGGAGCAGTGCTGAGCAAGCATTCTCTGGCCAGAGACTGAGATCAGGGAAGCTGCACCCACAAATCACACCTTGAAAACATCATACAGGGCCTATGAGAGGGAAAACAGCACCCTGGGAAAGGAAATTTGCTATTTTACTTAGATCTGTAAATTATTAAACAATTCCAGAAGGGACATGTTACAAGTGTCATGTAAACCAATATATAGAGCTAGAGTATTCTTAACAATATGCAGACTTGGTCTGGAACTCATTCTCTGCTATAAGGAGTAGAAGACTATACAGCCTGTCACCCAAACAGCAATTTCAACCCAGATTTGTAATGAGCTCTTATAGTTGACCTTTTATGAGAAATTATTAAAGACCTCACATAAAGTCACCACAAATGTCTCTGCTCCTTTACAGATTTATTATGATTTTGCTAATGTGTTTGAATAAACTCCTTCTCTGGAAGTCTCTGCTTTCCAAAATGCAACTTCTTTGCAAAGCACATACCTGTTCCCAGAGAGACAGGTCCTCTCTTTGAAATATTTAGTCTTTCAGAGCACTTTAGTCACAGTGACACCTAATAGCCAAGCGCTTTTTCTCACTCTCCACAAAATCAGGTTTAGACTATAATTCAAACCAGTCCCCAAAGGCACTTCTGAAAAATGGCAAGCCCTTAGCTTTAAGGTGAAAACACTCTTTATTGCTCAAAATTGTTTCCTGTTACAAAACCTTTTTTATGGTGCTAGGTCTAAGATGATCTTATGCTAATTTAACTCACTGGGGACTGTGAACAGATGCTACTTTGATTAATAGTTTCACTATCCTGAAAATGCCAGGCCAGGTTCAAGATAATACAGTCAGGTAAGATTACTAGTAAAATCTGCCATACAATTATATCTGTTATGTGGAGAAAAATAGGATCACAGTTCTTATATCAAATAAAAACCACCTATAATAAAAAAAAAAAACAAATGAACTCACCATCTGAACTCTTTAGCACATTAATGTATACTATTTTAATCACCAGCCACTTTACTGATACTTACAGAAATATTGTCAGCTATATCTTTCTTAAAAATTCAATGTGTTACTCCAATATTACCTTTTCACATGGTATTTAACTTTCTATGCAGAAAAAAAGGACTTATATAAGCCTTGAGAACAATGAATTCTGTAACTTTGCTTATCAAAAAAAAGTATCTGAATTTATATATGCTGAGCCCTTGCTTTTCAGCAAATAAGTTTTCTATATGCCAAAAGTCATCTTTAAAATATACATAGAAAACTATGACCTTGACAATAAGGAGAGTTGGCAAATAAGATTTTTCTGGAAAAACTTCTCACAAGGCTTTAGTTCCTCTCTCCTCTACTTTTTTTCCTGCTGATCAAGAAACCAAGGACTTCCAAATCATAGCAGCTTCCTGATGAAGATAATTATGATGAGATCTAGTCTCTCCTTGAACTACAGAATTTAGGACTGGTTTTATACACATATGTGAAGAAACATTTGTGTTTTTAAAGTTGGTTTGCCAACGCATTTTATCCTTAACAGGACGGATATGACCTAATCATATTTCTAACCTCCAATCTAAAATTTAACCTTTAATCGGACTTTTTCTTTTATAATATATGCTATAGTGTACCTGCCTCAGTGAAGCTATTGGTTTTTGGGGAAGCAGAAAGTAAGTTCCTTCCAGGACATCAATCACACTGTGCAAATTGTAATTCCAGGCAGTGTAAGCCTCCACTGAGAAAGTAACTAGCCTGTTAACACAAATCTGCCACCTGCAGATTCAACTTATTGCATGAATTGTCTTCACACTCACCACATCTGTATGCATATGCGATTAGACCCTATTTATATGAAATATTTTATGCAAAAGGGTTACCTCACCATTGCACAGAACGTCTCAGGAGGGTCTCCACAGGTAATATCCGGAGGATCGAGTTTCACTTTCAGATATTTTGTCATGTCCGTGGATTCCGGCTGGCAGGCCATGTAATCCCAAACTTTCCCTTCTTCCGTGTAAATCTGAGTCTTACACAGATCATAATGTCCCCAAACCAAAGGGTACGGCTGCATCACTGAAGACACTGTAACCCAAAGGGCATGAATCGACAGGAATCTTGACAAATACATCTCTAAATTCTTTGTAATCTTCTTGGAAACTAAAGCAGAGCTTGCTTTATGATCTGCGATCTTTGTCTATTTCACATATATATACACATATATATGTATGTATATGGGTAGGTAGGTCTGTGTATTTTTTTTTTAAATGAGGATGGGACTTCAAAGCAGATCCTAAAACCAAATATGAAGAGTTAAGATATTGTGCGTATGCAGGTATATTGAGGACTTTGGTGGAAGCCTAACATACTTGTGTGTTAGGCGTTAACAACTTGCAGCTTTTTCTTTGTCTTAGAACATATCTATTAGACTCAGGTCTAGTTTGGTTTTTGTAAAAGATGTCCAACTGCAGATAATAATTTAGCAAAGTGATGGCTCTCCCGTTGTACATCCGATAACCCTGAGTGATCCTCAATGTTCACAGCTCACAAGGGATGCTCAGGCAGACTGAGATATCAGTATCTGAAGCAAAAGGATGAGTGTCTATAGCCCAGTGTCTGTTTCCCATCAATCATTCTTTTCTTCTGGCACCAACACCCTTTTAGAAACAATAAGAGTAAGAGTTATTGTCCCAGAATCAATGTATTACGAAATGTACAATATGTTGACATTTTGGAGGTCTGATGCAATATAAAGCAAATTGGTGTAATACAGATAACCTTTACTCAGCTGCTTTGCTAGAATGAGCAAACCATGGAAATCATTCACATTGGGGCGAATTTCGATATGAAGGATTTAACTCTTCCATAACAAAGACAGACACCTGTGCATGAGTTACAGGTTTTCACTTCAAAAATTATATTTCCATCTTGACAAAACTGAGAGCAAGCAGCTAGATTTGAACATTTCTCATACATTGCAGTGCTAGAAAATCTTCCAAGAGAACAATGGGGTAAATGAGCGCTTTTATAATGATGACAAAGAAATGACAACTACTTATATCCCTTTTGTCTCTTGGCAAAGAGACCCTAAAAATCTCCAAATTCCTTGTACATTTCTTAGCTTTTGTTTGCTGGAGTGAAAATCAGCATTGTTGGCAAGAGCCTGTCCCTGTGGATTTGCTCATTATGTTGGAAGAATTTAGCATCTTTTGTTTAGTTGCGTTTAGTAATAAAGATAAGTTGGTTCTCTGAAAAAAAAAATCAAAAATAAAACCAAAGGAGCAAAATTTCCTTTCATAAGAATCTTCTATATTTTTACATCTTTTTATAGTCATTACATCTGCATTTGCCATTACTTTTTGTAACAGAAGAGAATTTGTCCCAAAGGCGAATATTATAAGCTGCTTTAAAACTAAAAGCTCTGTAGTAAAACGCACAATTTAAAATGCACATATAAAAATAGCCGAGGGTGAGTTAACAGGCCATGAAGCAGAATAATATGGCACTAATTCTAAGAGAAAATAAAAATTACTGTGTAAAAGTACTTTTGGTTAACTGATAATGCATCCTACATAACTATGGCTACAAGTCATTGGTGAGTTTAACTGGCCACTTTTCTGTTTAGAGATTACTATCCAAATCTAAACAAATGCTAACATTTGGAAACCAGGTATTAAAAAGTATATTTTCTGAATTAGATTACTTATATTTATAGTCTAAAAGTTAACTGATTTTTAAGCAATGCAAAAAGGACAAAAAAGTCTACAATTTTAGAAAATTCTATTATAGACCCTTCAATTCACATTAAACAGTTGAAATATGGAAGTTCACTATCTTCAAACAATCTTATAAAGGGAATTCATTATATTTAAATAATGTACCATCTTAAAATGAACTAAGCCACAGAGACTATGAAATGCCAACAGATGGTTGAATTGTGTTTCCATAGCAAAGTAATTTATAATAATTGCTTTATGGATGCAAGTGCAATTTTCATCATATTCAATTCATAAAATGTTATCATACAGCTGCAATTTGTGGTATTTTCTATTAGAAAAAGTGTTGAATATTTGAGTTCCTATGAAGCAATAATTAGTAGTTTGTCTAAATATGTATAAACTACAGATTTGAATCAGCCTCTTCCTTGTAACCTAAAGACTATACTGGGTAAAGCATATTTTGAAATCTTAAGCTAAAAAGAAAAAAATCAGAGAAGCATGTGTTGTGGCTACTATAGCCTTCTGCTTTTTTTCAGATTCATTAGTAATTTTAAGTTGATATTTTCAGACACATCCAACAATTTGACAATTAATAATCTGAGGTGTTAAAATGATACAAATTTACATTTTTGAGATGAATTTTTCAACTGTGTTTACTAGTTTTTATAAGAGGAAACAAATACTTTCCAAGGGGCGGGGGGATGGAGGCATTATAACTGAAGCAGTGTAAAATCTACTAGGTCAGAAATTATTAACTTTAATTCTTAGTTTCAAATACACAGTAATTTATTTATCAAGAATGATATAATCTTGAAGACCCAGAATTGACTGTTTCGAGTTTGAATGGAGTGAGCACTGTGTGTTTATTTTTAATATTAGTTTGAAAATACCACTTTAAATATATTTGAGTGCTTCCTGAGATTAGTCTTCACTTTCTTTTTTAACCAACAAATGATATTCTCCTCATCCATTTATTCTCAGTTACTCTGTCCTCAGCCACATTTTGCATTACTGCAACCACAAAATAAAGGGTGACCATACATTTGTACAGGAAAAATTTGAACACTAAGGAAATATATGTGAACACTATGCTATCTCCTGACACAACAGCAATCCCAATATAACGAATTCTCATTAAAGTATACCAGGATTATAATGATGGTCATTACACAGAATTATGGACTACACCATTGATCGAATTTAGAGAACTGACAAGGAAAAATGCAGAGGAGTGCAAGATATTTGAATATTAGGCAGTTGCAGGACTGTGCAACAGACATTCTTGACAAGAGGCAGCCAATTATAGCTTAAATTTCTGGCACATAACCAGTTGTGATTAATAGTTTTCCATTACATTACAGACATATTATTAATGTATTAAAAATGTCAAGCTTTGGCAAGCACTAATATGGCATGGCTCAGTTAGTCTGCAGAGTTTACATTTAATGAGCTCCCATTGACACAGAAAAAGATATTGACCACGGCATATTACAGATCAGGAGCAGAGGGACACTAAGCTGTTATTTAACATAACTATTTGATTTCACTCTAATTTTTATATTTGTACTATCATTATGTATCCTGCATTTCAGGGTCTTCTTACTTTTCAGTGTCACATATACTTCAAAGGAAATCCTCTTAACTTCAAATTAGTAAGAAATTAAATCTATGAACTTCCATGACACACAATGGAAAAGCAGCCTCTGAAAATCAGGAATTTGTTATTAAAGTATAATTATGGAGTTTTGAAAGAAAATACAATGATGTAAAAATAGAATATTATTTACAACTTAACCTCCACTATTTAATGGCACTGTGTCTATCTGCTGCACTTTCAAACAGGTTAAAATTATCAATAGCTTCTTAAAAGCTAGGTCATCACAGCAAATAGCTAGGGAAACCAATTATGAGAAGGACAGTGAATAACGTATTTGGGGACTTAATATACTAAACCTATCCCTTCTGGCCCATAACTGAACTGATTGTGAAGTGACGTGGCCTTTAAATTTGTCTCAGGTGTCCGTATCACCTAAATAAGAACAGATTCAGAAGAGCTCTGGGCAGCTCCAGTTCTACCTCTTCACTTTGCAGACCTTGGGAACTCACTGTAATCAAAAATTCTACCACCTCTACTTGGGAACTAAAGTACTGAGAAGTCCTCTTTGATAAAAATACCCATTAATAGGTTGTGAGTATTCCACAGACCTCTGGTGTATAAATTTGCAGAACCAATGATAAAAGGTAAAATTATGTCATGGCCCTCAAGTTGATAGATATTATTGATCAGGACTAAAATGGGCTATAAAATGCCTTTGCACACACAAAACATTTATTTGTCCAGGATTCTGCAGCTAATTCCCTTCCACCTTGGATTAATTTTGCAGACGCCATTTTCACAGGCCCTTTCTCTCACCAGAAAAAAAGCCTCCCAAAATATTACATGGAAGTAATAATGATTAATATTATAGGCAATTATATTCCAAAAGCAATTGCCAGTTTCATCAACTGAGAGGAAGACATTATCAGTAAATCTCCTAATCTAGCTGGTTTTCAGCATTCATTTTATTATATAATCTCACTAGCAGGTGGGAATGGTGGTAGTAAGCTATTTTTTTCATAAATATTCAGCTTTTCAGGGGTACCTGAAATACATAACTATTGACTCATTCCTCATAGACATTAAGAATTTTATAAATATGCATGTTTCTGAATGGGAAGGAACAAAAGGAAAATTGACTATATAGATCATTGAGTGAAAATATAAAAAGATAAAGATATACAAAATTATAACCTATCAAAATTATTAGCTTCCAGCAGTCACAATGAAATTTATTACATAAGATATTTTAACATGTATTCAATGCTCTTTGCAGCTATTTGTTCTGAAGAAAGCATTTTCTAGTCATCTTAATGGAAAACATATGCTTCTATCCTTTTGTTAACTGTCTCTCAAAATATAAAGAATTTAATATGTACTGCAATATCACTGGCATAGCTTACTCACACTTGATTGGGTATTATGAGCAACTGTCTTATCATGAGATTCTTAATAAACCCAAATAACACACCTTGGTATTTGAAAGATCTCTATTTTCATTGAGAGAAGACTGATTCGAGAAATTAGATAGCACATGTTTTGCAGGATGATTGAGGGTAGGATAATACCCAAAACTATTTCAGAATCAGTTAAGCCTAGAAGAAATCTGGAGTTTAATTACCACATGAAAAACAAATATTTAATTCTCATGCAGGGAAGTTCAGAGATCTAAGGTCTCAAACGCATATATGAGAAAATCTACACCAACCTGAAGTTTTGAAACAGAACTTTGGATTCTGCAAATAAAATTATTTTTTAAAGTATGCTAAATCTCATACTAACCTAAGACTTTACTAATATAATCTCTTATACAATATAATTCACACACATATATTTCAATGTTAACATATCAATTGGTTTTCAAAGTTGAATCCAATTTTCTTTTTTCCAAGTGACTTGATGCCTTTGTAACTAAAACTCTCCAAATTTTTATGACACTTAGAAATCCTATCAAATAAATGTGTAATGGTTTAACTTTTTAAACAAATTACCTGATATTTTTCAGAATAATAATGGAAGCAAAGATGGGTATTTGCACCACTTGCAAATACACAAAAGGAAACTGCAAAATACATTTGCCTCCTCCTAAAAAGGCTGACCTGAATCATTTTAACACATACACCCATTGAAAGCTGACAAAACAAAAATATTAACAGGAAACCAGCTTTATGTTCAAATAAACTGTTTCCAAACAAAAGTTTTAAGATTATCCCTCTTAAATTCCACAGTAGAAAATTCCACCAAATTAGTAGTCCAGTACATAGAATCCTGAATGCCTTCATGGTGGTCTTCAGTGGGTGAAATATATCTCATTTCATGGCACACAGAAAAGAAAATATATCCCTGGAACAACATTACATGTGAAATACTTTGATGCACATTTTTCCTTGCATGTTGATCCACATGCAGAGATCCAAATTTTATCTTAATGAAAAATTGAAAGTTGCTTATCTTCAAAAAGAATCTTGGATAGTTACTGAGCTGCTTTTCCTTTGCCAAAGAGAAAGGGAGGCGGGTAAGGCATTCAAAGTGACACAGTTCAAAATACTTAATGAAATGTGGAATTGCTAATTCCCTCACTAGAGATCCTCCTCAAGGGACAAACAAAACAGAAAAGCCTCCCCTGAAAAAAAAAATTTTTTTTTGAAAACTTTCCAACAAGCTTAACTACTAAGCATATCTGAATAAGCGATTTTAATGGAAGATCTTTCTGGGTTTTTTTTTTTTTCATTCCTGTAAGATAAAACAACTTTTAGTATTTTCAGTCATAAAACAGGGCCTTATTTCTAGAGCAAATCTACTGCCAGATTCACCATATGTTTAGTGGAGTTCTGAATCTTACTCAGAATTTTCCATTCCAAAGATTGACAATTTGTTATGAGGAGTGGCTCCATTATTCCCTGTATAAAGAGAAGAATGGGGGAGAGAGGAGGACCCTCTACTCACTGGAAATCTGTACGTGATGCAACTATAGGAGCTCAACCTGCGACTTTTCCAAGTAAAGTTGCTTTAAAATCCCCGCTAGGAATTTTCTTCCCTTGCCCTGTAAGATGACAACCTACTCTTAAGTGGATTTCTGCAGGAAAAAAAAAAAAAGTCCCCGGGTGAGGGTACTAAAATTAACAGCAGAGGGCGCAGTTTCTTTTTTATATCTAAGTTTTTCCTTGTATGAATCACTTAATTGGTTATTTTAGGCCCAATAATATTCAGTATTATTTGTATTATATATAGATATCCACAGATCCATACAGGAGAGCAATTCAATGTCCCTAGCCGAATCCATCAACCGATTAATATGATGCCAGTAAAGAATATGAGAGAATATTCCAAACAGCATCCCTACACCAAGTCTCCCTCTTTCAATTTCCCTTTCTCCCCAGCTGCACAACATGGGATAGTAATGCTTTAATCTAGCACCAATAAAGGAGATTAAAAGAAGGGACTTCAAAAGCTCTCGATGTGGCCACCAGATCCCCAAGGCCGGCAATAGGGCAAGTGTTTTTTTGTTTTTATTTATTTATTTATTTATTTATTTTATTTATTTATTTTTTTGCTTTTCCCCAAACAAATATAATTGGCGAAAGAAAGAAAAAATAACGACAACCCTCCTGAGCGATGTGTGTGGCCAGGTGTGCGTGAGAGAGGGAGAGCGCGGGGCGCCTGTCAGTCGGCGGATGGAGGCTCAGACCCTGAGCCTGGGCTCGGGACACAACAGGCGGACGCATCACCGGCCCAGGGCGCACCCCCGGGAAGACTTGTGTGTGGGTGTGAGCGTGTGCCGGTGTGTGTGCGCGCAGGGCTCCGCGCGCTGCCTCCTCGGGGCGCTTTACAAAGTTCCTCGCCCACCCGGAGCCTTCCCTCCCGCCTGTGGATCGCAGCGGGTGGGGGGGGGGGGGGGGGGGGGGGGGGAAACCCGGGGGAGAGGGGCGCGGGCGAGACGCGCGGGTCGCAGTAGGAGAGGCGAGCCGCGGGCACTTACCGTGTGGCTCGTTTGCCCTTGCGCCGGGCGGGAGCCGAGCCGACGGCGCGGGGCGGCGGCCCTGCGCAGCCAGCCTGGTCCGCCTCGGGCGGCGGCCGCAGCAGCCGAGCCCGCGGGCGGCGCACGGGCGGAGGGCGGCAGCTCCCGCGGAGCCTCCTCCGCGGGCGGGAGCGGGCGGAGCGGGAGGGGTGGGCGTGAGGACCCGAGCCGCCGCCAACGCCGCAGCCCGGGGATCCCAATCGCGCCCGGCCGCCGGCGGGAGAGGACCCCGAGGACCGAGAACCCAGCGCCGGCCCGCCACTCCCCGCCGCTTAATTACCTTCGCCTCCGCCCCCGGGGGGAGCTTCCTGCACGTCGCCCCCTCTCGGAGCCGGCACCCAGAGGGGGAATTCCTTCCCGTTGACGTCCTCTTCCGAAATGCAAAAGATCAGTGACTTTGACAGGTAGATGAGGGGGAGGGAGTAAGGGTGGGCGGAGAGGAACAGAGGATGAGAAAGGTGCCTCTCCCTCCAAAAATATAGTGATATTAATAATGAGATCTCAGCCTTCGGAGGTCGTGCCAGCCCAGTTCCCTGCTCGCCGGCTCTCCTCCGCGCCTCCTCGCGCCGCTGCCTCTGACACTTCTCGCCTTAAACTTTTACTGAGGGATATTTTTTCTTTTTTCTATTTCTATTTCTTTTTTTTTTCCTCTTTTTTTTTTTTTTTTTCCAAGCCGCAGGACGATTTTCTGGTTCCCGGGGATCAGAACCAGCGGCCAGGCGGTTCTATGCGGCTTGGCACCGTTTCATTTTATTTCAGATGAAGGCGTTGAGCTTAGTCAGAAGGGGCATAAATCAGGACAATTAGCATTGGCGCCAAGAAGATCCTCTAGTACCAATTTCGCCCGGGTTTCCTTCGCGCATTCCTCCACTCAAGTCAGAAATGTCACTGCCCATAGCGCTGATGGCTGTGAGACGCGACGCACCCAAAGTCCGTTTGATGAAATATACATGGCCCACGACGCTTCTGGAATGCGGCTCCCGGGCTCCGCGCCCCCGCCCGCGGCTCCTGGCCGGGACCCTGCTCCAAGCGGGCAGCGAGCTCCCGGCAAACTTAGGGGCCAGTGCCAATTAAAGAGTGAGCGCGAGAGCCGGAAAGAGGAGCGGCAAAAAAGCAAGCCCGGGGAAGCCGCAGCCCTCGGAGGGGTGGCATGTACGTTTCACTTAAAAAGCAGATCATCTTCTGCAACTGCCAGCAAGTGGAAGGATAGCAAACCTTGTACTACCTAGAGACCTGTGCGCTCCGAGCGGTCCTAACTCCGTCCCGCTCGCTGTTGCTGTCGCTGCTGCTGCTCCGGCCGCAGCTGCTGCCGCTCCACGACCTCGGGGCGCTGAGGCAACAGGGCCCCCTCCCCCTACTCCCCATCCCCCCGGCTCCTCCACAGAAGCGCCGTTTCCAGTAACTCCTCGTGTACCTCCCACTTCTGCCGCCGTCCATCCCACCCCTCTCTCTTCGGTTCCCTCCCGAAACCGTTCCCAAGCACACCCTTCGCCGCTAGAAGTGATCACAATGTTGTTTTTCAACCGGCACTTCCTTTGCCCAGAGGCCCCTACAGCCCTAGACTGGAACCTCCTCCTTTAGAAATTCATTCCCCTTTAAAAAGTTGAAGTTCAAGGAAGAGGTGTGCATTTCAGGCTTCCTTGCCTTTTCTGAGAGAAAGACAAATGCTCCGATGCTCCAGCCTTCATTCCCCACCAAGGCGGGCTCAGACTCGCCTGGGATCACTCTTAGCTACACATTAACGTCAAACAGAAACAAATCCGAATTTAGATAAGATAGGGAGACTTCCATTAGAAAGAAAGACTATTGCAATAGGGAAAACGCTCTGATCTCAGAAATGTGCAAGCCTCTCAAAACCAAACAAATTGGCCTTTTTTTTTTTCTATATATATAAGGGGTAGCAAGCAACAGGGAAAGCCAAGTGGATGGGGGAAACGACTCACTTCAAGACCCTCATGGTTGAACAAGAAATGTGTCTCTGTGGTCCAAGAATTTGGAAGATAAGCTAACAACGGGGAATGTTTCACATTTTAGTTCTTGCTCAGATTTGGGGGGCAAGCTAAATTCCAGGGACCTGCTGGAGAGAAGCCTGACTCATGTTTGGTCAAGGCAAAGCTGGGGGCGGGGGTGGGGGGGAAGAAATGGGCAATTGTGAACACTTAGTCACTATGTGTCCCACAATTAAGGCAGGAGGCTGAATAATTGGGTCATTTTTCTATGATGACTTGGGGTGGTGTGGTAAAAGGATGGATGGGGGAGAAGTCTGTTGAGTTGGGCCTATAACCAGGCCCTCCTTGGCCCTGGGCAGCCAGGAAGTGGGCAGGGATTTCAGGCACCCCCAGCCTTCCCTCTAACACCTAAGAGGCCACAATAAGTCAAGTCGCCTTCTGAATCTCTGAGTGCAGGAATCTGGGATTTATGTGCTTTCCTCTTTCCCACCTTTGTCCCGTAGTGCTGACATTGCAAAAAGGAGTTACCTGCAGGGCTGAAACTCCTACCAAGGGTTCTTAGACGGTGGCCAAGTCTGGCTCTTCCCCCTGTCTCTCGCCATGCTCCTCCAGGTTTAAAACATACTGACTATATGGAGATGTTACTCACCACCTAATCCTCCTTCACAGGCCCTTAGATCCCAGTTCTTTCTATGGGAGCCTTTTGCAATAGGATATAAGAAACAACACCAAGAGTGGCCTTCTTATTTCTCGCTGGCCCCTTGTCCTAGATCCTGAAATACAGACAGTTCTCAGCCTTTGCTCTCTCTCTTGCCCCTCTCTCTCAAGCTGAGAAAGCCTTTCTGAACTCTCATCCTCCTCTTTATCTGGTCATTTAAGGCCCTTCTGTACTAAAAAGAAAATAAATCTATGCAGAGATTAGAGAATTCTCTTCTGGAATATACCAAGATCTTTGTGATTTTGGCTCCCAACCTGGAAAAATACTTGTTTTCATCTGTCAAAATCTTGGAACTAACCTCCCTTCCTCTCTTCCTGTATCATCCCTCATTCCCAGGATTCCTTTGACTATGAGGCAATCCCAAGTAAGTGTGATATGTAAATGGAAACCTCTCCAATTAGGTAACACCTCCCACTACAGGAGTGGGAGAGTCTTTCAGAGGTGAGTTTTTCTGTGGAACATGTGCTCTGACCTTTGCAGAAGCTCAGTGAATCACCAACTAAACATGTAGATCTAAACTGAAGGAAGTAAATCAGAATCATCAGGGACTTTTCAACATTAAAACCCCTTTTCTTCCAGATCTTGTTCTCTCCTCCAGCAGCAATCAGGTGGGAAGGACTTTTTCTCCAAAAAAGCACTTTAAGTGGATCTGATATACTTCCCCAAACTAACGTGCATATATTAAACCAGCTTTCCTCAATATACCTTTGCATATTTGTTTATATGATATAAACCGATCAGAAATTGACTTTAGAGATTTCATTGCCACCAAGAGAAATTATTTAGGGGATACCTACCTTTCCTTATCATTCTTTACTTTCTCTAGCCATATATATATTTAACTTTCTTTGGAAAAAACTATTTTTCTGTTTTTATTTAACCTTTCAACCCTACTTTTTTTTTTTTCTTTTTCCTTTTGGAGAAGAATGGTTTGATCTTTCAGTTCTCTGGCTTTAGATCTTTGGCTGGTTTCTACACATTCCTCATTCTTCTTCAACTTAGATATCCATTTATTTGTAATCTTGTTAGGTCTGTAACTGTTGTTCATTTTTCTAGGTTCTTAGCTGCCTAAAAATCTTCTCTTTAGAGATTTGGCAGGGTTGTTTCAATATTTGTAACTTCAATATGCCAAAGTGGTAGTGATGGCATATTTGCAATATATCTGGTCCAAAAAGACGTGTCTTTTTTATAACTACTGTAAAATACTTGACATAAAGTAGGTATAAGATAAATGTTCAGTGCAGGTGTGGGTAGCTTTAGCTTATTCTCACGATTCATGGCCTCTTTGGTAACAGGAGCGAACTCTCACCGTATTAAATTAATATGTAGATGTCTAAAATATCCAAATCATGGGTGCATTAGACATTCTGGGGTGCTGTAACAAAGACCATAGATTGAGTGGCTTTAAAACAATAGAAATTTATTTCTCACAGCTCTAGAGACTGGAAATCTGAGATCAGAGGGCCAACATGGTCAGGTTCTGGTGAGAGCCCCCTACTGGGTTGCAGGCAATAGACTAACTCCTTGTATTCTCACATGCGGAAGGAGGACTAAGGAGCTCTCTAGGGTCCCTTTTATAAGGGCACTAATCCTACTCGTGAGGGTTCCATCTTCTTCTTGACTTAGTTATCTCCCAAAGGCCCTACCTCCTAATACCATCACATCAGGGGTTAGGATTTCAACTTATGAATTTAAGGGGTATGAAAAAAACATTTATTTCTTAACAAGGAGCAAGTTCTATTTGACCAATTGTATACTATGTGGTAGATGCTGTTTATAACTGCTGCTTGTGTCCCAATAGAAATATCCTTCAGCTCTTTCTTGCCTTCACTTTGTGCTCAGGGACATGTTTTACTACAGAGCCATTAGCTGTATAGTTTTGACAAGTTTTGAAGTTTCTTACCTGACAGGCTTTTTTAATGCTCAAATATTTTGACATTTAAACATCCAGCAAGCCCTAAGCATTGGTCTGGGCTCTATAAACTAGATTATACTGACATTTTCCTTCTGTTGTAGGAATACCAAGGTACTTCTCTTAAAGCTTTAAATTCGCAAGCCCAAACAATTCAAGTAACTGATCATGCTCAGCATATGTATACCAACAGTCTCATTTAGTTCTTCTCAAGGCTAACAGCAGACCAAAGGACATATTGTTTAATGTAAGAAAATATACATATTTACTGAGTTAATGATACTGGAGCACAAAAATTAGCAAATAGTGTAAGATATTGCCAGTTAGTGACCGATGCAGGGAACATGTCTTCTAGCACCCATGTACTTTCTAGTATATGGCACTGTGTAAAGTAGTTTGGAAATAATAAAATTAGCTGCTTGGTTAAATAATATATTTTTTAAATGAGCAAAATATGGGTTTTTGAAGAGAAAGCATTCTAACTTAAAAGATGACTAATTTTAGTCAAATATTTTATGTCTCCTTTCTATTCCAATCCTAGGGCCCTAGAAATGTTTAATGGAAAATAAGGTTTTCTTTTTTTTGTTTACCCCTTCTTATCCATAAAAAATCAAGAGAAATCACTTTTTAATTTTTATGCTCTGAGTATGTGATGCTAGATGTTTTTATCCAAATGGTAAATCTCTTAAAATCATGACACCCTGAGCTTCTATTACCCATTTTCTTTGAGAATCAGACAGAACCCATAGTCAATATTTGTTTAACAGTTTGTCTTTCTTCTAAGGGTATTAAAAATAAAGGCATCCCACCAGCAGGTTTGGATAATTCTATGGTCTGAACAAACTCAATAAGCTCCCATGTGCTTATGTTTTATTGAGCTTCGTTTGTCAGCCTAAGATCCTCAACTTATTCTTTGAAAACAGGAGATTCCACAATTAATCTAGTGTGTTGGCTGAAAAAGTTCAGCCCCAAAAATCAACAGCTGTGTGGATTTCCTCAAATGTAATTTTCATAATTTCAATTTCTCTACAACAACAAAATTAGCAGCCTTTTCAAAATGAGAAGGAAAATACATGGAGAAGATTGAGTAATGCCTTTTGCCTCATTTAGAGAACTTTCCATCAATTCCATACCGATAGTTCTCCTCAATTTAGTGAATATTGGTGGAATTCCTGTGGCCTGCTGGAAACTGTCCTTGGTGCTGGAGGAAATGCAAAGCTGTCGAGTCTAGGTAGGTGCTAATAATCGTGTTAGAGAGAACTGAATAACTAACTGCAATGTGCATCTTTAGTATTATATTAGAGATAGCTTAAGGTAAAGGTAGCTGTAATGGTCAAGTCTAGGGACTCCTTTTGTGCACTCTTAAATGTCCACAAAGATCTGTATCATGCCATTGACCCAAAGGAAAATAGAGTGCAACCTCTCTGGTTTAGTAGCCTCTGTGGGCAATCCTTGTACTGTCATATAACTATGGGGCAAAAATGGTTCAAGGATAGAAAAATAGCATACACAGGCCAGGTGCAGTGGCTTATGCCTGTAATCTCAGCACTTTGAGAGGCCAAGGTCAGGGAATCACTTGAGGCCAGGAATTCAAGACCAGCCTGGCCAATATGGTGAAACTCCATCTCTACTGAAAATACAAAAATTAGCCAAGGATGGTGGTGCACACCTGTAGTCCCAGCTACTCTGGAGGCTGAGGCAGAAGAATCACTTGAACCCAGGAGGCGGAGGTTGCAGTGAGCCGAGATCATGCTACTGCATTCCAGCCTGGACAACAGACTGAGACCCTGTCTCAAAAGAAAAGAAAAAAAAGAAAAAAGAAAAAAGAAAAGAGAGGAGAGGAGGAAAGAAAGAGAAGAAAGAAAGAAAAGAAAGAAAGAAAGAAAGAAAGAAAGAAAGAAAGAAAGAAAGAAAGAAAGAAAGAAAGAAAAGATAGTAAAAGAAAGAGAGAGAAAAAAACAGGCACAGAAGAGAAACATAGGTCACAGGGTGCCATTTGGTTTGGGGTGTACTCTATCCAGATGTATCTTTCTGCTTTTCTTGACTTCTTGGTCCTGGGTTTAGTTTGAGGTTTACTGTTCTAAAATTATTATTTTTACTACTGTTTTTAGCAGCTCTATTGCTGCCATCCTTTAGCTTCCATGTTGAATGGAAGCAATGGATATAAGCTGGATATTGGCTTCTAGTAAGTGAACTGGAGTCATGCCAAGTGGCCTTTACTTCCCAGTGGGCTGCCAAGGATTCTCCCTCTCTTACAGAAAATGACTAATTCTCTTAAATCCTGCCTCGATTTGTAAGGGAGAGGAATAAAGCCGGAAGTATTATGAATTCTCTTCTTACTTCAATAAGTCAGGAAGAAACTTGACTGTCAGTTCTCCAAACTTTGAAGTCCCATAGAAAATGACACAATAGTAAGATATTACAATAGATTTCTATGATCTTATAGAAATTCTTTTTCCTTGCTTCCTTTCTATTTCCTCTTCCTCAGACATGAATTTAGCTCCTATGTGCTAGGGACTGAATTAGAAATAACAAGATAAATAACACAGTCCCTTCTATAACTTACTGGCTGTTGGAGAAGATAAACTTGTAAACAAACAATGTAATACTGCCACAGGAACTGAGATAGACACTCACAGGGAGCAGGTTAGCCCCAAAGGAAAAGATGTATAATTCTCCTTTGGGATTCTGAGAAAAGCTATATAGATGAGATGATAGCTGAGCAACACCTCAAAAGATGAGTAGCCGTTCATCCAGCAGACAAAGACACAAAAGGCATTGTGAGCAGAAAGCAGGTGGTACAAAGTCAGGAAGTAGAAGACAGTAGAGCATATTTTGTCACTTCCAAGTCATCTGATACAACTGCACAGCTCACAGCACCATACGGATGGCCTTTGTAGTGAACATTTACAAGCATTTTGATACCAAAAATAACAAAAATTGAGGGCATTAGGAGAAAAATCAAGAATAAGAAAGTATCCTATATTATTTAGGTTGAGGTATATTAACATGTCAATAATTTATCATTGTTGACCTACAAAAATGGCAATTTCATATGTCTCAACCTATTAGCATCCAGTACTTCCAATTTAGTTCTTAGTAACCTGTTTTAAGAGAAGAGAATAAAACAGCAAATAATTTTTAAACTTCTATATTTGCTTTTGGAATACATTATATTCCTTCTTTTGGCAGGAGATATACCTTCCTAATGAGATTTTGTGCTTAGATTGGTATTAAAATTAGCTGGATTTCCCTGAGTAAGCATTGAGCATGAGAACGTGCCTGCAGAGCAGACTGGGGGTGACCGAGAAACCCAAGGTTCAAGCATTTAACCAGGCATACACCACACATGAATAATGAAAAGTTTAGTAATTAGTAATTATAGATACCAATTAAGCCTTAGACATAAAGAACCAGTCCTCAATCATTCTACCATGGTGTGCATTTTTACCATCCTAAATCACTGTTTCATTCCAACTCCAGTTGGAGAAAATCTATTTGTCAACAATAAAGAAGAAGATAATATAATATAGGAAATAATGCTAAAAATCAAGAAATTTAGAAATCGTTATACATGATACAAGGAAACAGCAACAAATTGATGATTACAGTAACCAAGTACTTCTCTAAGACAAAGTGAAATTCAGGTTTTCCTTTTACCTTTTTTGGTGAATTTGGTTAATCAAGTTCTTTAGCGGTTTATGACCAAAAGGTCAGGAGATACATCGGTGATGAAGAAAAAAATGAATCATCTTTCTTATTTTTTACCTGCTTTCCCCACATACTCCCACTGCCTTCTGCATTTTTAAACCTGTTTTTTAGATATCTATGTAAAATGAGATGCTGGAAATCACCTCAGCCACTGCCCTGAAACTCTATCTGCCCCCACTAGCCTGAAGGCTGAGTTCGCAATAATGAAAGAGAGGTAGACTGTCAGTTACCGTATATCATGGTATATATATTACTGTATAGATGTTACAATCATTTTTTTAAGGGACAGGGTCTTGCTCTGTTGCCCAGGCTGGAGTGCAGTGGCACAAACATAGTTCATTGCAGACTTGAACTCCTGGACTCAAGAAATCTTCCTGCCTTCACCTCCCAAAGTTCTGGGGTGACAGGTGTGAACCTGGCCCAATTATTCTTATATTAAGAACTGATTGATAGGCAAGGAGAGCCAGATGCTCACAGCGCACTAAAGCCTTCAGAAGTATAACCTAGGACTTCAATAGTAGAAAATTGAGACTGATCTAAATGCAAGATTAGCTTAAAATTCATATGTTGAGATACTGCAAATGAATTTTCAGAAAATCTAATGAGATATAGTGTAAATATCACTAAACTAGGAACCAAGAAACTAAGCCCCTGTTAAAACACTTTTTTGCTGTGTGAATTTTCCTACGTCATTTTACTTCGCTGGGCCTTAACTACCTCATCTGTAAAATGAGGAAGTTGAATCTGATGATTCACCTTAGGGTGGTTATTCTTAAAATAGGTTTCATAAACTTCCTACCTCAGAATGTTAGGGGCTTGTTAAAAAGCAGGTAGAAGAGTCCATCCTCTCCCACGTTGCCTGAATTAGCAACTCCCCAGGTGGTTCTTATTTAAGCACATTAGAGTTTGAACATCACTAGCCTAAGGTTTGCTCCAGATTTTGCATTTTGAGTCTTGCTTTGAGGTTGGAATTAATTTAAATGAAAGCTGAGACAAAAATAAATCTATCCTTCATGTTTCTGGATGATAGAATAGGATCTATGATTTCTAAAACTTGTATATAACTTTCTGTATATTGGAATTAAGTGGGATATATGTTTGATTCCCTGAAAGATTAGATAGAATAAAGGCCAGGGACTTTGAAATAATATTTTTAACACACACACAAAAAATCAAAACCATGCTCACTGATGTCCAATTTCTGGAACACATGTATTAGCTATAAGCTGCCATAATCTCTCCTAGAAGTCTATTACTCAACTGGTAAAAACTAGTTCTCTGAAAACTACCATGATATGCAGTCATGAGGTTTTAAAAGCTTTTGAACTTTTTATTCCAGTTGAGTTTCTTTAAAATTAGTCAGGGATTACTGGACTTTCTTTACCAGCACTAGCTTATATATCTTTATAAAATGTCCTTGTAAATTATTACAATCAGATTTCCACAAAGGTTAGAACTTTCAAAACATTTCAGAGTAAAAACTTCTCAATTAAACAAAGTATATGTGTATATGTATTGTATATTTGCCTGCATTTTCTGTGTATTTAAGTTAATTATTGTGAAATGTATTCTAATGTATTGGCAAGTCTTCAAAGATCAAAGGTAAAGTCCTTGATACATTGCTAAACAGTTGCATGGCCTTAGATAACTGGCTTAATCTTTCTGAGCCTGTATTTCCTTAGCTACAAAATGGGAATAATAGGACTATTGCTGAGTATCTCATAGGATTGCTATGAAGAGTAAATGTGCTCTTTGACATAGCAAAAAATGTTTGCAAATATTAGATATTATTTACTTTCTGTATTATAGTATTGAAGCTTCCATTATAAATATGTCAGCATAAGTTCTGACATTTATTTATTTAATTACTTACTTATTTAGTAAACAATCATTTTTTGACAATCTATTATGCTCACAACACTGTACCAAGTGCTCTGGAAAATAAATCCAGAAAAAATATAAGCTGTAATTTCTACATTTAAGAAACTTAAATTTTACTTGAGGTTTTATAACAGTATCACAAAATGTAAGGTTAAAAACTCTGAAATACAAATGTTTTAAGCTGGCTAGCAATTGACCTTCTAAGATCAAGGAGTGTTTCATTGAAGCAGGTGAGGTACTGAGCTAGACCTTAGGGTTTGATAGGCAAATAATGGAAGGAATCTCAGCAAGAAGGAGACTGCACAAGGGCAAAATCAGGAAAGGCAGAAAGGTCAAGCCATTTTCAAGAGATCGGGGAGCAGCAGCGTCATTGGAATTAAGGTGCCATGTTAGAAAATGGTGGACATACTTTTGGAAAATTCAGTAAGCCCAAAGTTCATTGCTTCTTGAATTCCCCAGTGAAGAGTCTGAAATTTATGCAGGAGATAACATGGAACAATTAAAGTTCTGAGCAGGAAAGACTCATGAATAATGTGGTGTTTTTAAACAAATTTACCTGGAAATATTGTTCATAATGAATTGGACTAGGGAGATACTATTAGAATCAGGGAGAGCAATCGGGAGTCTACTATATGAAGCCAGGGAGATGAAGATTTATACCAAAATAGTAGTTGTTAAAATAGAAAAAAAGAAAATATGAATATGTGAGGCAATAGTGAGATTTCTGATAGAATTTATTTATAAAAATAATTTCAGCTAAACAATTCTTTTAAATTAGATGAGAATAAAAACAGTCCTCTAAAGCTCTTACATTTTCATTTTCATTCAGATGTTCAAACTGCACATATCTTTCCTTTATTCAACCAAATATTTATTGAAGGCATCATATGCATTGTTGTAGGAGTTTGAGATTCAATGATGAACTAAACAAAGATTGAACTTATGAACCTCACATTCTACTTGGGGGACAAAGGATAGAAGTGTTAAACATAATTAATAAGTAATTATTATTATTGAAAGAGAAAATATATGTAAATAAGAAAAAGTAGAACAGGATATGAGGGATTTGGAGTGATACATTGAGAACGATTCCAGTGTAAATAAAGTGGTCAGTGGAGCCCTTGCAGAGAAGGTGATATTCAGCAAAGTCTTAAGGAGGAAAGCAAGCTAGTCTCACAGGCATTTGGAGGAAGAATGTTACAGGCAGAGGAAACAAATAGCTCAAGGGTTGAGCCTCCCTAGCATGTTGGAAGAGCCCAGCGTGGCTGGAGATTTAAGAATTTGTTTTATTTTTAATTTTTTAATTTTTTATTTATTTATTTATTTATTTATTTTTGAGACAGAGTCTTGCTCTGTTGCTCAGGTTGGAGTGCAGTGGACATGATTTCGGTTCACTGCAACCTTCGCCTCCCAGATTCAAGCGATTCTCCTGCCTCAGCCTCCCAAGTAGCTGGGATTATAGGCACCCACCATCATGTCTGGCTTATTTTTGTATTTTTAGTAGAGATGGGGTTTCACCATGTTAACCAGGCTGGTCTAGAACTTTTGACCTCAAGTGATCCACCCTCGTTGGCCTACCAAAGTGCTGGGATTACAGGTGTGAGCCACCAAGCCTGGCCAGGAATTTATTTTTAAAGTCTGACAAAAACTTATAGCAAATCACTTTTAAAATTTGTGCTTACACAACTCTTTGAGGTTTAACGATATTTGTACTATTTTTATGTGTCACACAGGCCTCTATGAGGCAATTGTGAGCCTTCCTAATATACATATGTATGTATATAAATATGTACAGTGAAGAACAGCATGGAGAAAAGTGCGCTTTACACATTTCATGTCAGCTAGCATTATTATTATTTTAATTAATATTATTGATTTTATATGAAGATTTTATTTCCATAGTTTTCTGTTTTAGGGTTTTTTTAATTCATTCCTTTTCAATTTTGTGCTTCATGCAGAAAGGATTACTAATTAGTCCAGAAAGGATTTTAGGCCACTTACAAGCATAGCTAGGCGATATCCCCCCAAAAAGGAGCAAAAACAAAGTGAAGTGAGAAAAAGGCTTAAAATGCACGTCATAATATCCACATACTACTAATTTTCCCCTAAGCTTGCTGGTGGATAATCAAAAGGAAAAATCTTATAACTCAATTGATAACATATATGATATTTTAAAAACCTATGTATATAGAAAAAGTATTTCCTATGTTCTTTGTAATAAGACCATACATATATTTTTCCTGGAGATTCTCAAAAAAAAGAATATGATGTGATGAAATAATATTTTAAACAATTTTGTCATAGATATGAATATAGGGAAAAATGTCTCATGGGAGAGGCAGTTTAATTCAAGACCTCATTTGATTATCTCAGACACCTCTGGGAAAAGCATGGAATACACGTGAAATTATACTTGTTGTAGCAGAAAAGAATCGCATTTTCTCACTTAGGATGTCACATAACCACATGTTTACAAACTCTGCAAATTACATGTCTGTCCCTTGTTCCATATTAAGATCCTGAATTCAAACCAGGGAAATTTGGATGGAATTGCCAGTTTTGTTACATATCTTGATAAGAATGCTTAAGAGTGGGAGACTGGGACCGGGCACGGTGGCTCATGCCTGTAATCCCAGCAATTTGGGAGGCGGGCGGATAGCGAGGTCAGGAGTTCAAGACCAGCCTGGCCAATATGGTGAAATCCCATCTCTACTAAAAATATGAAAATTAGCTGGGCCTTGTGGCATGCACCTGTAGTCCCAGCTACTTGGGAGGCTGAGGCAGAAGAATTGCTTAAACCCAGGAGGTGGAGGTTGCAGTGAGCCGAGATCAAGCCACTGCACTGCAGCCTGGATGATAGAGTTAGACTCCATCTCAAAAAAAAAAAAAAAAAAAAGCACAGGAGCCATAGCATCATGACCAAGGTTAAATTGAAAGGCTTTTCTCCTACTCCAGTTTTTTACCAAACTTGTTAAATTTACTATCATGGGAAACACTTAATACCCATTGTGTATGTGGCCAGGAGAAACAACACATTAACGTTTGAGAATATACGTAATAATCACATATAATTAGAACATAATCTAATTTACAATAATCAGAACATAAAATCAGTAGCTATAGAGCTGCTGCAAGGCAGCATTATGATTAAAAAAAATCACAATTTAAGAATCTCCACTTAATGATGATACTCTTAAAAGTTGTTTTGAGAGTACAGAAATTTTTTCAGTGGATTTATGGTATGCATTTTGTAGGGTACCCATTATATATTTATCATTATGTGTAACATTTATCACATGCTCATCTCTTAAGTGCATTTCATGTGTTAGATTTATATGAAAATCAGTGAAAATGTCTACTCACTGACCATATGAGTTTTGTTTGTCATAAGGACACAGATGACTGATTAGGTGGATAAGATAATAGTGAAAAAATAAATAGGAAATTCTGATGAACCTGATTTCCAGTGGGGAAACAGTGACGCATAATAAATAGCACACAGCCTCTGTGAGCCTGGGGGTGAAGAACAGTGATTTCAGTTGGCTGCCTGGCTGGTCTTCACAAATACCCATTACTTGGAATGATGCATAGCAAGTAGAGATCTTCACACCTTTGACAGCTAACCATGAGTAGTGATTTGTGGTACCACTGCAAACCAGTAAAGGGCAGCACCAGCCAGCAGTTTTCTAACACTGAACAAATAAAGCCTAATTGTTATTTCAAGTTGTAAAGAAAAATGTTTGACTTTGTTCAACATAAAGGTATTTGTTGCAAATTATCAACAGTGTTGATAGGCTAACTTTTATTTATTTATTTATTTATTTAAGGCTGGGGTGCAGTGGTGCAATCTTGGCTCACTGCAACCTCCACTTCCCGGGTTCAAGCGATTCTCCTGCAGCACGTGATAGGCTAACTTTAATATCACCTAACGTGCACAAAAATTCATGATTAACTTGACCATTTGTCCTCTCAGAATCAGCTGGTCCTTACAGAACTTATACAGAGACAAGAAGAAACTAAAGATTTTTCCGTGGCTATTTTGGGAAAACATAACAAATGAAATATTTTCAGACAATCTAAATTTTGCCATCCAAAATATAGCATTGAATAGCATAAGCATCCTAAGGCTTTATTAATCTGAAATTAAAAATAAAAGACTAATTACATTAACTGGAACATCAATTGATACAATTGTAAACCAAATAATTTCTTTTTCAGATAACATTTCAGTTCATGACTTGAACTCAAATTATTTTGCCATAGATTAATAATGTATACAAGAAAAGGGGAAAACTCCTTGTAACATATTTTACACTTTGCCAGAGCTTTCTGATTAAATTAATTTCTTTTACTACACTATGCTAAAAGTTGGGGGAGGGAAGATGTTTATCCTAAGTGATTAAAATAAGTCAGAGGGAGGAAGGAGGTGACAGCCCCAGGCTTGGAGCCACACCTCACTTTAATTATCTTTCACTGCTGGGTTCTAAGTGTAACGCAAGAACTTTTTTGTTTGTCCCCCCACCCTTTTCTTCACTTCCTAAAAATTTTTTGTAGATATGGGTGGAGGAAGGTGGGGTGTCTCTCTATGTTGTCCTGGCTGGCCTTAAACTCCTGCCTCAAGTGATTCTCCTACCGCAGCCTCCCACAGTACTGGGATTACAGCTGTTAGGCAAGGCACCCAGCTGATGTAAGGACTTTTAATGGCCTTAAAATATTCTAGAATAGCCATTAGGAAATATGTGTATATTTTGGGCTTTCTTATAGCAGACATATGCCTTTGGTGACTGACTGCCTTGATGTGATCTCCAACTCATCTACTTAAGATCTATGTGATCTCGACGAGTAACTTAATTCCCTCTCAATCTGTTTTTGATGTGTAGAATGGGGATGCTATATGACTCTTACAATTACTAGAAGGTTAAGTTAAATGGCCTGTGCCCATAAGAATGTTATTTAACATAAATATGCCAGGCAAATCAATTAGAGAATACATTCTATAACTTTTGTCATTTTTGGATTGTGTAACAAAGTATGGAGCAAATAAGATACTATATAAACCTTATTTAGTAATGTGAACATAATTATTGCATTTACTTATAAATTATCATATCAAAATAAAAATTGTGATGCATAATCATTTTCTTTTTTTATCAAGCATATATAATAATTTTTAAAAAATAAATGACAATTTCATTTATTGGGAAATCTTTGCTGATCTTTGCCATTTATTGGTTGTACTGCTTCCAGAGAAACAAAGGAAGGGGTTAGTGCCACAGCTCTTTTGCAAGGACCCATCAGGGTCATCTACTTTCTCTATCCCTGCCTTGCCTTATCACATTCCTCTTTCAGTATGCACTTCTGGACTATGTCCTGCTCAGTAGCAAATTAGTATGTCTTATAAAATTTGTGAAATTTTTGCAATGTGAAATAGCTTCTGACAGAGTAATTTTCAAATTGCCCCATTAAGATCCACATCGTGGATAGTAGGTTGCAGCTCTGTAGTAGTTATCCCATCACCTGGTCTTTCTTTCTGTCCTAGTGATAGAATTTTAGCTGAGGACATTTCCCAGCCTTGCTTAAATAGTATGTAACACTTCCAGGAAGTCTCTTTAAAGGATAGGAGTCCTACTTTCCTTTTTTCTCCTTCCTTTTGAAATGTTGATGGGAAAGTGGGAGCTAGAACAACTGTCTTGAACCATGACATGGAAACCATACTTTGAGGGCTGAAGAACAAATGAGAAAGAATCCTGTCTTCATGATGTAACAGACCACCATATTAGCCCTGGACTATTCTGCTTGGATGGTTATGTGAGATTTTTTGGGTCTGGTTGAAGTGGCCAAACTGCACCTTAGTACAGTTTCTACGACTTAATCACAGAATCCAGATACATCACAGCCAAGCAGAACAATCACTACTTACCAGAACTATAACAAATCACTTCTTAAGTATTATAGTGAAATTATTTTTAAATAATAATTCCATCATTTGGACCTTCTAACATACGTGGTAACTTAATTTGCTTTCTTCCTTCCAAGTCCTTTAAAATTAAAAAAAAAAAAGTTTCTATACTGAGTTTCTCACTTTTAAAAATGTTACTTTTTAGCCACATATGATAAAGATATAAAGGAAAACTAACATTATATCTTTTCATAGTGAATATATTCTAGACTCTGACCAGTGAAAATTGATTAGAAAACATATTTTCCTATGAAAGATAACAATGAAATACTTCCTACTATATAGTCTTGCTCTTTGACTTGCTATTATGTCCTTCTCTAGTTAAAGTTGTCTTCCGGGTAGTACTGTACCCATGTGATGGGTCATAAAATACAGTTTGCACAGCATGTCTTTAACCACAGTGGCCCCTGTCAATGATTTATAATCAGATTATTACTGTCTCAACTACTCATACAGCTTCATTTGAACACCCTTAGCCAGTGTGTATTAAAGTGAACAATTCCAGGAGGCTGGGAGTGCAGTGAAACTAGTGTGGGCTTTGAATTCAGATGTGTCTGGATTTAAATCCTGGCATTGACACTTACTGCCCTATTTCCCTTGGGTTATATCCTTGACTCCTCTTAGACCATGTCTGTCAATGAGGGTAATAACATCTATTCATAATTCACAGCCTAGTTGAAAAGAGTGCTTCATTCCTTGTAGGTGCTCAATAAATGTTAACCACTTGGCCCCTACAAGAGTGTTCTGACATAATGTCCACAGGTGAGCATGAAAAATTTGACCCCTGTTTCTGGGGACTTATTTAGTGTATTTACTTATTGTCGATATTGAAGGATATTACTGGCCTTGCTCACAGAAGTTGGAGCACCCACCACCTTTTTAATTATAATGAAATCCATGAGGAATGGAAAAGGAGCAACTGGACACTCTCAGATGTGCTGTAGTCTTAAGCAGTTAACGTCTTAGCTCCTCCCCATCTTCTCCACCTCACCTTGTTATCTTTTGGAGAGTTTGGAACAAATTTCCCTGGCTGCTTGGGCTTCTGTGACAAGGCTGTCTTTGAGAAGATCAACCACAACTCAGCCCACTTTGATGTCGTATAAGTGGGAGTCCGGAAACCTGTAATATCCATTTCCATCCTGCCACTGAATGGGGGTGGGAACCTAGGTAAAGAAAGACGGGCAAAGAATATGTTTTGAATGCTTACTATGTACCTTGTCATGTGTTAGACAGTTGGTATCTTCATTTAATTTTATCCTCCTAAGAGGCCTGTGATATAAGCATTCTTACACCCTTTTCAGGTGAAGAAACCAAGGTTTCCTTGCACTAAGTAACCTGCCCTGAAATTATTGCATCATAAATTGAACCCATCCCTGGCTGATTTCAAAGCCCTGTCCCTTTTGCCATGTTTAATAGAATGCTGCCTCTTTGACCTAATTGAACCTATATTTCCTCTGCAAAATGCTATGGGATGGATGTTCTGTAAGGTCCTTTATACTCTCACATCCTATAATTCCATCCTCTTGATTCTAAATGCAGGAATATAAAACTTACTAAGCTTTTTAAAGACTTAATAAGTCTTACTCCAATAAATGTTCACACTATGTTTGGCTCAGAATAGTAGATACTTTCATATGTAAAAGACATAAAAAGAGTGAATATGTGTAATTGGCCACAGGGAGAAAGGAATTAGGTACCTGTTTTCTGTAGGTATCATTTTTTCAGAAAACTCCTATTTAAAATCTAAATTGTTTTATTTCTTTATTTGTTAAACTTCTGATTACACAACAGAACACAAAAGAAACAATTCACAATCCATGCTGTGTTGAAAGAAGAAAGGGATTCAACAAGTATAATTGAGCCCAACAGGAGACACAGTTACAGACATGTTAGAGCTGAAGGAGCCAGGAGTACAAAAGATCATTAGCTTAATTCCATTTTAGTATTCCTGAGTTAGCTAAACAGTCAACACAGCAATATCTAACACCTAGCTTTCATTTGTCACACACATTTTAAGTTCAAAGATGTGAGTCTCGTACTGATTTGAAAAATATAAATAATTATTATTTGCCTTTTTTGGTACCATAATGCTTTAATTTTTTTCTCTCTTGAATAGCAAGGCCAGTTCTAGAGAGATTTGGCAGGTCTGTGCTGAAGCTCAAATGTAATACCTTTCAAGTTGCAAATTCAATTTTATATTTATGGATACATCTGCCTTAGTCATAATAGGTAAGTCTCCATCTTGGTCACCAAGAAATGTTGCATTTGGTTGGGGTTTATTATTTCTATTCATTGCTCTTTGTATATCTATTTGAAGAAAAGGAGGAGGCTACTCTTTTCTCTTTATTGTCAGTAAGTTTGTGCTTTTGTGAAACACATTAGAATTTGTATTTTCCTTTAGTTTATAATATAGTGCTATTGGAAGCTACTGAAAATTAAAGGTATTTAAAAGAGATGCGGAGAACATATTTTCAACTACTCAATAAGCTGTAGATGCAGATTCATGATGGAATGGACATTTAAGTAAAGTGACAGAGGTGCAGAGGTTACAGTGTCTGAGACAGATGTTCTGTGAAAATGTAACCTGGTCCATTTCACTGCTGTTCCTTTAACAGTACTATTTATGATGTACTCTAGCTGACTCACTTTATGGACCATATTTTGCAAATGTAAAATTCACCATTTTGATTCCAGGTTTTATTACCACCTGAACCTCCATGGCACAATGCATGATTTTTATGCACATGAGGCTTCCACTGGTGTCATGCACATTGTGAACTTCTGGCAAGGACAAATGACTCAACTCTCCCATGGAGCTGGAATTGCAGGGCCCCTTACATCTCTTCCAAATTTTGCAATTAATCAGCCCCACACATATGTTTTGGGTGTGTACTTTGCGCAACGGCACAAATACTACAGCATGACTTCGGGGGTAACTTGATTCATTGGCAGCCTACTTCAATTCTCCCTAGCTTACACCCAAGCTTTGACCTAATTAAGCACTTATTAATACTTGGTGCTTAAAAAAGGAGAAAGTTCATTTAAACAGTGTGGAAACAAAAAGGAAAGGATAGAAAAGGCACTGCTGCCTTCTCTCCCTAATCTGTCTTTCCTGCTTCTAGCATGGAAGGTTCTCTGGGCCCAGGCGTTCAGACATGATCAGATGGATACAAAGAGAAAGGCATGTGATGTCAATAATCTCTTTCAGATCTGACAGTGGTGCTGGGCTATCAAATTCATTTGCTTTGCTTATTGTTTTTATGGTAAAGTCAAATGAGTTTCAGCTGAGTCTCAAAGTATGGTCTGAGCCAGTTAAATGTGCTCCACAGCAGCCGTAAACCTGACTAGAGCTCTCTTCTGAGCTGCATGAGTTCTGTTGACATTTAGGTTAACCCCTTGATGAGAATATTGCCAAGTAGTAAGTTAACATTTTTGGGATCCATTTTCCTTCTCATTGGATGAGCAAGTATATGCCAGTGAGGCAAGGATGGAGGACTTCACTACAAGGATAAATCCCAATTGGGGTGGGGTGGGGCTGCTGCAGACCATATCTTGTTTGTTCAGTTAAGGGCATTGAGACCCAGCTTCATTCTTCTTGGCATCCCCTCTCAAAACCACCACAGCAACCAGCAAGGAGGAACACATAACAATCATCTGCAGAGGAAAATTCCTACCACATAAGCAGATGCCTCATTGCCCTTCCTCTTTAAAACCATGGTCAAATAGTTGAAGACTGGACTTTAAAACTATCCTGTTATAAGAGTGACTGACACCCAGTCTCTGTTAAATGGATAGCATTATAACTTGGCTATCATGGTACTTTAAAATATGCAATTAAAAAAATTTAATAGCCACAACAATTGGTAACACCTCATTTAATTCTCATGGCAGCCCACACGAAGAGAAGCTTTAAAGGTGAGACATCTTGGGTTTAAATCTTGGCATCATCACTTTCTAGCTGTATGGCCTTGCTGCTTCCCTGTGCCTACATTCCCTTTAATCTTTACAGCTACTGTGTATAGCAACTACAGTGTCTCCACCTTACAAATGTGGAAACAGTCAGAGATGTTGGAAAATTGCCTGGCTTTGAATTCAACTTTCTCAAAGAAATTCTCATGTACTTTCTCCTGCTCTTCATTTCCACTACAACCACAGTCAGTCCAAAATATTGTTTTTCATCAGCCCACTGCATTAGTCA